>NW_022196912.1:31609214-31619086 GCF_008632895.1 Mastomys coucha
TTTGTGTGTCAAGTTGACAAGGGGTCAATTGTATTGGCTGGTTTTGTGTGTCAACTTGACACAGGCTGAAGTTATCACAAAGAAGGGAGTTTCAGTTGGGGAAGTGCCTCCATGAGGTCCAGCTGTGGGGCATTTTCTCAATTGCCCCTTGTGGGTGGTGCCATCCCTGAGCTGGAAGTCTTGGGTTCTATAAGAGAGCAGGCTAAGCAAGTCAGGAGAGGCAAGCCAGTAAGGAACATCACTCCATGTCCTCTGCATCAGCTCCTGCTTCCTGACCTGCTTGAGTTCCAGTCCTGACTTCCTTTGGTGATGAACAGCAATGTGGAAATAAGCTGAATAAACCCTTTCCTCCCCAACTTGCTTCTTGGTCATGATGTTGTGCAGGAATAGAAACCCTGACTAAGACATTCATTTATACAACTTCCCTGTTGTGTATGGAAAACACTGCCTCTGACTCTTAGAGTCTTTCAATTCTCTCTTTTGCAATGATTCATGTGGCTTGGAGAGGTGACTGTTATATAGATGGAGTACTCATGCCCAAATGGGACATACTCAAAGTGTAGGCAACACTGTGGGTGGAACACAGGACAGGAAGCTTGTAAGTGCCAAAGACCAGAGGATTACTTGGAATAGTCTTTTGATTATGACAGAAATATTGTACCTATGAACTGTCAAGAGCTATATTTGGTTGTACAAGACCTACAAAAGGTCACACCAGTCAACATTTCCTCATGGATTGTAGACCAGTTCTCAGATGATGAAGAGGAAGAGTCAATTTTCTTTAGAGATCAGTGCCCTGATGGGTTGTCCATGGCCAATGGTCAGTCCTACACCAGTATGCATATGGCAACACAAATTGGATTCAGTATATATATACATACATATATATATATATATATATATATGTGTGTGTGTGTGTGTGTGTGTGTGTTTATGTGCAATACATACATATACATATATATATATATTTAGTCACAGATTCCCCCACACATAGACACACATATGTGTGCGTGCGTGTGTGTGTATAACACACACACGCACACACACACACACACACACACACACACACACACACACATATATATATATATATATATATATATATATATATATACATATATATGAAATAAAAGAAGATATGAATTTGAGATTTGATTGGTGAATGCTAGGGGCCATGAGAGGAATGGGAGAGAGTGAAGGCAGATACAACCAAAATGTTTCTGCATGGAAATCTTTTTTAAAAAAGGAAGAAAGATAAAGAAATAGAAAAGACTCCACAGGCCAGGGAGCTACAGGTTGGATAATTCCAGCACCCATGGAAGACTGGGAGAATTTCAAATGTCATGTAGCCAAAGTGGTAGAAATGTGTTGAAAACATAATTGCTTGGTATATTTTTACTGCATGGATGATTCTTAACCAAAAAGCCCACACTTGTAGCTGTCCTAATTACAGGAGCTTCCATGCCAATGATACATGACGACTCTTTTGATTTCTGTTGTTATCTACATTCATGTATTCCTATGATTTTATCCTTTAGGCCTATATTTAGTCATCCACTGGACATCTCCACTGAAAAGCAAATTATTGAACAGAACCCACTGAACAATGAAAGAATAGGTTGCAATGATGCACAATGCTACAGCATAACATATACTGCTTGCTTTGTGTGTATCCTAATTGTCTTACAATTGAGGTCAAATGTCTGGATTCAAGCACTAGTTTGTACCTTCCATGACAGTTCACTTAGCTTCTTTAAGTATGTCTCCACTCAGTTGCCTGATGCTCAGATTTATTTGTGGTTAAAATGTAAATGAGCTAGGTTGGGTGTTTTTTCATTCATTTGTGTGGCTGGTTGGTGGTTGGGTTGTTTGTTTATTTGTTCTGTTTTGGTGGGATTTTTTTTTTTTTTTGCTGTTTCTCTCTTGTTTTTGTTTTTGCCTAGTAAACTGAAAAGTACCACAAACCCATGTAGTGTTATTAACTATTTGCAACCCCGACAGCAATTACACAGCTTCATACAGAATGTGCTCAGTCAATGTATAACATATTGACGAATCAGAGAACTGTTGATTGCTAAAATGTGAGGGAATTCTAAACCAGTAAGAGGATCTTCTCTCAAAAGAGTAAAAACAGAAGTGTCATGGTCTTCTGTTATACTGTTAGTATATATAAAGGAAATACTTGCATTCCCATCTTTATGGATACACTATTCATGATAGCAAGATATGAAAGAGATAAAGGATCCATCAACAAATGAATAAAGAAAACATTGTACACATATTTGATAGAACATTATATATCCATAAAACAAGCTAAGCACAGAAAGATAAATATAGCATATTCTTCCTTATACATGGAAGTTGAAAAAAAGAGCAAACTTGAGTGGTGGTTACTGGAGACATTCTCTAAGGAAAGATGAAAGAGAGAAAGTAAATGAGAAAGAGAGAGACAGAGAACAGAGAGAGGCAACAAAATGTTATATAGAATGAATACATCCTAGTGATTTGCAGTGCAGTGGATGACCATAGTTTATGACATGTTACATAATTTTATAAATAACTAGAAAGGGTAGTGGTTGAAACTTCTAAAGTTTTTGAAGAAATAGAAAAATTAATTATACTGATTAGATCTGTATATACTATGTTGTACATTATGTTGTGTATCATAGATTACTTAAATTAAGTTTTTACTTTGTCTCTTGAAAACATGTGCAATTATAGTGAGTAAATTGCATCAACTAAAAACATAAAGATGCCAAACTTGTTTTAGTCCCCAACCCAAGTCAAAACCATCTCTTCACCTTTGCATTGTTTAACCTAGTAGGAAATCACACTATGGAAGCCAATGACCCCAGGTGAAAGCTATGAGAGGAGGAGGAGGAAATGGAGTGGGGGTTTCCTATCCTCTCTGTACCATTTCTTTTCTGTTTTTGTTTTTATTGATTCATTTTGTTCTTTGGCATTTCACATATGTATAATGTACTCTGCTTCCTCTCTCCCCCACACGTTCTCTTATCTTTCTTCCATCCACATCACCCTCTTGCCCACATTGCTCTCAATCCCCTTTTTAATAAGGATGATGTCTAAGAATCCTCTCCGTAGAAGGTACCATTCGTTTTTATGAAATTCAAAATGAGAGTCCCAAGGCCCTTTCCCCTGCGTAGCAGCTACATTCACTGCTGGCTAACACGCTGCTTCCCTCTGCATTTGACTTTCTCAGACATGGGTGAGGATCTGCTATAGGGTGTTGGAGCCTTTGCATTATTCTCTGTAGAAGAGAAACACGTGCAAACTTCCCATAAGCCTGGTACTGACTTTCCACCCTCTGCCCCCCACTGATGGACAGTTACGGAAGCACAGCCAGTTGGCTAGGTTTCAAAGTCTAGTCAGTAAGTTTCTTCACTTGAGAACATTGCTTTTCTTTTCCTTCTATCAACAGGGTGGAGGTGGAGGCATAGTTTCTTCCAGGTGGGTGTGCTGTCTCCCTTTACCTCTGCATGCTAACCTCGAAGGGTTCTCATTTGTCCCACCTGACCCTAGCTGTGTCTACCCTGGTGGCTGGTGACCAACTTTCTGGCTTCTATTTGTACTCAAGGTGCAAATGAGGGTCCCATGGTCAAAGTCTCTCTCACTCCTGTGGCTGTTTCCAAAATTAAAGTTGCTTGTATATGGCCAAAACACCGGAAAGGGGACAGAGCTGCCACAGTTGTTCTCTGGCCTTTCACCTCCTCATGGTTAGCATCCAGCAGCCTGCAGGGCCCCAGAAGGCAACATGATGCAGCACAATCCCCATACTTTGCACTCCAACATTTTCAGACTAATCATGAAATAAATTGCACCAGGATGCCACCCACCCTCCCCAGCCATTTGAGCTTCCAGGGGACACTGGAGACATGCAGATGGCCCTTGAACTTTCCTCTCACAGCTGCTGTTTGCTGGCAGCTCTTCTTTGGAACTTGGCCCATGGCCTTTGAAAATATCCTTTTCTTTGTTCTGTCCTTAAACCCAAAAGCTATAAACATTTGCAAAACATTTCTTTAATTCAAAAAGAAAATATATACTAATTCTATGTTTGTAATCCAACTCTACTTACCCTTGTCTTCTATCTCTTCACCCTCTTTTTCCATCCCCTTTCTCTCCCTTCTCCTCCAATTCTTTTCCTCTTCTCTCCACTTCAGTCTCGTCTCCTCTCCCTTTCTTTCTCTCTTCTCTCCACTTTCTCCTTCTCTCACCAAGAACACCCACAATCAGGGACCTGGCATTTTTGCAAGATATATGAAAAGAAAGACAGAGTGAAGTTGACAAAAAATGAAAAGCCCTGCATTAATGTCTTGGGCAAAGGAGTCTCTCAGAACTCTAGATGTTCACACCTGAGGGCCTAGGGCTGATACCAACCCCTGCTATATGGAATGGAAGGAAGGGTTAAAGGCTCATAAGTGTGTACATAGGTGAAGTTTAACTGGAGTCTCCTGAAACTGAGTGGAATGTTCCAGAATCCACATAAAAGTCTGAGTGGTCAGATGTATCTGATCTGCAGCGAGGATATATATAGAGAGACAGTGAGCAAATGAATCCTTGTGCAGGTACTTTCACGTTCCCGCATGTGTGGCCCTTTAGTGCTTTGCATTCTTTGTGGTCTACACAAGAAAAATTTAAGTAGATCATGAGCCCTTTTCGAGATTTATTTTTAGTTATGTATATGTGCATGAAATGGGTATGCATGTGAATGCCGTTACCCATGAAGGCCAGAGATCTCACATTCTCTGCAACTGGAGGTATAGGTGGCTGTGAGCTGCCTGACTTGGGTACTGGCAACTCAGCCGAGGTCCTCTGCAAGATAAGGAAGTGCTCTGAGTCACTTAACCAAGTCTCTAGCCCAACACGAGCCCTTTTAGAGGAAAGATTAAACATACTTCTCTAACTCCCTCAGCAAAACTATATTCATACTTTTGTATATAACCTTCTCAACTAGCCTCATAAAATACTTCACAAAAAATTAAAAACAGATTTTTTTTTGTATTTTAACTTTATTTGCTGTCTTTCCAAACTGAGGGTAAAGTCTGCTGAAATGACTTAGCCAGCAGCTGTCCTTCCTCCCAACCTTAACTGTCTCAGTCAGTGTCCCCTTGCTGTGAAGAGAGCAAGAACATGACCACTCTTATAAAGGAAAGCTTTGACCTGGGGCTGGCTTAGAGTTTCAGTGGCTCAGTCCCTTATCAGCATACCAGGGAGTATGGCAGCCTGCAAGCTGACTTGATAGCCGAATGCTGGACCTCCAGATCTCCAGGCAGCAGGAAGAGAAAGCCACTGGGCCTAGTTTGGGCTTTTGAAACCTCAAAGCCCACTGCTAGTGACACACTTCTTCCAACAAGGCCACACTTTGTAATCCTTTCAAATAGTGCCACTCCCTAAGCATTGAAATATACGAACCTATTGGGGCCACCACACCAGCCTAGTACAGGGTTTTTTTTTCTTTTATAAATAAAAGAAATAACTTTTTGAAAAATATTTTGAAGACATGTTTGCTTTCTTTGGGGGACAGTTCAAGTCATCAAAATGAACTTTTTTTTTTTGGTTTTGTTTTGGATTTTCAAGACAGAGTTTCTCTGTATAGCTCTGGCTGTCCTGGAACTCACTCTGTAGACCAGGCTGGCCTCGAACTCAGAAATCTGCCTGCCTCTGTCTCCCAAATGCTGGGATTAAAGGCGTGCGCCACCACCGCCTAGCCAAAATGAACTTTTGATGAAATAGAAACCTTACATAGATAACAAGGTTAAATTCATACAGAAAGTTGTCAATAAACTACACCATCCAAAAGGAAATGAATTAAAAATAAGTAAAAGTTGAGGGTTTTTTTTTATATATATCTTAGGTGATTTTTTAACAAGTAATAATAAAGTCCAAGCCTTCTAATGTATTTGTAAACATAGAAAACATTGATATGTATTTAAGGCCAATCCCAAGGAGTAGAGGATGAAAGGCATTATAAATATAGACACACAAACACAGCATTAATACACTAAGAACTACATTATACCCAAAGTGTCAAGTTCATGCCAGATATGAAAATCATATTAAATATAAGCTATCAAATGACCCCAAACATTTTGCAATAATATAAAGAAAGACAGAAAAGTATATAATTATTTCTGGAGATATTAAAAGCTATACTATGCTCCAGGAGATGTATCTACACTCAAGCATATCCAGGAAACATTGAATGGACTTGTATGCGGTTGTGTGTGCTAGAGTTTGATGCTGGTCATCTTTCTCTATCAGTCTCTCGCTGAGGCTGAAGCTCAGCTTTTTAACAATTCTGGCTAGCCATTGTGTTCCAGGGATTCCCAGTCTCTACATTCTGGGTGCTGGAATCACAGGCAGGTGCCCTGCTCTTCCATGTAGAAGCTACTATACAAAATATATAATGACAGATTTGTTATTTGCTTGTTATTGTTTGTGTCTTACCTTCCAAATGTCAAGAAGAGAAGCCAAAGTTCTCTAACTTGAAGGCACACTGACTCCAAAGATTTCCCTTCCTCACCTTACTGGCTGTATGAAGGATGCTCTCCACATTGGCCCCCTGTCCTGTGATTTATCTAGGGGAATTACCTGCAATGCTTATAGGTGATAATCACTGTCAGGATACATAATTTTTCTATGATTAAATTCTTTTCTCAAGCTTTGTCATTCATACTGAATTTGCTTCATTAGATTTACCTATTTCTTTAGAAAAATACTGATCATCGCAGAAGTTGGATTGTTGTTGGCTATAGGAAATTTCATTATACTTTTTAAGTATAAAACCTTCATAATATAAACTTTGAGAAAATACATCTTTATAATATAAACTTTGAGAAAATACATCTTTATGGCTAAGAAATAGAAGCCATGTAAGCATTCCAGTGAATTGTCACAAGGATCATTCTCAGTGTAACAGTTTAGAATGCAGTGTTTTGTGTGTAAGTATTAGCTTTGGATACTGACTACCAAATATGAATTCTAGCTCTGGATGTCCTTGCTCAAATTAGCTTCTCTGCCTCAGTTTCTCTTTTTTCCTTTCTCCTAGGTCTTCTGAACTCCTTTTATTTCCAGGTGAAAGCCAAATAACTCACTTCTTGGGTCTTCCATGTACTGGATGGGACACCATATACAGAACTAGGTTGAATGAATTTGATTTCTGATCTTGTCTATATATTGTCCATCTCTACTCTCTTAAGAATCACCAACTCCTACAGTTTGCTTGCCTAACTCCTTGCTGTGACTTTGGGTCTCAAATCTCACTTCTTCAAACAAATCATGTTGACCCCTTTCTCATATGATTTGAAATACTCTAGAACTTCCCCTCTAAGGCACCTAGCTCTGCTTTGATTGGCTTTTATCAATAGTTCTTCACTGACTTGGGTGCCAGACTATAATTCTGTGAGGATGGGGGTCAACCCCATATTTGACTTTGGTATCCCTAATATTATTTTATAAAATATTAGTAGTATTACTCATAAGTTTATGGGAAACATGAGACAAATGTTATAAAGCCTTTGGCAGGGCTTTGTAGAGATGAGCTTTCTTCAGATAATTGCTACAGGGTATATAAAAAGATCTTTTCTTATTTGAGTATGAGCAATCTGCAATTGAGCAGAATGTTTATAGTCACTTACTCAGAGTAGCCTTTTAAATGAAATGTGTAGGACAAGATCAATACCATGGGACAACATCAAAGGCAAAATAATCTTTAGTCAGTGTTTTTATTTTGGAGATTTATTTATTTATTTTTTGTGTATGCATACACTGTAGCTGTACAGATGGCTGTGAGCTATCATGTGGCTGCTGGAAATTGAACTCAGGGCCTCTGCTTGCTCTGGCCCAGTGCGCTCAGGCCCTGCTCGCTCCAGTGTAGTACACTGTAGTTGTCTTCAGACACACCAGAAGAAGGAGTCAGGTCTCATCACGGATGGGTGTGAGCCACCATGTGGTTGCTGGAATCCGAACTCAGGACCTTCGGAAGAACAGTTAGTGCTCTTAGCTGCTGAGCCATCTCACCAGCCCATCTTTAGTCAGTGTTATAGAAGAGATATCTGTAATTTGTGCTAGAATAAGATACAATGAGAAGTAGAGACTGTTTTGCCATGTGTATCATTTTTAGAAATTGTTTTATTTATTTACATTTCAAATGTTTTCCCCCTTCCCAGTCCCCCGAACTTTGCCTCTGAGAGGTTGCTCCCCCACCGCTACACATTCCCAAGCTTATGGCACACAATCAAACCAGTGTTAAAGGAAAAATTCATAGCACTAAGTACCTTCATAAAGAAATTAGAGAGATCCTACACTAGCAGCTTAACAGCACACCTGAAAGCTGTAGAACAAAAGGAAGCAAACACTCAAGAGGAGAAGATGGCAGGAAATAGCCAAATGCAGGGCTGAAATCAACCAATTAGAAACAACGAGAGTGATACACAGAAACAACAAAATCAAGATCTGGTTCTTTGATAAAATCAACAAGATAGATAAATCATTAGCAAAACTAATTAAAGAACACAGAAACAGTATCTAAATTGACAAAATAAGAATGAAACTAGAGACAAAACAGAAACTGAGGAAATAAAAAAAAATCATCAGATCTTACTACAAAAGCCTATACTCAACAAAACTTGAAAATCTAGATGAAATGCATGGTTTTCTAGACCACTTACCAAAGTTAAATAAAGACCAGGTAAACTGTTTAGGTGTCCCACAACATCTAAGGAAATAGAACCAGTCACTAAAAACCTCCAAACCAAAAAATCCCAGGGCCAGATGGTTTTAGTACAGAATTCTACCAAACCTTCAAAAAAGATTTAATACCAATATTCCTCAAGGTATTCCACAAAATTGAAACAGAAGGATGTTATGTAATTCATTCTATGAAGCCACAGTTACTCTGATACCTAAACTTTGCAAAGACCCAACAAAGAAAGAGAATTTCAGACCAATTTAGCTTATGAATATCAATGCAAACATACTCAATAAAATTCTTGCAAACTGAATCTAAAAATCAAAACCATTATTTACCAAGGGATGTAGGATGGTTTAATATTTGAAAATCCATTGACATAATTACACTGTATAAACAAATTTAAAGAAAAAAAATCACATGATCATCTCATTAGATGCTGAAAATCCAACATCCCTTCATATTAAAAGTCATGAAGAGATCAGGAATTCATGGAACATACCTAAACAAAATGAAAGCAATATACAGCAAACAAACATCCAACATCAAATTAAATGGAGAAAACTTAAAACAGTCCCACTAAAATCAGGGACAAGACAAGGCTGCCCACTCTCTCCTTACCTATTCAATATAGTACTCAAAGTTCTAGCTAGAGCCAGTAGACAACAAAAGAATGTAAAATGGATACAAATTGGAAAGGAAGAAGTCAAGGTATCAGTATTTGGAGATGATATGATTGTTTACATAAGGAGCCTCAAAAATTCTACAAGAGAACTCCTACAGCTGATAAACAACTTTAGCAAAGTGGCTGGGTATAAATTAATTCAAACAATTCAGTAGCCTTCCTTTATACAAAGAATAAACTGGCTGAGAAAGAAATTAGGGAAACATTACCATTTACAATAGTCACAAATAATACAAAAACATCTTGGTGTAACCCTAGCCAAGCAAGTGAAAGCTCTGTATGACAAGAACTTCAAGTCCCTGAAAAAAGAACTCAAAGAAGATCTCAGAAGATGGAAAGATCTCCCGTGCTCATGGATTAGTAGGATTAATATAGCAAAAATAGCCATCTTAATAAAAGCAGTCTACAGACCCAATGCAATACCCATCATTCCAACTCAATTCTTTACAAACATGGAATGAGCAATTATCTACTTCATAT
>NW_022196912.1:31619096-31641452 GCF_008632895.1 Mastomys coucha
GAGCAGCAAAAACAATTCTTAACAACAAAAGAACTTCTGGGGGAATCACTACCCGTGACTTCAAGCCTTCAAGCTGTACTACAGAGCAATAATGATAAAATAAAATAAAAAAATGACATGGTGTTGCTACGGAGACAGATAAGTCGATCAATTGAATAGAGTTAAAGACCCAAAAATAAACTCTCACACCTACGGGCACTTGATCTTTGACAAAGAAGCCAAAATCGTACAGTGGAAAAAAGAAAGCATCCTCAACAAATGGTGTTATTCTAACTGGTGGTCTGCTTGTAGAAAAATGAAAATTAATCCATATTTATCACCCTGTACAAAGCTCAAGTCCAAGTGGATTAAGGACCTCAACATAAAACCAGGTACACTGAGTCTAATAGAACAGAAAGTAGGAAATAGCCTCGAACACATTGGTATGGGGAAATTCCCTGAACAGAATAGCAATGGCTCAGGCTCTAAGATCAACAACTGACAAATGGGACCTCATGAAACTGAAAAGCTTCTGTAAGCTAAAGAACACTGTCAAAAGGACAAAATGCCATGTGAATCTTAATTGGTGTGCTCATTTGATCTTCAGGAGACTACTTTGTCCACTGATTTATTTTGTCATGTCATATCTCTGGAGAAAACCTAGCATACCTCAAACTTCATTTCCCCTCTGTCAATATCTTTTGTAAACTTGAGTGCACAGGGACAAAAAGCGTCTTTTTAAAGTCGGAATGTTCTACTACATGTGAATGTTTTCCTGGGATCTTCTTCAGCCCAGATAGGAGAATTTCATAGGTGGTTGATGCTTCTGCTTGGTACCAGGGCTCAGGATCCCAAACACATGGAGCATTTGAAGCCAAGTCCCATTAATGCTTTCATTTCTCAGCCCCATTTGGTATATAAATCCTACAGAAGTGCTCCAGGCATTTCTATCCTTAGACAAAATGTCACCAGCGGGAGGATGTGTCATCTTCATGATCAGTACCCCACTTAGCTCCTAACAGGGAACATATGATTACTGAAGAGTTATACTGTTAGAGAAATGTCATTGCAGACTTTCTCTATGTTAACATGAATCATGTGTCACATAATTGTTTGTTTTACAGCCTATACCTATAATGGGCTAAGTGGGGACTATTTATTTCATTTAACAATGAACACCCTTAATTAGTAGCTCATGCAACTGGAACATGTTAAGAAAACTGAAACAAATCTGCCTGGGGTGGGAGATTCCATGTGAATTTCATTATGGGATGGCTAAGATGTTACAGTTACACAGGTCTCCACATTCTGAGGAGAGCCTGGGTGCTGCTCTGCATGCTGTGGACACCCAACATGTGTGAAAATTCATGCCATTCACTTGGACTCGCTCAGCTCATGCACATGTCAGACTGGTTTACTTTGTTCCCTAAACCCCTGAGAGAGCTCTTCCAGGAGCCTGCTTGGGCACGCAAGTACAGCATAATGGAGACTGTGCAAGCCTTGAGGAAGAACACAGGAAAAGGAAATGAGGCACACTTTAAAGTAATAACGCTTAATGCTAAGTGAGAGGTTGGCAGTTGGACAAAATATTTTTGTTGACTTGTACAAATGGTTTTGTTTTCTTCATTCTTAGCTGTAGACACTTTTCTTTGTTTCAAAGACACCTCATCAACATCTTGGATGGACTGACACTAAACTGGTTTTAGTAGACAATGAGGACACAGTTACCTGTCTAGACCTATAACAAAGTGTCTCCAATTAAACATATTGAAGGCGATCGTTGTGTCAGCAAACTAGCCTCAGTTCCTCTCAAAAGAAATCACCCTCCTGCTACAATAGAGGCTGGCAGCCCATGCCAGACAGACTCAGAGCCTCAGCCTGTGATATGTTCTCACTTTCTTTGAGGATTTTGTAAGGAATGCACCACATACTATTCCATCCGTCATCTGGGTGTATAAAATCAGACAACACTGTCCCATGCTGATCTCAACTTCAGAAAGAATGCTAATTGTTTTGTCAAACTAAAATTAACTTCAAATGCCAAAGTTTTATATATGCCCATACACACAGGAGTATTTGGTGGTTTATTGCTGTATGGTGGAAAATAATCCCAGTTTTTGTACATTGTAGTTTTTCTTTATGGCACAGTGCTATGCACTGAAGTTAGTAACATGTTATTTGACATTTTCTATGGAATCTTTAAAGTATTGTTTAGTGTCAATGTGTGCACATTTCCTGGTGAACATATCTTGTGATTGGAAGCTGCTCACACTGACAGTGTGCCTTTGCTTAGGAAATATACCAAGGTCACTAAACATCCCCACCATCACAGCCAGTCCTGAGCTACTGGAAAATTGCTAGCAGGTCTCTGTTTCTTGTTACCCATGGCAACCCAGAGTGTGTAGATTAGGACAGCAATTGCTAATGAGCATGTGACCTTCCCCTAAGATAACGCCAGACCACACTATTGTCCTTCATAGTTCTACTTCCTTCAGGCCCCCAAGGAAGCTCTTAGTGTATGGGATCTATGGCTGTGATTTTACTCTCTGCAAGGATTTTGCTATGATTTTATTTTTTTTCCCCAAGGAAAGATATCTGCTTCCATGTCTGTATCAATGACAGCTTCTCTCTGTGCTCATAACTTCAGAACCTTTAATTCACGTGCACAGTTATGTCTGACCTCTAATTGTAGACTGCACACTCATATGGAGTCCCTTTGTTTTCTGAAGTATAATAATTTCTCATATCCATTGCATCGAGTTGACTATGGGCTTTTTCCACAGCCAGCAAATTGCTCTTCTAGAAAGTTTTCTTCAGGTTCTGCTTGAAGTTGTATGGCTCACTGATAGTCCCCATTTCCAATGATTTGCACTTACAAATGAGACAACTTTTATTTTTGTTTTGCATGAGTTCCATGCACCATGGGGAACATTTGATTGCATTCAGAATCAGAGATGAACGTGACCTCCACTTATGTCTGTGGCTTTCTAGTATCTCTGCCATTAACATTCTTATAAAAAGGCTTCAAAGGTTTCTTCTAGTGAGTCATATTAAGAAGCACAAGTTGCTTTGAAATTTCATTAGGGTCAGGAAGGATGTAAGCTACCTTTCACTTCCAAGTCCAAATAAAATGCAGCACAAAACAAGATATAAGTAAAATATTGTATATAGAATATACCCAATGTCTATATTATGATTTAGTCAACTTTGAAATTTCTGTAAGTACTTCACTCTCTGAAAAGTCCCTTTGGGGTTCATGTGTCATTGCTGAAGACAGGTTGTAGCAAGTGTGGTGTTATCTGCATTATTTAGGGTTTCTGAAACATGAAAACCAGACTGTACCATCAGATTTGAGGCCTGGAGTCAGTCAACAGAAGTCCAGAGAAGGAAGAGAGTGGATACTTCTCAGAGTAGAGTCTCTGGTTAAGCAGAGGAAGGGCTTTACTGGGGAAGTTGATCCTGTGGTTTGAAATGTTGAATGGCTGTGGCAGTGGAGATGCAGGGACACAAACTACTAATGGAATTGTAAAGGCAGACATGTATGCAGAGAGGGGTACAGCTTAGGGTGACATGTGAAGCAGGATGGAGGTCAGACCTGCCACCACTTAGACACACTGTCTTCTGCTGAGTCCCTTGGTCTAAAACAGCAGGACAATAGTCACCTTGCAACCCTCCTTAATGACAGAAAGCATTAGAATATTGAGCTGGGAAAATCCTAAGCTAACTAAAGGATTATAGTGTTAAGAAAACTAGAGGATTATGATCTCTTAATTTAACATTTCCTGCCTCTTAAATTCTTGCCGGCTAGAGAGTGATGGTAGAAGTGGGGAAAGAACCTTTGTCACAAAAGCTTGGCAATCTGAGTTCAATTTTTGGAACCTATCAGAAGATTGGAGGAGACAACTCCACAAATTTATCCCCTGACATCTGTGTGCATCACATGTACATCATATACATGTATATAACATGTATATCATCATATACATCCTCACATGTATATCATCATACATACCCACATAAGAAAAGTAAATGTGAATTTAAACACAAAGGGATAACAAAGCTGATAAACACAGAAATACAATTCTGAAAATAATTAAAAATAACTTTGATGGTATAGAATAACCTGTGAATATCTACTTCCCCACATTATCATCTATATTAACAGTTTGAGAACTTTTACTTCTGAAATTACTAAATGAACAGGTTGTTATATTTGTAAGTCAAAAAGGGATGAAGCATGCCTAATCCTTTTAAAGTATTTTGCTATGAAGGAAAATTGAGCAAAGAAAGATTTAGGAGCCATTAGGGCAAAGCTTATAATATGTTCTTTTTGTTTCTGTTTGTAAACATACAAAGACCTGGACTAGAGTAAACTAAAGGAAGATAATGCAGCAGATATCTATAGAATCCTTTGCAAAAAATAAAAACCAGAAATGTAGTAGATTGTAAACTATACATGCTTACAGTAGCCTTAAACTACAACAGCAAGCATGGTACATGAGATTGTATGAATAAATCTAAGAGTATGAATTTAAGTATTATTGCAGGTGTAGAAATGGGTATGTTGGCAGACAGATTTGGAAGCTAAAGTTGTGTAATAGAGTAACAAAATTTGCAGTCACATCATGTGATGGCCAACCTTCATATTTAACTTTACTGGATTTATCACTACCTGGAGATACCTCTGGGTGTAGAGATTTAACTGAAGGGAAACCCCACCCTGAATATCAGTAGCATCATCTAAGACTGAACAAAAGAAAAGATTGAGAATTTATAATCACCAAGTTCACCTCTTTCTGTTTTCTGACTATGGATACCTACCACACTCCTGCCACTGAGCCTTCCCACTAAAATGGTGAAATAAGTCTTTATTCCCTTAGGTTGCTTCTGGTAGATATATTCACACAGCAACACAAACACTAATGAATTTATACCTTTTAAATGTGTCTTTGATGGCATGCTAGTCAGAATACTTACTGGGATATGGGCAGGAATGATAATGAACTCAAATATGGAAGTATCATAAAAGATTAGATGAGTTCCTGCATTGCTAAAGGAACACAATCAAATTTAATCCTGAAATGTCAGCTAAAGCAGTGTTAGTAAGGCAGAGTCTGTACTTACATGTTTACAGGGTCATTTAGAATTAATAATAGGGCTAGTGACTATGTCTGTTACCCTGCTCAAATAATATATGATAGTCTTATATAGCTAGAAAATATAGTTTGTAAGAACATAGATATTTTCTTTGCATATATATTGGTCCCAGATCTTTTGGTTTATCAATGATAGGATACTGATGTTAGATTTTCTACAAGCAGACATTGAGTACAATTATTAAAAATAACCTAGGTTCAGAACAAATGTCAGAACTAAAAGCATGAAGCACATATTATCTGCCAAGTGCTAGTCACTGGGATGGGGTGCTGAGGGGACTGCCCAACTTCCAGTGCTGATATAGGATTTCCTGGATGGTGTGCCCCTTTTCAGTTAGTAAAAGCAGGGGTCAGTTTGAGTTATCAAACAATCATGATTATCACCACCATAAAGCTTCTTGATGAAAAAGAAAAACTGATTTACAGTTTGAAGTCCAATTATTCTTCATCTAAGTAGGATATTGATACAGCATCAGAAAAATGCCCTTTTGCTTTTTGAGTGACAGAAGATTAAAAGAAATGAATATTGAGTTTAGACTATATGCTAGGCGCCAGACATGTCAGACTTTCAACTCACTCATTTCTATTGGTGACCTTAAACACTAGACACAAGTACAGTTTATTGAATGTTATAGATGAAGAAATGAAGGTCCTTCCCCAAGTCACACAATAAGAAGGGCCCAGGGCTCCAGAGCACACATATAGGTCCTTTGGTAGTTAGCCTTTCTCTGTTTCCCTGTAACCATCCAAACCCTTGTCAGCTGGGCCATCTAACACCCTGATATCATTGGAGGAAAGAAAAATGAAAATGTGGTAGATAGAATAGTAGTTCTCCAAAGATGCCAACAGGCTATTTTCTAGAACCTAAGATCATACTACCTTGCATGGTAAAAGGAGTTTGCATATGTGATTGCATTTAAGGGTCTTGATTTGGGATATTCTGCTAGACTGCCTGTGTGAATGTACAATATTCAATGGGGTTCATTTAATGAGAATAAGAAGAAGGAAGCTGACCCCCATGGAGACATAGAAACAGATCAAAATGCTAACATGATGCTTTTGAAGATGGAGGAAGAGGTTGAGGAATAAAGAGTATCAGTGCCCCCAGAATCTGTAAAAGAGAAACAGTTTCCTTTAGAATATCCAGAAAGCATGTGGACCTAAATACAACTTGATCTTGTTTTGTAAGACAGTGAATTTCTGACCTCCTATATATATAAGAAAAATAATGTGTATGGCTTTAAACTGCTCAGTCAGTACAGTTAGCACTAGGAATAGCAAACAAATGCAGAAAACTTCAACGAACTATATAGAACTCCATTTCTTATAATCTGGGAGAAATTTCTACTACTGGTGTTTTTATAATGACACTCCAAGAAAGACAGTTCTTGAACTTCTTTGGCCAACCTCTTAGCAGTAATTCAGACAATATAACAGCCAGAGAAGATCTTGACTCAGCACTGCTCTGTGTTGCTTTGTGGATATTAATCCAGCCAGAACTAATAAGCTTCTGCTAAGTTGGCAAATATCAGAGTCCTGTGAGCTAGCCTGGACTACTCTCCGTGTCTACGTGTGCCTACTGTTCCTTCTCCACAAGGGCTCATCTACAATAATCACATACTCATGTGTCATGGGGAATAGAGTGGAAGCTTTGTAATTTGGGAAAATAATTAGTGTCATGAACACAATTAATAACCAGTTCCAAATACAGTGGAGGAGATACAACAGTCACAACAAGCAGAAAATGCAAAGACAAGCCAAACTCAGGAATAAGCAGAGGAAGACATTTCTGGAAGGCACAAGAGTAGATTTGAGTGGGTGATAAAAATAAAAAAATAAAAAGATAAAAAAATAAAAAAATAAAAAATAAAAGATAAAAATCTGCTTGATTTTGAGAAGACTATGAGAACACAGGGACAGTTCTTCCTCAATCAACTTGCCAAGTTACTGTGACACCAATGGCAAATACCAGTAAGCTTTTCCTAAGGCTGGACAAGCACATGCTGAAAATGTATGAAGGGAAAATCATGGAAGAGGGAAATCACCTCAGTGGACATTATTGCAGGAGGCCAGTGCCAAGTTATCTAACCAGGTTATGTGGCAATAATAATTCCAACATCTGGGACATAGTGGGGGGATAAGTGGGTGAACCAATAGCAGGTATAGGAAAAGCAGAAGTTGCTGGAACCACAGGGTGATACAGAATATGATAACGGGTGGAATTTTGTGGGACTACAGGAACTGTTTGAAATATCCAGAAATCAACTTCACAAAATGTTCTACAATAGGATGATAGCTCCTTAGACTACTGGAACACAGATGTCTGTGTGTGCATGTACCATGCCTCTGTGTGCATGGGTGTGGCATGTGTGTATGTGGAAGACAGATGATAACTTCAGGTGTCATTTCTTGGGCACCATTCGCTATTTTCTTTTGAGACAGGGTCTTTCACTGTCTCAGAACTCATCAAATCATTTAGATTGCTGGCTAATGGTTACAGGGATCTGCCCATCTCTGCTTTCTTCCTAGAACTGGGACTAGAAGTATGGACTATCATGCCCAGCTTTTATTTTTATGTGAGTTCTGGTTGACAAATTCAGGTGTTGTTGCAAGAAGAACACTTTGCCAACTGAGCCATCATTTCCCAGTCCCAAAGATGAGATTTTAAAATGCTGCTGCTGGATAAACTGAAAACCATCTGGCAAAAGTTACCATCAGATCCATTTCTCACAGTATCTACAGAAATAAATTTTGAATCAGAGATCCAAATGTCAAAATAAAGCTATAGAACAAGATGAAGACCCAGGAGAATGTCTCCATAGCATCAGTGCAGTGTGCCCATTCCATAGCATCAGTGCAGTGTGCACATTCCATAACATCAGTGCAGTGTGCACATTCCATAGCATCAGTGCAGTGTGCACATTCCATAGCATCAGTGCAGTGTGCACATTCCATAACATCAGTGCAGTGTGCACATTCCATAACATCAGTGCAGTGTGCACATTCCATAACATCAGTGCAGTGTGCACATTCCATAACATCAGTGCAGTGTACACATGCTTGTGTTTCTGTCCTTGCACCAGTCTCCCATGCTTCTCTCATTTATAGCTTCTCTTGTGTTGTAGTTCAGTGTTTCTGATCTTATCTATTAAAAAAAACCCTTCTAATTAATTAGTTTGTCTTGTTTATCTTTATCAGTATTACAAATAATGTTAGTGTGTGGAAATATGTGCCAGTGGTATGTTAGTACTATACCTATACAAACAGGGGTATGCATTTTAAAAGTTAGTCTTCTTTTAGTTTTAGTTTTTAGTTTTCAATGACTCTTTGAAGCACATTACCTTAGGTTGTTGTAAGGCCATCTCAGTCATTCTGTCTCTCTATGAATTTTGAAGATGAAGCAACTTTTTAAATTTTTTATTTTAAAATTAAAATATAAATGCACCAGTTTTCTCTTTTTCCTTCCCCTCTTCTGATTCCTCCCTTGTATATTCCAGCTTGTTCTCTCTCAAATTTCTTGGCCTCTGGACTCTTTTTTTTTCTGTTATTCTATGTTATACCTTCCTAAATATATAAGTACAATCTGCTCAATCCTTATAGTATTAAGTGTATGTATATGAATGCACAGCTGATCCTTTGGTTTTGGTAACCAATTCTGGAAAACAAAATTTTCTTAGCACTGTGGTAGTTTATTGTCTGGAGGGGGTGGGACCCCATGATATTTTCTCCCTCCATGTTAGCATGCCTGTTGGTGATCCTGGGTTCAGGTCATGTTTAGGGAGCCTGGTTGTTGAGACTTCATGAGTGTAGCTTCCCTGGCACGTCTAGGGGATGCGATCTCACAGCAGACATCCTGTTCCTGTGCTTCTTACTGTTAAGGTTTGGTCTATAGTGATGCTAAGAGAGGTTCTCAATGAGAGGGAGTCTGTATGTAGATCTATGACCCTGCCCCCGAGTTATTTTTCACTGATAAGTAAAGATGCCAGCAGCTAATAGCTGGGCAGAAGAGACATAGGTGGAGTTTAGCTTTCCCCATGCTTGGGGTAGGAAGGAGAGGCTGCCATGGGTTAGGAAGAAAACATGGCTCTAAGGGCTGGCAATTAGAGTGAAAAACAAACCAGATAAAACATAGCAAGTCATAATGTGGGCTTATCAATAGAAAAGTAGATTCTAATAACAGAGGGTAGGTATCTGCCCAGCTGTTCAAGACTTATTGTAAATATAAAGGTTATGTATGTCTTTTATTGGGATATACTATTTTGGGAGAGATGCATTTGTGGTAATAGGAAAGAAAAGAAGGCTTTAGACTCCTTCCAAAATAATAAAGAAACCTAAGGGGATGAACTACATCTTTGATCTATTGATAAACAATCACTCTCCACTTCCACTCTTCTACCCCTGCACCTCTAAGTCTCAGGGATCATTGTAGAAAAATTCTTCTGTTTGGATTGTCAACAGGTGTTGTGTTTCCTTTTCTGGGTACCTTTTCCAGAGACTCCCAACCACTCTGTGTTGGTAGCTGACTCTTTGCTCTGGCCATCTTAATGTTGTGATCTTCTTCCTCCATCTCCATTATGAATATTTGCAATCTTTCCTATGTGTCATTAATTGTGTTTTAAACAGTGCAAGTGCCTAGCCATTCTGCTTTAAATTAATTATATTTTCTGCGGTGTGGTACTGTAGTCTTTACCTTGCTTTTTGAAATTCTAAAAGTACCCTAACAGGGTTTCTCTGTGTAGCCCTAGCTGTCCTGGAATTCACTCTGTAGACCAGGCTGGCCTCGGACTCAGAAATACACCTGCCTCTGCCTCCCAAGTGCTGTGATTAAAGGTGTGAGTCACCACTGCCCAGTGGTTTGGTTTTTTTTAATTAACTATTTTACTTTTTTACATCCCAGATGTTGCTCCCCTCCTAGTCTCCCTCTCTAGAGTTCTACACTCCACCTGCCCTCCCCTTTACCTCTGAGAGGGTGCTTACCCTCAGTATTCTCCCTTCCTGGACATCAAGTCTCTACATGATTAGGCATATCCTCTCTCTCTGAGGCCAGACAAGATAGTCAGTCCTCTGCTACATAGCAGGGGGCTATGGACAGTATATGTTCTTTGGTTGGTGGATTTGTCTCTGGGTGCTCTGTGGGGTCTGGAACAACAGTTGATACTGTTGTTCTTTCTAGGGGGTTGACATCCCCTTTAGCTCCTTTAATTCTTCACCTAACTCTTCCGTAGGGTTCTCTGACCTCAGTACAATGGTTGGATGTAAATATCTGTATCAGTCTCAGTCAGCTGCTGTTAGAGTCTTTCAGAGGAAAGCCATGCTAGGCTCCTGTCTGCAGTATAGCAGATGGTAATATAACATCAGTAATAGTATCAGGGTTTTGTGCCTACCCATGAGATGAATCCCAAGATGGGCTGGTCACTGAATGGCCTTTCCTCTAGTTTCTGTTCTGTTTTTGTCCCTGAATTTCTTTTAGATAGGAATAATTCTGGATCAAAAATTTTGAAGGTGGGTTGGTATCCCCATACTTCCACTGGGGACTCTGTCTAACTACTAAACTGGACACAACCCAGATGTCCCTCAAAGAATGGATACAGAAAATGTGGTTTATTTACACAATGGAATACTATTCAGCTATTAAAAATGAGGACATCATGAAATTTGCAGGCAAATGGATGGAAATAGAAAATATGCTGAGTGAGGTAACACAGACCCAAGAAGACAATGCACAGTATGTACTAACTGATATGTGGATACTTGCGAAAAAGTGCAGAGTACCCATGATATACTCCACAGACCCTAAGAAATTAAACAAGAAGGAAGGCCCAGGTGAGGATGCTTCAATCCCACTTAGAAGGAAGAACAAAATAATCACAGGAGGCAGAGGGAGTGGGGATCTGGGTGGCAGAGGAGAAGGGGGGGGGATGAAGGGAACAGGATCAGGTATGGGGAGAGACAGGGGAGAAGCCCAGAAGGCCAGCAGAATGAAAGAAATCTATGACTTTCAGGAGTGGAGGAGAACACAGTGGGGAATTTCTAGAAAGTCCCAGAGACCTGGGATGTAAGAGGCTCCCAGGACTCAATGGAGGTGACCTCAGCAGATATGTCTAACAGTGGGGAGATAGAGCCTGAAGAGATATTCTGTTGTTTAAATATCTTATAAGGACCTGCATGAGGCTTGACTTATTTTCTCTGTCACTGACATGTGGTATCTCCTTGGTCTCTCTTCACCTTTTTGTCTGTCTCTGTTACTTTCAGTTAGTCTCATTATCACCACCACCACCGTCACCATCATCATTATCACCACCACCACCATCACCATCATGATTATCACCATCATGATTATCACCACCACCACTATCATCATCATCATTATCATTTCCTTCTATGGTGTACTTGCAAAGGTTTGCCCCAAACATATTTCATGCTAATGGTAAAAGTACTCTACTCATCCTTTGCTATGTATTGATGAGGGCATATTTCATTTAATTCTTTCCCCATCTTGATTTGGGATTATTTGTCTCTCCTTTAGAATGCAGTTCAGATGAGATTTTCTACAGCCCAGAGACTAGCCTTCTGTTAGAGTAAAACTTAAGTTGTGGCTCTGTACAACTACAGTCTGCGGCTAAATCCTGTCCCCCCCACCCCATCTCATATTTTATTAAATTTATTCCCATCAATAAGCTGTGCAGATAATTTAGTATAGGAATAGAAATTATAATTAATTACACATTAAGTTTTTGATACTTCATACAGGACTGAAGCATACAATGACCACCTAAAGACCAAAATAGAAAAAGACACAAGTCATGACTTGTTAGTGGATGAAATCTGTGCCTTTTGTATTCTGAACTTTGTATGTTTGTCTCGTCTGGAAGAATTTCAGGATGCAGGAGAGACACAAACATTATCTGCAGTGATGGCAGAAGCATTAGCAACAGAAGCCTTGGAATAGGGTCTATGGGCAAGCTGCAGTATCGGGGAGTAGCCATGGGGTCCTCTTGTGAGCAGTTCAGTGAGGTTCTTGAGTTCTGTTATTGGAGACTGCATGGTAACTGTGGTTTTTCCTTTATTTTTTAGATTATTTTATTTGTTTACATTTCCAATGTTGTCCCTCTTCCTGATCCCCCTTCCACGAGCTCCTCTCCCCTCCCCCTCCCCCTTACCTCTAAGGAGGGTGCTCCCCCTCCTGTTTCCACTTCCCTCCTCTGGCATCCCCTTCTCTGGAGCATCAAGCCTCCACAGGACCAAACACATCTCCTCCCTCCCACTGAGACCAGATAAGGCAGTCCTCATATGTTGCTGGGGCCTCAGACCAGCCCATGTATGCTCTTTGTTTGGTAGCTTTTCCTTTAGAACACAACTTTGTACTTAAGGCAGCCAATGTGTCTGGCTGTTCTAAGGTCTCAGCTGCTATAAGTACCCCCAGTATGGGGTTAGCTCCTCTGAGTCTAAAAAGTGACAACTACTAAACAACGTCCTTTGGGGTACAAGGAAATGTTCTAAATTTAGACAGGGGTGATATGTGAGTGAGCATGGACTAAAAATCATTGAAACATGCACTTTAGCTGATTTATATGAGTTCATACTATGCTAATTGCAGCCAAAGATACAAAAATTAAAAAACATTTAATTCAATTTAATTTTTTTTACAGATAAAAGATAAATTTTACTGTGTTACCTCATTGTGGAATTTATTTATCCAGATGGCTGTCTTTTGTTTATCTGAAGTTGAATTTACCCGAGTCTTCTGTGTTTTCTCTGAAAATTGACTTGAGATGTCTGTGATATGCTTATTTCTCCTTCGCATTTCACTTCAAGCAAAAATCTCCAGAATAACTAAAGCTCTATTTATTTTTTATTTTTATTTTTTAAATGTCGAGCTTTTGGCAGCACCAAATGAATCCATGCAGATTTTTTGAAATATTTTTTGAAAAATGTCTCATATTTTTATTGCTGCCTACCAACCAGTCTTGTCTTGCATAATTGTTGCAATTATATATTTATATATTTATATATTTCCCCTTATTCATCTCCTTTTTGACTACTGATTCTCCTCATTATTGTTGGTGAACATAACATGTGATGTTATGTTAGAGAAATATGCAGTTCATTAACATACATAATGACTAATTACTAACCATCAAGATATTATAGTATTATGAAAATTTCTGCCCATAACATCAGGAATCTTTGTGTACAAGGTTGGTAACAATAACAATGATACTTCAAGCACAGAATGGAAATCACAACATGAAAATGAATAACATGAGTGCCAAGATATCCTCAGGCCTAAGAGAGAGGAGGGCAAACCCCATTCATGGCCCTGTTGTCACTTGACCCCAAAGTAAGAGTGTTGGAAGGAAGGTATTATTCTGGCTATCTGTAAAGAATTCGTTTACTTTGACTGGTATATCAACTTTTTCTGTTATATTTTCTACACCCAAGATTCTCTCTTCCCTCTCTTGTATTCTGTTGGTGATGTTTGTGCCTGTTGTTCTTGTTCTTTCCCCTATGTTTCCCATCTCCAGGATTTCCTCAGTTTGTATTTTCTTTATTGCTTCCATTTCCATTTCCAGGTCTTGACAGTTTTATTAATTTCCTTTACTTTTTTAAATTGTACTTTCCTGTATTTCTTTAAGAGATTTACTCATTTTCTCTTTAAAGGCATCTAACACCTTTATGAGATTGGATGTAAGGCCATTTTTTTATGCTTGAGTTGTGTTAGTATATCCAGTGGTTGCTGTAGTAGGATAGCTGTTCTCTGAAGGTACCGTACTGTCCTAGTTCTTGTTGATTGTTTTCTTATGCTGACCATGTGGTTCTCCCTGATTATTCTTGATGCAGCAGGTATTGGGAAGGTGGGCCTAACTTGCGTGTTCCTGGTGCAGCGAGCCTCTGAGGAGTAGATTTGGGCTACACAATGGAACGCAGAGAGCAGTTGGATATGGTCATGTGGAGCTCAGGGAGTCTTGTGGAAGAGTAGGGGATAGAACTGAGCTAGCCAAAGAGGTCACAGACACTACAGAGTCAACTAACCTAGACCCATGGTGGCTCACTGAGACTAAACTACCAACCAAAGAGCATGCAAAGGTCTTTATGTCGATCCCCTAACAATTGGAGCTGAGGCTGTCTGGGACTGTGTTGCCTAATTTGGATCCCCTCATCTTAACTGGATTGCCTGGTTGGGCCTCAGGGAGATAGGATGCACTTATTTCTGCTGTGACTGGATGTCCCAGGGCAGGGCCTTCTACTTCTCTGAGGAGAAAACTAAGGGGTAATGGGGAGGGGAAGAATTTGTAAGAGTGGGACAGGCAGGAGAGAAGAACAGGGTAGGGAGCACAATTGGGATGTAAAGTGAATAAATGAATAAATTAATGGAAAAATAGTTACCATATAGTGGCACATGCCTTTAATTCCATCACCCAGGAGGCAGAGGCAGGTGGAACTTCCAGATTAAGGCCAGTCTAGTCTATAGAGTGAGTGCCAGGACAGCCAAGGCTACTCAGAGAAACACTGAAAAAAATGACAATGTAAAAATATATTTAGTCATCAACTTTCCAATATGAAGCAAGGTCACTTATTTAGATAGGGCTTGGTTAATTAATGTGTCTTCATTTTGAGTCTTCTACATAAACCAGTCTGGTATACATCCTAATCTTTATGGGTTCTTTAAAATAAATTGGGAATCTAAAGGTGTCTTGTAAATAATTCACGTTTAGAACTATTTGGGTGGGTTTATGATTTCATAATTTCATACTTATATATGTTTTTATCATATTTGTTCCTCATAATCCTCGTGTCCCCTCTGCACTCCATCTAGACCCCTTCTTCATTCCAATAAGTTCTTTGTCTACTTTTATAACCCATGTATTTTTTCAATGACCCACTAGACTGCATTAGGGCTAGTTACATGAGCACTAGTATGGGGCTGTTTACTGGAACCCAGAAATTTAGCAGTGGTCACACCCCTATAGCAAAATGACTCTCCCTTTGCAGCCATTGGCTGACCATAGGGACTATGTTGATGGGCCTCATCTTGTGCAGGACTAATTGAAGTGCATTCCCGAGTGCTATGGGTATGCCCTATCCAGAAAATAAGAAGCCTTCCTCCCCATAATCTAGCTTTTCTATTCTTTCTGCTCCTTTTCTCAGTTGTTCCCCTAGCCTTCAAGGGAGTGCTATAGATGTCCTGTTTAGTGAAGAGAAATCAACAGTCACTTAGTCTCATCCCTTTGATCAGGTATAAGTCTGTTTTAACACTGCTCACCACAAAACACAGCTCACTGACCAAGGGTGATACCATCACTAACCTGTGAAAATAACAAATATTTAGAAGGCAACTTGAAAGTACTTCCAGTTAGCAAAACAATACTCTGGCCTTGTGGTCTATGACATCCCTAGCCATGAACTTTTGATCAGGTTTGAAATATCAGGCTTAAATTCAGTCATAATATTAGTCATCCCTTTAATACCCATGCCATGATTTCACCACTGGATATATCTTGCCTAAAAGGTCAGTATATATTTACTTTTACTATTTTATTGAAGATTTTTGTTTGTATTATATGAGATGACCAGTCCCAGTATCCAGCAGATAAATAGAAACATAATATAATATATATTTATTCTATATAAAATATTATATTTAATATGTATACATTATGTGTAGTATTGTATAAATTTGTATATGACATAATACTAGTATTTATAATAAAATATTTATAACATGAAATATACTCTGTATAATATGTATAGTATTTAGAAAATATATATGACATATACTATTTAAAAATATACCTCTGGATAAGTTTATAAAAGTATGCAATCACAAGTTGAGGTATTTTGAATTGTATTTCAAATATAGAAGCCTTGCTGGATGGTAAGACATATCCACACCAAAAATTAGCAAATATAGAACTAAGAGAAGTACTCAGAAATGAAAACATTTTATCTTCAAAACTGATAACTGAATAAACTTAAGTTTCAATGTTCTTAGTCTTGTGGATTCTAAGAACAGAAAAATAAGGTCCAAGCCCAAGTTGGTTGATCTGATAACAAAGTTTCTTCACCATAAAGTTAAAAAATCAGTGTTAAGTGTAACATTCATTATGGAAAGACGAATCTACAATATATTTGCCTCCAATCTTATAGATCTTCCAAGAATCTTTTCCTTGGTATAGAGACAAGAACTATAGGTCCTGAAGCTCTTATCACTAATCAAGGAACTGGTTTGTACCCAAATCTCTACAATGGGGTAATGTAAAACATTCATTCTCTTTAAAGTGGTCCACAAGTAAGTCTCCTGTCTAACAGAGTAGATCCCACTCAACCATTGAACTGATTATTTGATTTTATGTGAGGGTCAGTTTTGATGTCAAGTTGGCTAGCCCACACTACCCAGACATTCAGCCAGATATTATTCTGAGTACTGCTAGAAGCTACTTTGGGTGGTGTTGACATTGGAATGGATAGACCAGCTAAAGCAAGTTGTTTTCCCTAGTGTTGGTAGACTACACCTAGCTCACTGAAAGACAGTTTATCACAAAAAGGCAAATTTTCCACCAAGTGAGGGAGAATTTTTACTTTTGAGTGTCTTGAACCATGGTATGGGCTTTTTCTTGGTTTTCCAGTTTGTTGGCATTCAGACCTGAATTCCATGAGCTTTCTTAAGTCCTTGCTTGATAATTCATCCTCTAGATATTTGGGTTTGTGAACCACCAGAAATGCATAAGTCAATGTATATCATCCAATTAGTGAATCAATCAATATTCATTGTATTGTTTATATTTCTTTGGAGAAGCAAAATATAATATAGCCTACAACACAACAAAACAAACATAACCCTTGTGTACACATACACATACACACGTGTACACACACATACACACACACACATCCACATACATGCTATTAGCAACACAAGCAATGAGATTAGAAACATGTCTAAATAGACTGCATTGATTGAAATTATTAAACAGGAGTATAGAAGGATTGTAGCTATTTTGTTGATAATGTTCAGGGGGTAAGGGGGGCAGATTAAATGGTAAAAGTCCTTTCTGAAATCATGAGAAAGTCACCCTGGGTTGAATGCCCACAGTCTCGGAAAGAAGTTCACAGACATTTTGTATTAGTCAGGGGTCTCCAAAGCAGCAAAGTCTAAGCAACAAGTACAACCTATTAAGGGAGCCTTAATGTATTAGTTTCCATGATAGCATGGGTAGTCCAATAGAGGTTGTCTGTAAACAGAGAGGCTGAGAGGCTGTTAGTCTGGAAGCCCCAGAAGTCTCAATCTGGCACTCAGGGTCTGGAGGATTGCTGGAGCACTACTGGTCTTCAGTTCGTGTTGGAAATCTGAACAATCTAGATTCTGATGCCAGTGAAGGCTGGGGGGATGATCAGCAGCAAGAAGCACTACGCTTCATTAAGCTCCAAGAATTCAGCAGCAAGAAGCAAGTAGTGGGTAAGCAATAGTGCTTTTCCCGCTGACTTCTTTGGACCTGGGTAACTGCTTCAAGGTGTTAACCACTGTAGAAAAGGATCTTCCCCCTCTTAATCCTTCCATTGATGCTTCTGGAGATGTCTTTATAGATTTTCCCAGTGGCATAGAGGTTTTTTGTTTATTTTTATTTTATTAAATTATTTTATTTGTTTGCATTCCAAATGTTGCTACCCTTCCCAGTGCCCCCTCCCAGAGTTCTTCATCCCATCCCCTCTCCCCTTTGCCTCTGAGAGGGTGCCTCCCCACACCACCCACTACCCCCAGCTCATCCCCCTAGCATCCCCCTTCCCTGGGGCATCAAGTCTCTACCGGATTAGGCACACTGAAGCCAGACAAGGCAGTCCTCTGCCAAATATCTGCCAGGGGCCATAGACCAGCCCGTGAATGCACTTTGATTGGTGGCTCAGTCTCTGGGAGCTCCCAGGTTAGTTGACACTCTTGGTCTTGCTTTGGGGTTGCCATCCCCTTCAGTTCCTTCAATCCTTCCCCTAATTCTTCCATAGAGGTCCCCAACCTCCACATGCATGACAGGAGCCTAGCATGGTTGTCATCTGAGAAGCTCTACCAGCAGCTAACTAAGACAGATGCAGATACTCAGAGCCAACCATTGGACTGAGGCATTTTTTTTTTTTTATGGATTCCAAATCTAACCTGGTTGGTAAGCAAGATAAACTACCACAAATAAATCTACTGATTTATGTGCATGTAGTTGTTAGTTTTTAGATCCATTTATTTTATTTTACATGTGAGGGTTTTTTTTTGCCCACATGTATGTGTACAGTCTATGGAAGTGAGAATAAGGTTCTGGATTTCTCTGGAACTGGAATTACAAGTGGCTGTGAGCCACCATGCAGTGCTGGAAATTAGAACCTGGCTCCTCTGGATGTGCAACAAGTACTTTGACCATCTCTTCCGAATCCAGGTACTGAGTAGCCAGCTAAAAAGTAGAGAATCCAAAAGAACTTTTGCAATTTCACAAGTCAGAAAGACAAAAATTAGAGTCTGAGTCTTTGAGAGTACCAAGAACTTTAAAAAAATAAGTTCCTAAAGAGAAGTAGATTCCCTGGACCCTAATACCCAGTACTTGTTATATGGTGAAGATATTCTATTATATGAAGGATAATGAAGGCAACCAATGTTCTCCTTTATCCAGGGAGGATGAATTAACTGCTAGGGGAATTGCTTTTCTGTCATAAACTAGGAGATCAGGCAAAACATATGCAAGTCATACATGTCAGTCCAGCAGGTAATGAAATAAAGTTTCCAAAAACAACATAACTGCATGACCTTTAAGTAAGAAAAGATTTCTTAAATGGAGCACAAAATGGAACAATAAAAGATATTAGACTCCATTATAGTTAAGAACTATTTATTGAAAGATGCCATTAATAACTCCCCAAAGCAAGCCACATCAGGGGAGAATGTATTTTCAACAAATGTATCTGAAAAAGGACTCGTATCCAAAGTATGTGTGTAATAAATACCTCATACAGTATAAGAAAAATATAGCCAATTAGAAAAAAAGGGTCTTGAAAGTTGAATAGGAATGCCATAAAGGAAGCCTTCCAAATGGCTGGTTAATGTGCAAGAAACTTCTTAGTTATCATAGTAATCGTCAGAGAGAACAAGCTAAATCTACAGGGAAATACTGTTTATACTAAATCAAAATAATTAAAAAGACACACAGTGCTTTACAGGTTACCATTTAGCAACTCTAGTTCTGTGGTAAAAATCTGGGGTGATTTTAGTGATTTTATGTTGTGCAAGCTAGCTAGTTACAAAGAGTTAAACTACACTTCCTAATATGTCTTCCTCTGAATGATTCTGAAAGAAGACTGAGCGTAAGAGACAGTTGGTCAAAACTGGAAGGCAGCAATAAGGTTAAGTAGCCTGTTTACACATGAGACATCTGTGGTTCAGGGCTTACAAATGATGGCTGTCTGCTGGTTTACTTTGTTATTGTGGCAGTGTGTGGATCCCTAACATCTTCAGCTCCAATGTATTCCTTTCTCTAACTTTTCTAAACCTTATGTCAGATATATGGGCATCTTTATGGAAAACTGACCACATATCCTAAATCACTTGTATCACCATCCGAATGTAGGGAGAAACAGACAGGGCCCCAACATGCCATGGCTTTCCCCCATTTATATTCATGTCTTGGTCCTACTGACTTGTCAGTTAACACTATATCCAGAGACAGAAGTCTTAGGAACATGTAATACCAACCATCAAGATAGCATAAAATCTGGTTTCTGGAATAGTTCTATGACTCAATACCATTTGTTGTTGTTTTATCTCTCTGATGAAGCCCTGACTGATTGACAGCCCTCTTTCAATGTTGAGGATTAACTTTGTCAAGGACATTCTAAGTGATGGACATAAGTAGAGAGAGAAGGGACAAATATCACCTCATGAAGTCCTTCCACTTATCATGCATGGAAATAATCCTGTTTAATGAAGCATCATTTCCACGTAGTGCTAAATGCGTTCCTAGCTTTCATTTCAGTTTGTGTTTGCAAAGATATTAGCCAAAGCTTTTAGCAAGTTCTTCTCTTGGTATTTCTGGGAGGGGAAAGTACAGGGAGCTTTGAAATGGTCAAAAAAGGCGGATAGCTGTGTCACTAACAGCATAGGTTATATCCATTTTAGTGGTCACTAATAGATTAAAGTGTGTTAAAGTTTCCAATTAGTGAGCCTGACTTCACTTGGTTCTAAGGAAGACTCATTCCAAGTAACTGACCTTGTATCCTACAACTGAGTTTCAGGAGGTCAGAGAACTTCAAAAGAGAGCCCCTCCCTTTCTGTGAGTAGCGATGGGCTATGTCAGATTTGGTGGATCTCTTTTCCATAGTGAAAAATAAAGCACTGTTAAATAAATAAAAAAGACTTAATCTGATGAGTTGGCCTTTTTAAGTAGGGATCTAGTAGGTTGACCGATCTGGGTAGCTCACGATGTGTGAACCAAAAAATTTCCTGTGAATCTTACAGAGGCAATGACCAAATGGAAGCTTTATAAATCCACACTTGCTCATTCTGGTCTGACTCAAAACAACTGCAGTTTGTGTTCAGGTGGGAAAACACAAGTGACTTCACTAACACAGAAAATATGGGGAAAAGGACACTTGTGTGTTGCTGTTCTATGAGCAGGCCCCTGAGAGTGTGAAGAAATCCAGGTCCCCATTCCCTCATCTATAATACAAGGGGTTTGGTCAAGATGACGTTGAGGGTTGTTTCCAAAAGTAACAGCTATGAATTCCATGAAGCTACATCTCTGGAGACCTGGCCTCATACACATTAGCAGTTTGTGGCTATGGCAAAGGGGGACTTAAAGGAACGCTGAGAAAATGTTTGGTAACAACATGCTGTCCCCATCCAGCGTCCAGTTATTGCTCTGAACAGCTCCCATCGTCTTTGAGAGCTTAGATCTGCTCTGCCTTTCTTTTTATGAAGACCATTTGAGTGTTTCTGTTATACATCTTGGTTGCCATGCAAACTTGGCTCACAGAGGCCTGCAACAAACCCCAAACACCTCCTTACATACTTGCTTTATGACATTTTATTTGAATGCCAATATAACAAGTTTATAGTAAATGGAGGATATGGCAGGAGACTAAAATAACACCATAGGCTTTGAACACTCTAATCTGAGCTTAATAATTTTAAGATTTTTAGACATTTGTAACTCAACCTATGGGCATAATCTAGTAGTAATGGTACTTGGGTAAAGATGTACTGGATCAAATAACACAGTGGTTCCAAAGGAAACTAAATCTTTTTAAAACCCTCAAACATCAGTTTAAACTGTTAACTTTAATTTTATTTTAAATTCATGTTAAAGTAATTGCATCAAGCTGGGATTAGGTACTGTCTCTAACTCTCCTTCTACAGAGTTAACTATTTAAAGCATCAGTAGTACCAGTTAAAGACAGTTTTGTTTCTCTTTCTGTGGCTTTTCGTAGTGATAGCATCGAGTACTTCACCTCTAGATTGGGAGTTATTCCTTCTCTCTCCTTCTGCCCGAAGATCAGGCATTCATCCTAGCAAATGACTGAAGGGAGACTATGAAAACCGACTCAAGCCCCTAGACCAGTGGATCATAACCTGCGAGTTGTGACCCCTTTGGCAAACTGTTACCTCCAAAAGTTCACTGTCTCAAATATTTCCATTATGTTTGATAGCAGCAAAATTACAGTTATGGAGTAGCAATGAAAATAATTTTATGGTTAAGGGTCACCAGAATATAAGAAACTGTATTAAAGGGTCACAGCATTATAAAAGTTGAGAATCACTACTTTAGATGAAGTAATATTCTGGCTCATACTTTGTTTATGAAGAACGTTTTCAAAGTTGACCTGATGGTGCCCTTAAGACAGGAACTCTTGCAACAGAATGCATGGGGCAAGAGCAAGAGCTGACATTCTCTACTCTGTCCACATATGGAAAACATCTCTGCATTGCTTTCAGTATCCTAAGCTATGAAGGCAGAGGTTGATAAGATCCCCAGGGTCCCAATGAAGCTTGATGTCCTAGAAGCATTCATTTCACAATATTCTCGAAGAGCACCTAGTAAGGGAGCCGTGCCTCATCTTAGTGTGTATCTCCCCATTCTCGCTTCTGTTTTCCCCCTAAGAATGTGGTCAGGAGGTGCCCACATATGATGACTTTGGTAGGCTCTGGCTGTTGTGGCATTATGTAGGAAAAACAAAGCTAAAGGGGAAACAT
>NW_022196912.1:31641487-31661334 GCF_008632895.1 Mastomys coucha
GGAAACATATTCCAACTCTACTTTCCTGTATTTCTATCTACAAGGGGCACTACATTACCAGGAGCCCTTAGGGCTCACCAAGGAAGGGGCTGCTGCCAGTGGGTCTATTGAAATCTGTATGGATTGGCACAGAAAAGTACAGCAGAGTTGTCAGGGCTAAAGTATTAAAAAATAAGGTCAAGTTATAAGTGTGGGTCAGTTCCAGGACTTGGCTATTTGAGAGAAGCCCCAATTTAGAAGCTCTCATTAAAGGGCCAGAATCACCGTTCCTTGTATATCCTTCCTGTTGGCTTTCGTGAATCAGAGTAGATGTATGAGCTATTGATGAGGAGATTAGAACACCTGTCTATTCCTTATCCTTCCAAGTTCCAAGTATGTAATCTACCTACCCAAAATAGAATAACTCTTTGGAAATAAACTCTCTCTACTCCAGTTGGAAGAATCCCCATGTGATATTCTTTTGCGTTCTTAAAATTTAAGTCCCTGGATGTGATTTTAGAGCAACTTGGCTTCTCTGATTCCCTTGCTTCATGTACAGTCCAAAGTCTTTGATTTTCTTTTCAATAGAAACATAAGGTCTTAAACCTTAGATTTTCCCATGCTGCAGATTTCAAGTTAATCATCCCCCATAACCTTTCTTCTGCTAAATAGAAAGTGATGGTACCTGTTAAGTAATCTCAATTAAAAAATTAGTTATATATGAAATGAAATAAAAAATTAACTCAATCGAAAAACAAAAAAATAAAAAAAATAAAATAAAAAATTAACTCAATTTCTTTGTTGTACATGGAGATTATAAAACACATAAGAAAAAGAAATCAAATGATGGATGATTATATTTTTAAAACTGCTGTATTCCATTTGTCTACATAAAACATTATTAGGGACAGAAAAGTACTTTTCTGAAAGAAATTTTATGAGGGAGACACTGTCAGACAACAATTAATGACATTAATTACTGTCAGTCATGAATCTGTGTATTTATCTATATTTTTCTTGATGTTTGAAGCCAATTGTTTTAGGGTTGTTAAGCATTTTAGATCTCCTCTATAGGAGGAGGCTGTTTTTCTGTATAGAACACAACAAACACTTCAGGGCTTGACTGTAAATTACGTAGGATTTAATAAGCTCAACTTATGGTCAATGGTGTATATGAGAGGTACATTTCTTGCCCTTGAGAACTTCAAGTTTATTTATGAATTTAAGGTGCAACCAAGAAACCATGCAAACAACAAGTAGAGGAACAGGTTATGGTAGAAGCCAATGAGGCTAAGAGTGCTTAGCCCATGGCTTGGGGAGTAAGAACAGTATCTTAGGTTTTCTTCAATTGAGCTTTTGAACTTGGACTTAAATGGCTGCCTTAGTTTCCTGGAACTCCAGCTTGGTGACTGCAGATCTTGGGAGTTGCTGGCCTCTTTAATTCGTGTGAGTCACCCTCTTATGAGAAGATGTGTTCTCTCTCCCCCTCTGGCCATCTCCTTCTCTCCCTCTCCCTCTCTCCCTCTCCCTTTCCCTCGCTCCCTCTCCCTCTACCTCTCTCAAAAAACAAAAACAAAAAAACTAAGAACAAAAACAAAAACAAAACAAAACAAAAAACCCATGGTCTAACTCTAATATCTTTGTCTTTCATTAATCAATGCCCAAAGCATATTTTTAGTCCTTGTCCAAAAATTTAAAACTGAAATGTGTTAGACATAAGAGCATCTGTGCTTGAAAACAGGCACCTAGTATTGGTATGGACCGAATCTTCCAAACCCTGTATAATAACTCCCACAAACTTTTCTTAAGTGGTACTGCCCTAGGTCCAGCTTTTAAGGGTTAGAGGATGTAGCCATTCCCCCACACTGTGAGCCCATGCTTGGCATCAGGCAAGATCTCAGGTTCCACTAAGTGCTGCTTATAGCCACTTCCAAGCCATCTGGAGGTGGTTTGGAGCTGTTCAAAAGGTTCCCTCTGTCTAGTTTTGACAGGCATTCCCCTCACTTCTTCTGTCCCCCCCTGAGGTCATATACTGTCCACACACTGGCCCTGGGCTTCTCCTTACATTCTGAACTTTACTTGAAGCATGTCACCCAAACCCTCATGAAGCACAATACTGTGGTTTGAATATTTGTGTCCCCTCCAAATTTCAGGTTGAAACTTAATGCAATGGTATTAAGATGTAGGGCTTTTAGAGGCTAATTATGTCATGAGAACTCCTCTTATAAAAGGCCTGAAAGGAACTAGGAAAGCACATTTTTTGCTTCCTGTTACTTCCACTCTTTTGAGGACATAATGTTTGGCCCTTCCAAAAGATACAGCCCTCGATCACCTTGCAGAGAAAGCAGACATCCTCCAAACACCAATTTTGCTGGCACTTTCTTCATTCTGGACTTCCTGTGAGCTGTGAAAAATAAGTTTCTATTGTTTAAAAAGTACTTCTCTGTGCTATTTTGTAATAAGCACAAATGGATGAAGAAGGAGCATACAGAGGTGGACAGCCCCAATTCTCACTCACACAAGCTGCCATCATATCAGGGTGTTTAAATCCGCACCACCAGACTCTGTAGAGGAGACAGGCATCTACCAGGGAGCAGTCTAGGTCCCTCAAGACCTTAAGCATCATCCCTCCTAGGATGCCAATGACTCTACTTCTGGTCATAAGCCCCAGCACTGCATTTACACACTAATGAAATTAGCCATTTATGAAAAAAAAATGGTGGGTTGCAAGATAGATTAATCCCAAGATAAAAACCAGGTTTAGAAGCCTGATTTGTAAAGTGATCTTTACAAGACAAAATGACAAAACACATATTATTCAAAATTGCAAACAAAATTAGCTATGAATGAGAATATTCATTAAGATTGAGAAAAAAGTGCAAAAAGGTATATAATATTCAAAGACGGCAAATATCATATATATAACACAGAAGAAAAACACTATTTAAATAATTAATTACCTCATACATCTCCATAACAGATTTCCTTCTACACTCCCAGCTACACATTCTTTGATATAAGAGATTTTTATACAAAGGAGAGAAAAGTAACTTTGTCTTTTTCCTAACATAACTGATTAAATTTTTTCATATTTTATTTATAGTTTTGGCAATTTTATTTCATCTTTATACTTGCTATTAAAAGTCCTACAGTTCTTTTTGAGACCTTAAAAAAGTCTCATCAGAAGGTATTTCCTGCTAGAACTATAAGCTTTGAAAACATTTTTCCTAGAAGAGCTTCTAGTTCCATAGATGCCGTCTCTTCCTCTATTTACATACTTCCGGAGTATGTTTTCAGCCATGAGTAGGAAAACATACTCATATCCCAATAGTTCCTCTGGTCTTTCCCTGCTGTGCTACCTGGCTGTTGTGTAAAGCGGTTGTTTTCTAGAAAGCTTGACTCTCTCCTGAAGGACAACATGGCCCTAGAAAGCAGAAAGAGGCAATGGACTTAACTGATCAGGAAAGACTTATTTTGTTTGTTTATTTGTTTTTGTTTGTTCATTTTCCCTGTTTCTTTTTTTTTATTGGATATTTTCTTTATTTGCATTTCCAATGTTCTTCCCTTCGGAAAACCCTTATCCCCTCCTTCCTTCCCCTGCCTGAATGAGGGTGCCCATCTACCCATCTACCCACTCCCCTACCCTGGGGCATCGAACCACCTCAGGCCCAAGGCCTCTCCTCCTACTGATTTCCAACAAGGCCAACCTCTGTCACATATGCAGGTGGATACATGGGTCTCTCCATGGATACTCTTTGGTTGGTGGTCCAGTCCCTAGGAGCTCTGAGGGTCTGGTCAGTTGACACTGTTGCTCCCCCATGGGGCTGCAAACCCCCTCAGTTCCTTCAGTCCCTTCTCTAACTCCTCTATCAGGGACTCTGCTCTCAGTCAGTCCAATAGTTGGCTGCAAGCGTCTGCCTCTGCCAGAGCCTCTCAGGAGACAGCCAAATCAGGCTCCTGTCAGCAAGCACTTCCCAGCATCCTCAACAGCCTGTATATGGGATGAATCTCCAGGTGGGGCAGTATAATTCTGTGTAAAGTACATGATATCTGATATTCATACTAATTGTTAACTGTAAATTGAATAATAATGACCAAATGTTCTGATTATACCCAGAATTTTGTCATCCCACTTACTCTTCCTTTGTATTCAGGCCCCCTTTAACAAACATTTTGGCAATAACTACTCATTTAATTAAAATTTAATTTCAATCTTGGGACTTTGGCAATTTGATCTCATCTTTACACTTGCTATTAATAGTCCTAAAGTTATTTTTGAGACCCAAGAAGATTTCTTCCCAGGTCTCTTAGTGTTTTAGCAGCTACTCCCTGCCCTTCGCTGCCACACATCTTGGAGGCAGGAAGAGGCAGTGGAATAAGGCTTTTGGTTCTATGAAGCTCTCCTTCTAACGGAGACCCTTTGCTAGGTTATGCTTTACAGTCCTCATAGTATTTTCCCATATATGTCATTTGATCTTTCCCATAAAAGTTGACATGAAGCATTTGAGCAGTTACTTTGTACAATATAATAGTGGGAGAGACATGTGCAAGAGGAGAGGAAAGGGGAGAAGAAAAAGAGGAAAAAGGGGGAAAATTCCACTTAGTGAAAATGATTTAGAAAATGTCACACACACAAAAAAAAAAACTTAAAGTAGGTGAACTATTCAAATCACAGCTGAGGGTTTTTCACACTAACCTATCCCTTTAAGGCAAGTCAATGGGGTGCTACAATGGGCACTGTAGAATCTAATCTTCATTCTCAATTTGTCTAGATATGGAATCACCTAGGACACATGTCTCTAGGATTGTCTGTGAGGGTGTTCCCAGGGAGGTGTAACTGAACCACACTACATGTGATTGGTGCCATTTCATGGGCTAAATCCCCAAACTGAGCAAAAGAAAAAAGAAGGCAATCTGAGTACCAACATGGACTGACCTACTTGCTTCCTGATGGGATCATCTGCCTGCTGCTTCTGTTATCATCAATAGATTCACACTTACCCATACACATTTCTATCACAGAGGGCCATACCCTAAAGCTGAGTTGAAATAAACCTATCCTTCTTAAAGTTGCTTTTGTACTTCTGTTGGGTATTTTATTACAGCAACAAGGAAAGTAAGTAATACAGCCATCATTTGTTTTCAGAATGTCAAGACAAAGGCTTAGAGATTGAAATGTCTGGTGAAGCTTTTTAGAGGAGGTAGGATTAGTTGAGCCTGAAGGTTTAGACGGGATTTGGATTTAGACAGGCTCTTGTCTAAGGCACATTCCCTCGACAACAGGGAGAATCAAATCCTTGAAGGATGCTGGAATGCATGGTGAGTATATATGATCTGCCCCCTGTACCTTGCCTTTCCTCATGGAGGAACACACAAACATGCCAAATTAGCAAACTACTCCAGGCAAAACATGTTCTTTCAAGTGAATAGATGTTCAAACTCTCTTCATCTTGTCATTACCTCCAAATGGCAAGTCCATGGTTCAATACATTCTTGTTGTTTTTGTGGTATATTCACAAAAGGGGGAAGGATAGACTGCTTGCTCCGTATCAGAGCATAGCAGTGGCCTGCCCACATTCTAAAAGGAAGATGACGCAACACAATCTGTAAGGATAGCTGAGGCTCCCAGTGGAGTTAAGAATTGCCTTGATGTCCAGAAGCATTTCTACCCCTTTGGGAAATCCTTCTAAGCCCCTGCCTCCCTGGTTTCCTGGTACAAGTTCTAATAAATCTGAACACTTGGCTGAATCTTAGTGCCAGGCCTCATAATGGAATGATTACATGTGCTTTGTATGTCAGAGACCTGACAGAAAGATTATACAGCAGAGTGGAGCAATCTTTGGGGTTTTGGCAGGGGAAGAAGGAGATAAATATGTGTCCAGGGGAGAAAAAAATGGCAGCTCATGGAATGTCACTCAGTCATTCAGCACAAACATATTAAGTTTAGGTCAACAGACATTTATCAAGGGCTTCTGCTGTGACAGGCATTGTGCTAGGCACAGTGAGTACTGAGGCACATGAGACACATCATTTATCCTTGATGCTTATGGGGAAGCCTACTAGAAAGGATGGCCACATAAGGGATGGTCTCAACATAATTTGGTAAGTGCGATGATAGGGTTTGTGACAGAGGACAATAGTGGTACAGAAGAAGGACACTTGGCTCAGCCTTGTGTCTCAGAAGAGGCTTTAGAAGGATGATGTAGAGGGACATTTAGGGTCAATGGGAAGAAGTGAACTCCAAGATTAGAAAAACAGTATGAACAATATAAAGAAGTAGAAAAATTCCCAACTTGAGTGAGCTTCGGTGGTAGGGAAGGGAAGAGTAGGGCCGGTGGTAGGGAAGGGAAGAGTAGGGCATGGGTATGAACTTGATGAAGCTTGGACACTTGAGTGAAAAAGAACATTGATGCATTCCAAGAGGTATTCAAAGAATAAACATGTCTAGAAGGGACACTATCAAATAGTCAAGTTCAGGATGCCTTCAAAGGGACTGTAATATAAAATCTTCTTTTGAAGACCCTAAACACAATCGACAAGTGACAGGTGTTAAAATGAGCTGGGAAAATATTCAGCACCCATTAGAAGTGAGAGGGGTGGAAGCCAGCTTGTGACAGGGGCAAGTGATGCCTGAGCAGAAAATGGCACAGCGTGAGAAACTAAGAAAAGCACAGAGTATTCTGTCAGTCAAATAGAACTCCTTGATTGACGTCTCAGTGAGGATATTGACTCCAGCCACATTTAGATTGCACAGGAACTAAGACCAACCATTTTATGAAAATTATTTTTTAAATATTTTAAAATATTATAAATATGTTCAAAATAAAAAGTCTCTATACATGAGGTATTCTAGATTAGAGATGTATTTCCTTCAAAGGTCCGTCTGGGACAGGAACATGAATGCCGTAGTCACGCAATGACTGCAAAATTATAAGGAAGATGTGGTAGGCAATGCTTCTGCAACCCCAGCAGCAAGTCACTGTCAAAGACCAGCCCTTGAAAAAGGAGAGCAAACAAATGTGGCTCTGAATCCAAGAAGAACTATAGAAACCTACAAGAAGCCTAGTCACTTGCACATCAAAGTTCAACGCAGCACCATTCTCAACAGCTACATGCCGAACCAGCTAGATGTCCAACAACAGAGAATGGAGAAAGAAAACATAACTTTTATATACAATGGAAAATTCCTCAGCCATAAAGAAGAATAAAGCTGTGTCATTTACCGAAAAGTGGATGCAACTGGAGATAATTACATTAAGTGAATTAAACCAGTCTTGGTAAGAAAAATATTGTATGTGTTCTCTCATATGTGGTTCCTAGACTTTATATACATATATTTATATATTATATATTTATATACATATAGGCCACATATGTGTAATTATACATATGACATGAAAGTAGAAATAAAACTGTCTGGAAGAGCAGAGGACAAAGGGAGTAGGGGAGAATGGGGTGGGTCCAGGAACATGGAGGGTGGGGAAAAATGTGTTCAGTGTCTTCGGAAAAATTTTTCTGAAGCCCAGTGCCCATTTATAATGGAAATACTCAGAGAAAATTAAAATTTAAAAAAGAAAACAATAAATTGAACATGTGTATGGAAAAGTCACAGTGACACTCACTATGTTCTATGCCAACCATTAATTTAAAATATGTCAAAAGAAGCCTACTATGTGCAGGTACATAAAGTTCTGCTTCCATAGCCTATTGATTGGGAGCAATATACCTCGAGTGGCTTTACAATTGATCATCAAAATCAGGACATTTTTGTCTGGGACAAAAGCTAAATTAGACAAGATGCGAGGGAAAAAAAAAGAGTGAATGAGAACAATCACAGCAAACTGGGACACACAGTCCCTGTGACAGTCAGGACCTGGCCAGGTAAACAAGCCACACAGAGCATCTCAACAGAGAGAAATTGATCTATAAATTGGCTTGATCAGATGATAGAGTTGTAGCACTAGGAGGGAGAGAAGGGAGGGCACCAATGTCAGAGTGAGGGAACAAAGGTGTCACTTGGTGTTATCAGAATCTAAAAGCTCAGACGCTAGATACTGCAGAAAGCATTGGACTGAGCCTTGTGGAGAGGGGAGGCTTTCAGAGCTTAGAGTAAGAAGTCTATAGTGTCTGGGACAAGGCACTGACCACTAAGTGACAGTAATGTAATGGGGCAAAGGAAGAAGCTGCAAGTTGGTGATGCTGGGTAAAGTCCCATTGCTATAGCAACATGGACAGAAATGAGAGCAAACTGCCTTCTAGTCTCCTCCTAAGGCCCCCTCCTGCATGGCTAAGAGTTTCCAAAACTCCATTATCAGAAAGCATAACTGAGAAGCCTCTCTCTGTGCGTGTATGTGTTATATATATATATATATATATATATATATATATATATATATACACATATATATATCTTATAGCATCAGCTATATTGTATGTATTTATTATAATATGTATATATATGTATATATACATATTATAGCATCAGCCTTGGAAACAGTCCTGAATTTGAGAATAGACTCCTCCCTAAACACTGTTTGGTTGAAGAGGTGAAGAAACTGGCAAGAAGAAGCAGTTAATCTCTTTATGCCAGAAGCTACGAATGCTAGGCACATCAATCACAACAAAATCATAGACCATGTGTACTTCCCATTTTACAGATGGGAAATGGAAGTTTCAAGTGGTTAAGCAGTTTGTCCAAGACTAAGCAGCAGAAAAAGACAAAGTCAGGATGAGAAACTGTCCTACACCGTCTCAAAGCCCAGTGTTTTCTACCACTTGTTGATCTATAGGGAAGAAGTTGCTTCATCCCATACAGAGGATCTGGACAGACTGACTGTGTCTGGGCTAATCATGGAGGTCCAGGGTCAATGGCCACTGCCAACTAGTGGCCTCTTGAAGTGAACACTTAGGTCTAGGAAGACATCCATCCTTTGTTTCCATGCAGCCAGATTCAACACCTAATGATTTATTCCTGTTGGCAATGGCTTCACTCCCATGGGATGGAACCAGGACTTAGTCTGAATGAGCTTGCTATCTCTTGGAGGAAGCATCCTGCTACAGCCACCCACAGCTCTGTTGTGCGATATGAAGGCTGTGTTCATGTCTGTTTGCTCTTCCATGACTTTTGGAATCTTATAAAGTCAACCTTTCTTGACAAGGTGACAATTTTTTGGATAACGGGCCATTCACAAAAAAAAATATGCAAAAGCAAAAATTACTTTTTGGCTGAATCAAGTCTCTGGGTTTAGATGGAGGTGGAAGCAAAATGTACTTATATTTTCTGGAAATGCTGACACTGAGATAGGACCTTACTGAGGAATTCTTCAAGGCCCAAAGGAGCTGAGAAGATAAATGCTACCAGGCGGCTGTGAGTTGAGTAAAATTCAAAAACAATACAATGTCAACTTGAGATCATAGGAGGCTGCGGTAAGTGTGACAGAATGCAAGGGCAGCGACTTGGTCTCCAGACAAATGAGGATGTGGGTAATGGGTGATGGCACTACAAATGCTTTGAATGAGGCCTGAAGGGAAGGAGTTGGCTCTCCCTGGCCTGCATCCCCAGCTCATCACCAAGGAAGAAGCAAACACAGGCCTGGGTTTGGCAGCATGCCCTCCCCAAGCCCCCTGTACGAGACTTCACAAGGTTTCCCAAGAAGCTTGGGAGGGCCAGGTATGGGTTTCTTCTGCCATGTTAGTGTTCTTGAACAGACAGCTCTGGGGCCCTTTTGGTAAGTGACTTGGCTGGAGCCACACTCTTGCCAGCATGGCAGCTGTTACCACTTATACCAAGAACATCTGGCCTGAAGATTGCAGTAAAAGCGACACTTGTCTACAGAAGAAAAATGTTGAAGTATACATTTTGGACATGAAGAAATAAGTAATGACATTTAATGTTTTCATAAAGCTGCTACAATGAACAGCAATCATCCAACCCCCAGGCACAGGCATACTTGCATCTGTGCATCCTTGTGTACCTACAAGGAGCCCCTCACCAGAAGCATCATTGCAGAATGTGGCCTTGTCCTATACAAATAAAGTAAACAGAGGCCATTGGTGAGCCAGCCCCCCTTCAAGATTTAAATCACAAACCTGGGGAGTGTGTAGTGAATTCAAAGGCCACTTACCCATTGCAGGGAAAGCTGGTCTCCAGTTGCAGCTTTGTTGCTGGATGAGTCATATTTTGGGCATCAAAATTCTTAACTTTGAAATGGGCATGTCAAAGATGATAAGTGTAAGTCTCCCCCTAACATTTTATATACAGTGTTTTAATAGTGGGAATTCTACCATTTCTCTGCTTAAACATGATTCTTTCCAGATATTCCTCTTAAAATGCGCAATCCCCTGATGTGTTGATGGTTGCCATCCCCACCTCCCTCAAACTCCAAATAAGAAGATGGTTAGAAAGAACCAGCTGAATATATGGGGCTCTCAGATTAGAAGATACACTCAGAAAGAGAGAGACAATGCCTTCTGGACTCTACCCAGACCACAATACCCTCAGATGCTTTCCAAAGCTAGGCTCTCAGTTCTTTGCCCCAATCTAGGCATCATCTACATTTGATTGTAAAAATATGAGGTGAAAGAGATGGAATACACTCACTGTAACTGACTTCCTTTTTGTTGGTAAAGCATCAACTGGCAATGATATAATAAACACATTGAGTTTGACAGAGATCTGGAGGATCCAAGAGACAGCACATTTACAAACATTGTGATTTCCAAGGCATCAATCCTTTGCATAATTTTAACACTGCTAATTAGCAATTCCTCTTAAATTTAAAAATGGTGCTGTGCCCAGATTAGTATGATAGCCTTAACAATGCACAGACATCATCAATGTCTTATATGTAACTGTGTTAATTGTGTGCCTCCACCAAGAATCTATGAGCCACTATGCTAAGATGCTGGAGGGTGGGGCAGGCCCCATTACTACCCAATTACCATTGGACTCTGGCTCATCTTTGGCTCCTACTTTCAGGAATACAAGTTTGGAAGCCTGCCATTTTTCATGTAGAAGCTTCTGGTCTTTCTAAGAGACTCTTTGCTCAGGCAACCTGAATTCCAGGAACCAGGGATGGGGGAGGCCACTTGGGATAGAGCCAGTCAGGTTGATGGCCAATTGGCATTGACTTACTCTGGGGCCAAAATAGAAGTGTGAGCAACTTTAGGATTCATGCTTCTCCAAGAACCTTTGTATTGTTTTTTTTTTTTCCCCTAAGCAGTAGAATTCTGCTTGATTTCTTCTTCTTCTATTCTAGAAATGGACAGTAAAGCAGGACTATGCCTGGGCCTGGGGATTAAAATGATGTGTACTGCAAATATCCATGTGCCTACCTATGCCTACAATGGTTGTATTAACATTCAGATTCTGGAAAAGTAGGTCTGAGATAGAGTTTGTGCTTATGCATTCCTAGCATTCTGCCTGATAATGTTGATGCTCCTAACAGACTACTATGAATCCAGGGTGTTGTCATTAGGAACTTGGCTTTGGTATCAAACATATCTGGTCTGAGTCCTAACTGCAAAATTTCCTAGCTCTGTAACTTCAGGAAAAGCTGTATACTACCTCTTCTCAGATCTAAAGGGAAAAGAACCACCATGCTGGGTTTCTTAGTTTGCTTAAGAGAACTCAGCCAGCTCACGGCAGGACTGGAGTACCTCCACAGCTCCATAGAGGAGAAAGTCGTCTGTAATAGCCCTATGCCTGGTTACTGCCCTCTGGAGCTCCACTCCACTTCTAGGAGCTGGCTTCCTGGTCTGGACCCACCACCACAGCCGTAGCTACTACCACAGCCATAGCTACCACCACAGCCATAGCAGAGGCCCTGATTCTTATTTGTTTGTCAGTAAGAAGGGGATCACAGAAGGGTGACCTCCTACTGCAAGCAACACATACAAGAAACCTGTTTCCTCCAGTGACCTTGGCTCCTTCATGACCAAAGTCACTCAACTGGTTTTAGAGACTGGACTCAAAGGCATTTTCTGTTTTACTGGGGGTTCCTGGACAGCTTCACCAAAGCCATCTTCATGAACAGTTCCATAAACACGTGTGTGTGTGTGTGTGTGTGTGTGTGTGTGTTGATGTTGCTATCTACGTTCCCAACAGCTGACTAAAATTAAAAGCATAGAACAATTTCTACTACTTGTAGAATTATAAACATGGAAATTGGCATTTTATTAAAACAATTTGAAAGTACTGTCAAAAGAAATGAAAAAAAAATAAAACAGATTTTAAAAGCAAATAAATCTTTTGTTTAGTGCCTACCATCCTGACCCCTGTTAAACACAAGAACAATTAGCTAGCCTAGTGTTTCCATTTGGCTGTCTAGACCACCTCTGTGTGGAGAAACTCTCTATCTAGGAGAAAATCTAAAATGTGCAGCATGAACGGGCATACCTATGGCTCCTCATTCAGCTGGCTGAAATTCCTCTATGCAGCACCTGGGAATACACAGCAAGCTGCAATTTAACGGGTGTAGGGGGCAAAATACCTTTTGGATGATTTTAGAGATCAGAGTTTGTCTTACACACTGGACACACTTCCTGCTCAGAAAACATGTATCTTCTGTCTCTTAGGCAACTATGTTTAATTCTCTGATATTGTAAGTAACACCTTACTCCCAGGAAAACTACTATTCTGTTTTGAACAGGGATAGGTATTTCTCTAAGACCTAGGAGACTTGTGTCTCCAGATAAACCCTACATGTTTGTCACTAGAGAGCTTTCTTACAATGTGGCTAGAAACAAACCTGCGCAGCCTGCCTCAAAACAACACTTTTCCATTAGTAGGCAGTGGAGTTTTAGAGGTTAGGAACTTAAACAGCTTTTGAAGAAATCCATGCTCAACCTTTTTCTTTTATAGAAACAAGACAGTTGGCAAGAGGTATAAGGTGTTACTGAAGAGCCATGCCTTTGAATCCAGTTAACTTTTCAGTCCTCAGGATTCTATTTGGGAAGACCTGTGTGCCTGCAGGATTGTGGAGGACCCTTTCTAGGAACATCACTGCCTGATATTAGGCAGAGCTGTGCTTGTGCGCTTGGCAGTTGCTCTTCAAATGTGTTTTGTCCAAAGACTTTTATCAGAATTACCTGTGGTCTTTTTTCTTTCTTTAACAAGGCAGACTCCGGGGCCCACTTCCGGTCTTAAATCAGAAGTGCTGAAGATGGGACTTGGGGACTTCATTTTAACAAACTCAGAGTTAGCAACACGAGATTTTGAGAAGCATCTTCATAAGTCTTTAACATTAACTCTCAGTTAGAACCACCCCAGTGAGAACTACCTCACTGAACTGCTCTTGGGCTCAGCAGCCTGGGTGTTAGCCAATTACTCCTTATCCTTAGCGCATGCCTTTGGTGCCAGGTTACTGAAGACTGGCATATCCTATGTTACACAGCCTGTACTGCGGATACCCCCAAATGGTGAGTCTTTGCCACCAATACAGCATGAGTTCGTTCTTCGGTCATCCTTCTGAGCCTTGTGGTCTTTTATAGCTGTCCATGATTTTCAAAAATTTAGGATGAATACCTTCCACTACAACGCATGACTCTTTTTCCCTTTATGTAAATCCCCTAGGACATGTGTTATAGACTGAGTATCCAGAAAATGAAATTAAGAACCCTATAACTCTTTTATCTACAATATACCAGTTTCAATAATTAGTTCTAAGGTGTTTTCATTTCCTTATTGTTAGTCTATTATGTACAAAGTAATACTTAAATACACCCCAAAGAGCACAACTTATTCTTTGGATTAGAAAATAACACGCAGTAACCTATTATCTTTCTTATATTTTGTATTTGCTCAAAGTGTTTGAGCAATGCTTTGCTCTCTAGTGAAAAGATTCTCTGCAGGAAACTGAATTTATTATAAGCAAATGGATTTTCCTGGAGTCATCAGAGGAAATGGGGCTGTGTTTGGGGCTGGTATTCTGGTAGTTTAGACTGTGGAGAAAGAATGCTTGGTCTTTGTGGATGGTTAACATAATGGATTGTGTTTTCTATTTTGGTGCAGGTAGTCCACTGAGCTGTGAGATGACACATATAAATGTCTCCTCTTCTGATTTTATAGAAATCAGAAAGGTCATTTTTTTTAAGCAGATTGCTGCCCTCTTGGCTTGTTCTCTCACTCTGGGTTAGACCCTTTATTCAGTTTTCTTAGTTCTAACCTGATGCCCACATCAACCCAATGTTGGTATTCAAATATAAGTCTCTTGATGGAGGAACACCACACATAGAATGCAACACTAGAAAGGATGATTTCCAAGTTTCAGAGGGCAATAGCTTCTCTTTGACCTAGGCTACCACTCTGGCCTCCTGAAGATGTCAGCATGACCTACAGAAGTTGCCCTGACATAAACACAGAGGAGGCCCACGAATGTGGACCCCTTCCACTATCAAAATTAAGAACTTTGAGGTTTTGAGTGACGGAGGCAAGGGTGGTACATATGATAGAGTCCTAAACCATCTAGCTGAGGTCCATTCCCTCGGCACCCTTTACTGAAAGTTGAAGATGAGGAAGAAATGGCTGCATTCTACTCTTCAGTAGGGCAAAGGTAATGACAGATAGCAGGAAGGATGGAGAAAGGTCTAGAGCAGGGCAGAACATTAATCTTTCCCTTGCTAGAGGCTTGTCCATCTCTGCAGTGTTGCTGTTGTTGTTTCCATTAGTGGTGGTGGTGGTGGTGGTGGTGGTGGTGGTGGTGGGGTGTGTGTGTGTGTGTGTGTGTGTGTGTGTGTGTGTCTGACTTTATCAATAATTTACTCCAAGGAGTAAAGTATCACCTGATTCAGCACCAGAAGACCAGAAGAAAGAAATGAGCCTTTATCTAGGTACTTTGTTTTTGTGTTCAATCTACATTTCTGTGGTCTGTCTAATTTCAACTCTGAACTTCCAAGAATACAGGAAAGTCCTGTTTTAAGGCCATGGATGGAGGAGAGAGAGAGAGAGAGAGAGAGAGAGAGAGAGAGAGAGAGAGAGAGAGAGAGAGAGAGAGAGAGAGAGGAGCCACTACTGTAATGTCTTAGACCTTGCATTTCTTTTGTAGCTTGGAGACTGTCCAGAGATTTGTTTTCATGAAGAATCTTTGGGTTTCTGTGTCCAGGTCTCTGTCAGAGAGCCTGTGAATGGAAAACAAGAAAAAGAGAGGGTCCGATTAAAACACTCTTAGAGAACTCAACAACAGAAAGGGAACTGCAAATAGGAGAGAGTAAAGCACAAGTAGCCTCAAGAATGTAGGGGAAATGGTTCACCAAGACAGATACTTTTTCAGTCCCTATGCTTCATCAGAGAGTCTGAAATGGATTTGTGAGGATAGTGCACTCCAGTGAGTACTGAGCCATGATGAGAGAGTAAGAGAGAGGCAACCTCACCTCAGGGTGCCTGGACAGAAGACACACTCCAGTCCAGCCCTGAGAACCACAGAACCTTCCCCCAGACCTTTGTTCATAGTGGTTCCCAAAATGAGAAAGCGCTGGAGGCATAAAAATGTTAAAGACTTCAGATTATTAAAAATAAAATAAAATAAAAGCAGAAATGTCTGATTTGATGAAAGAAAATACAAACCTTCAAAGGGGGTGGGGAAAAATTCTCCCTTCTAGAAGAGTGAGAGTGCACATGATTTTAAAGGAGTAATGGGAAATTCTGTAACCTAGTTAAGAAAAAGAAAACATTTGAAAACCACTCGGGTAAAATAAAAAAAGGGATAGTTGAGTTCTTGGCTCTTCTAGGATAGGACACTGAGAGATGTCGCTTCCTCGTCAGCAGGGGGCGCGTTTTCTTCATGATTGCGTCGGGGAACATGGTTAAAAACTTCGCAGCCAGAACCCACGCAGCCTGAAATCGCTGTGCAGGTAACAGCCCTCCAGTGTCTGGAAATGTTTAATTACCTCGAGCACTCCTTCCTTCGATGCCCCTTGCGGGTCCAGCACGCAGCGCTGAGGGTATGGTAGGTGATTCTAATCTAGGGTTCTGTCCCAACTGCACACAACTCCAGGACGACAAGTTTTCAACTTTTCTCTCTATCTTCTCTTGCTTTACTGGACACCCAGTCTTTTCTGATGCGCTCACTTCCCACCTTGGAGGAAATAACATTTCAGTTCCACCAAAGCACAGGTGGTTGTGTGTCAAAAATGATTCTAACCACTCATTTTCTAAACCTCTACTGTTCCCTTCGCCCATATTTTGTACAAGCAATCATCTTTTCATTTTACCGAAGAGCGTATGACCAAAGTTCCTGTAATCCCGTATGTATATTTGTGTTTCCTTCAAACAGAAACAAAGACGAAGGTATGTACCCACATAGGTGTCTTGTTATGTCGTTTAACAATTAGAAGCTGCTTAGATGTTCAAGGAACTTAGGATGCGGGGAAATGTCTGGGAAAATGGTGTTCACTTTCCCTTTCAGTTTGGGTATTGTAACTTGTCTGTCGCTGTCACAACAATAAACATCTGCAGTAGTATGATCCACAGGCTTCTCTTCTCGGAACCCTGGCTAGCTTGTTGATTTTCAGAGGCATTAAGGTCCCAAACTTGTGTGCATAACCTGTGTTGCCTACCTCCGAAATTTAACCCTTCCTCCTCCTCCGAGCTGGATTTTGACCTGATTGACTATAATGGTTCCAGAGGAACTCTGAGCCCTTACCATTCATCATCTCATTGAATGCATGGGTAAAGCTAAATCCCCTTGATATTTGAAGGTTCCAATCTTGCATAAGGGTGGTAATGAGAAGACTCCCCCCAAGATGTCCACAAAGTAGTTAAGTTTGCTGTAGAAGCAACACTTCGCAAATGTTAAGTAAATTCTATTTAGCAGGATGAGATCACTTTTGTGTATCTGTGGAGAGGTACGGGTTCAGGATCTAAAAAACAAGCGGAGACCACCCAAATCTTTTTTAAAAACAGGTTGTGCCCTTTTCTTTCCTGATGGGCAAAAAGGGACCGGTGTTAGGATAGGAGGACAAGTAGAGGTCAACATCACCCTGGCTAAACCTGGGGGTGGGGGTGGGGTGGGAAAGGCAGCCAGGACTGCAACCGCAGCAGTGGCTGCGGGGCTGAAAGACTGCACTCCCCCGTGGTCAGTTTTCGAGAGGAGTCTCCCACAAGGCTGGGGATCCTGATTTGACTCCACTCTACCAGGACCAGGGTGCATCTGGAAGTGCGCGCGCGGGGTCCAGAGCTAGAACACTTCTTTTCTGGAGTGGGGACCCTTTCTCCAGGTGATCAATTCCCGCGGAATCTGGAACTTCTTGGGCTTTTGTCCTGGAGCCAAGCAGCAGGCAGTGGCCAAGCGAGAGAGTTAGATGGGAGCGGTAACCTCTGAATACGGTTACCCGCTGCAGGCTCTATGAGAGCATAAACTATAGTCTCAGTCAGTGGAAGTTCTGAGAGGCGGAGTCTGTGGACCCCAGGAATGAGGCGTAGATGGGATAGGAGTTTCCTCATCTTCACTGGTCTCGTGGGCTGACGTGACCAACAGCACCTCTGGGTACGGGCCGTCTATGTCGTGAAATAGGTTTGAAACATGACATCCTGGAGAATTTTAAACGAATTTAACTTCTTCAAAAATGCCCATGTCTTCCTAGGTACTCTGAACCCTGCCCTCCATCCACTAGTTCACGTCCAACTTAGTCTGGCCAATTTCTCTTAAACAGATGGCAGAAAGATCCCAGCAGCTGCTCTCCTTAGCACAGAGTACCTGAGTGGTCCAGCTTCTGGGGCTACTGGGGCTCCTTCCCCCAAATCACACCTAGAAGAAAACCGGACCCTGATTGGCCTCTAGTACTTCTGAAAGCCACGCTTTAGGGTTGGGGGTCGCTTAGCAAAGGACTCACAGTGGGAGGGAGCACTTCTCTCGGCTGACCTGAGAAGCAGTCCCTTAGTAGTCAGGGACCTAAGCCCATTGAGGTGATCTCAGTATCCTACCCCTTACATAGTCATGCCCAGTCCTGTCCCGTTTTGTTAACCAAAAGATCTGAGAGCCAAAACCTGAGGTCCCAACCTTGCTTCCTATGCCTTCTGAGTCCTCTCAGTTCCAGGGCTTGCTTGAAGGCCAGGTCAGTTTTTCCAGGTAGAAGGAAAATTGAAAAAAACCTCCTTGCATGTTCTTTGCCTAGAATCAGTACACTGCTTCACCAATGTAGGTAACCTATTCTCTCCCTCTCTCTCTCTCTCTCTCTCTCTCTCTCTCTCTCTCTCTCTCTCTCTCTCTCTCTCTCTCTCTCACACACACACACACACACACACACACACACACACTCACCTGGTGGAGGAGATGAGAGATAAGGCTCTTTCTTTCTTTGGGAAAGACAAAAAGAACAATGAAATAGAGAACTGAGTTGTAAGGACTTCTGAGGGCAGAGTCTTTACTTTTGATGTAGAGTTGTTGCTCTTCTCAAGTGTATATTAGCTAATAGCCATGGGTTTTATTTTGTTTAACTCTTTTGGGAAACTTTGGACCTTAGTATGGAAATTCTCCAAGCTTTACCTACTATCAGAACCTAAGACTAGCACCTACAAATCCCTTTAGCCTAAGTGGAAGGAAGTCTGTGAAGTCCTGGAATGCCTGACTGGATTTTGTTTCTATGTTGTCCCCAGCTCTTGGAAGGGGGTGATCTCAGCTCCCTCTGCTTCGCTTAGAGGGTCAGCACTTTGGTCAGAATCCTGCTCATACTGACAGCTGCTAAGATTCCAGGCACATAGGCACACTTATGTGGGCCTCTTATTTAGACAGTAACCAGTGGAATGCTGCAAGTGGGGCTCTTGTGTAAAGTACAGCCCCCATCTCTTGCTTCTTTCCCCACTCTAGCCAAAGTTAGTCAGAGTCTGGAAGCTATGTTCTGTTCTAAAAGCTTTCGAAGACCAAGTTTGTTTCAATTATGCAGGTGGGAGGAGGGATGGGGGACATCCTCCATGATCATGCCCTCCCTATGTTAGGAATCAAACTCCTGCTACCTCAAGGAATCACACTGGGTCAGTCCTGGAGTAACACTGGAGAATGGGCAACTCTTCTAAAAGGATTATTTCGGTGTGTTACAGTGGTACCTGGTCTCCAGGAAACCTGGTGTGCCTGTGTGTGTGTGTGGGGGGGGGCACACGTGCCACTCTGCAGTACTAACTCTGGAGCAAAGTCAGGAAGTCAGAAAACCTCACCAGCTTCCATGAAGAAGACAGGTCAGGCATTCCAGAAAGGTGGTAGGGAGGGATGACAGCTGACTGGGGTCAGCGGTAGGTCAGTGCCAGGGATCAATAGACAGCAAGGATGTAGCTGTTCTAGGCCCTGACTCCCTCTACAAACTCCACCCAAACCAGCTCCGCAGGCCCAGGGGTCCCAGTGCTTTAGCTGCTCTTTAAACTCCCATCCACTCTAAAAGGAATATGTGTTTGGAGGTTTAGAATGGAATTCCAGGAAGGTCTGCGTTTCAGGAAACTAGCTCTTCTCCCCATATGCTCTGCCACGGACTTTTCTGTGGAACTCCACACCCCAGGGTCTATGGTCAGCCATAGGCACTCGGATAGTATGGCTCATTGCAGTCAGTAATCTCTGTCCTTCCGCACCAGGAACTAGCCAGCTCTGCTAGAATCACCGCCCAGGTCCCAAGCACTATTTGGTGTCAGAGCGCTGCTCCACACCAGGAGTCTGTCACTTCTCGGAGGAGATTCTAAGAAGAGCAGCGACTTTGTCAGATTACAAATTCCATGTGTGCCTAAGGTGCTGGTTGGTGTAGGGACACCCTGGGCTCCTCTCTGCTTTCATAGGCACAGCCAAAGGTCCCAAAGCGCCACGACAGAACTCCGAAATGCTCTGTTCTAGCCCTCTCTTGTCCGGTAGGTAGTATCTGTTTCTTTTACTGCTTGCCCTTCTGTGTCAAAA
>NW_022196912.1:31661426-31671365 GCF_008632895.1 Mastomys coucha
GGGGCAGGGGAGGGAGGGGAGGAATCGCGCGGCAAGGGGAGGGGGGTTAGGGGGAGGTGGATTAAAATAAGTAGGCGGCTCGGTGCTAAGGGATGAGTGAGACGTAGCTCGGCCTCTCCCCAGCAAGTTCTCACCGGCTCGGGTTCAGATTCAGAAAGGGAGCCAGGAGCGAAGCTCACCAGACCCCGGCGGGCAGGACTCCGGGGCTGCGGAGCGCTCCCGCGTGTCGGGCTCTTGGAGTCACCACCAGCTAGAGAAGCATCAAGAGTCTCGTTCGTCAGGAGTGCCAGTGGGCTCCAGAGTCTCTAGTCACTCAAGTTCAGCGCAGCGACCCTCACAGACGCTCTCTGCCCAAGGACCGCGGCGGAACAAGGTAACTGCAGCCCTGGGGCGCCTTGGGCTCAGCGAGGCGAACGCCGGCAAGGCTGACTTCTGGTTTCTTGTTGTAGCTGGTACCTCCTCTTTTCAGTGTCCTCAAAGGGAGTTCTTTTAGCCAAAGGAAGGCTGAAAGATCTTTGTGAAAGTGAGAACAGTTGCAACATAGGATTGATGGAGATACTGGTTCAAGGACTTCTAACTCTGGGTCCTTGTTGGCCTCTGACCTCGGGAGGAAGGAAGGGACAGACAGGCCTGGGCCATTGAATACAGCCCTGCTTGGCTAGCTAGAATTCCATTATACCAGTAAGGTGCCCACAGATTTTATAAGGCACTCCGCAGGCTTCCTTTAAGAAACTAGAGCAACTTCAGAGAGCACAAACTTTTTTTTTGCAGGGTGTCCTTTTAATTCAGATTGATCCCTCCTTAGCCTAGGAAGAAGGGAGAATGGATGGATGGTCATAACCTAAGCCTACAGCATCCGGGACAGGTGCATTGCCCTAACTCTGTTGCGCTTTAAAGCGATTTCTTCATTTGGGGAGTTGTACTTTAGACTCGAAGCCTTCAAACCCCATGATCACAGATCCCAGGGCGGCTGCAAGTCTGATGTCCGCCTCACAGTCGGACTCTGGGATGATCTCTATTGAAGGGCTTCAGTGTGTCCTCAGGCCTGCAAATCATAATCTTTGATTGTCTTTGGTGTAGGAAGAGCTATGCTAGGGGGGAGGGAGGCGACACGAATGAACACTGTTTTCTAACTGGAGAACAGGACTCCCCAGAAGCAGAACAATCACGAAGCTGCAGATACCTCTAGCGTGGGGATTCTTTTTTTGCTCCTTTGGCAGTCGCCTAACCCAGGTTTAACGGGGAAAGACGGGAAGTCAAAATGAGAGAGGTGAGGGCGGCTGCTTGCTGAAGGAATCTTACCTTCCACCAGCAGTACCCTTGATAATAAAAATTCTCCCGCTCAGCCCTCCCTCAGCAGCCCCTGCACAAGCAGGGCGAGCTCCGGAGCAGAGTTTAGCGGCAAAGGTTTCTTTGTCGCAATAATTTGACGAATTTCATTCGGGATGGGACCTGCAAGTTGGCTCTTTGAAAGAGAACCACGTGCAAAGCTATTCTCCTGGTTTCACAGCCTCTCAGGGAAGGAGCGGGCTGTCTGGCAGGGAAGGGAGACCAAGGAGGACTGGTGGGTAGATGGTCTATCACAGGCTCTCTCAAAGGTAATTGTGGTTTCATTAAGATTGGAAAGCCGGCTCCTGGGGACACAGCGGGCATCCCAGTATAGCAGAATGGCAAAAGAAAGTGGGTTCCTTCGATTTCGTTTGTTGGAAAAAAAAATACAGTTAAAGTATCTGGTGTTGGTCAGTCCTCTGGAGCTGGATTCGGAAATCTATCACCATTAAAATGGGGATTCGATGTCAAGGATAATATTGGGGTGAGGTGGGGATGCTGCTGGGCTCCTTCAGGCGCAAGCTCGTGGGGTTCCCTCCGTCCTCATTAATGCAAGCAGTTAACTCACGCTCAATTAGCCCCGAATAAACCACTTTAATAGGCTGCACACTTCATTAATGCCCTCCATAGGGATGGCGGCAGACGCGGGACTGGCATTCTACAGCAAGAGGGACACGAATGACTGTGCCGCGCATGGACCCCTGCTCTGAGGCACGAATTGAGTTCACCACAGCGAGTCAGGACATTTACTAGTGCTTACCAAGTCTCCACCAGGCCCTGAGCTCCACGTGGAGTAGATACTGGGCCTTAGAAGAGGTAGTCCCTACCCAATTAAAAGGTGAAAACGCTCAGGACAGAGTGGGGAGTGGGTGAGAGGCACTGCAACTGGAGAGGCCCTGTGTCCCTCTCATCTTCTCAGGCCTCAGTGGCTTATCTGCAGTCGTGTTTTCTTCTTAGCTGGTCGCTTGAAATCAGATTTTGCATGAGGTTCATTTTTAGTACTGATGTAAAGATCCACATTTCCAACGAAATTCGTCCACGGGGAAGGTTGGTGGCATGACCCTTGGAATCCCATGCTTAAGAAGGTTACAGAAAAGAAACTGCTTGGTCCACTGAGAAAAATTAATGGCCTGTTGGAGGAAATAAGATCAGGCAGAGCATTTGCAAGCACCTCCCCCCCCCAGGGTCCCAAGGCCTCTCCACACTTTTTGGCTTCTGGGGCGGTGGGGGTGGCAGGAGGCAAAGAAGAGTCAGGAAAAGTTTGTGGATTATACCAAGCCTAGCAGTTCATGCCAGAGTCCTGCTGCCACACTCACTGGCTGACATCCCATAGGCCTAGTAGAAGAGGGTCTAGTGTGGCCTCCCCATTGCCCAGGCTGGCTCCAATAGAGCCTAAGATAAGGCTCTAATTTCCAGTGCCTGGAAGAGAGAGAAACAGGGGTGGCAAATCAAAGAGCATTCAACTAGCTTATGTCCTGCAGAGCTTTGAAGTTGGAGGCCTTCTTTTCTTCCTCCCCAGTCCAAAGGGGTCTCCTGCTTCCTCTGCAGCCCAAGCCCATCTGTACTTTGCTTTTTCCTTGTCCCAGAAATCTAAGATGACCCTTGTTTGTGTGGCCCAGGTTTTGTGAATTGAGTAGTAGCATCATCGAAGGCTGGTGTGTGATTGCTATCCTGCTAGCTGTCTAGGTTGGATGTAGCAAATTTTTGTGCTCTTTACCTGGGAGGCCAAATTAATTGCAGGCAAACTTCAGCCAGCCCGCTTTTGTGTGTGTGCATCTAGTCACCGTCTTCCCTGGGATCATCTGTATCACCAGCCACCTTCCTACTAGTCTCTAGAGAGGTCTTCTCAGTAGTGACCTTAGTTTCTCCCCCTCCAAATGTGTGCTGTGCATCTCGGGACCAGCCAGACATCTTAGAGCCCCAGGCACAGAAAAGAAATTGACCCCACTCCCTCTGCCTTGCCTTTAGCGATGAAGGTGTGTAGACCTGCAGGGACTGAGCTGTGAAGACAGAGTGAGAAAAATAGCTTGCACCAGGGAAAGAGAAGACTCTAGACAGAGGAGAGAGGTGAGGAAGAGAGGCACTGGCTGAAAGAAGGAATCAGAAGCCAGATACTGCCACGGGGAAAGGGGAAGACCCTTACAAAGATCCTGCTCTGACAGTGGCCCCAGCATTGCCAGTGAACCCCAACCTTAGAGGCTTCCTAAGGGTCCCTAGTGTTTTTTGCTTTCCTACATTTTCCCCTCTTCAACTATATAGACCCACATTAGAAATGTCTGGAGGGATAGAGGAGCCCCTCACTTTCCCATGCATCCCGAGGAACTTGACCAAGGTAAGCAGAAGATGCCAGCTCTGGTGGCCCTGGTCACTTTATCATGGCAGCCTTTTGATCTTATTCAAGAACCCTAATCTTCTCTTCAGAGAGTAAACAGAGTGCAGCAGTGGAGACCTGGCTTTAGTTAGTGCTATACATTGACCTTGCCCAAAGTTCTCATCCTAAATAAGAAGACACATCCTGCTCCTTTTTGCTATGAGCACATGAATTCCCTCAGATGGAATTTCGGTTGTGTCACAGAGCAAATGAAGTGAACATAGATGTCAGTACTTTTCTTGAAATGAGGGCGACCAAACCATCAATCAGCAAGTAGCTACCAAGAGGACAAACTCTACAGGATCCACCAGTCAGTCTTAAGGTACTTTGCAACCTTAGGTCCAAGTGAGAGTTTTAAAGATGATGACCTGATTCTTTTGGCTTCTGGAAACCAAACCAATTACCCGATGAAGTAGGAATTTCTGGTTTCATTGGCTTAACATGCAGGAACTCGGCAGTATACATATTTGAAGCCTCCTGCATTTTGTACAGGGTTGTCCCATAAAACCACTGGCTGTTCTTTGTCTCTGGACCTTCCCATTGAAATTCTGTTTCAGAACAAGATAATCTGAATGTGTAAGTGTGCTTCCTCAGGTTCTGTTACTGTTGCAGGACGGTGTAATTCTGTGTGGCTCCAGGTTTGTCTGAATGTGGATATCTGGTGTCTGCAGGCACGCTATGTGCATCTTTCCCAGCTGACAGCAGGCTTTTGTTTTTAATTTGGTTGTATCTATCTTTTAAGGACTTAGTTTCCCACTGATTTCTCTGTCAACGTGTGTGCCTCTGTCAGACACCATTTGGAGGGAGTCTGACCATCATGGAACTTTCTGGTCGGATAGCTCTCCTACATCTTATATTCTTGGCTGTTTTGAGAGGGCAGTGGGTTCATAGGTGGGATCTTTGAGTCTTCCCTCCTGCCTGTCCTGAGGGAGGGAGAGGGTATAGCTGGACTGGAATTCTGGAGGAAGGTGACCTACTCTGAATGTCTCTGGCTCTCTCCCCACCCTCTTCCTGTCTTTGCAGATAATTGAAATCCTTGCGGTTACCAGCGACAGAAATGGGCAGCAAAACCTTGCCAGCACCGGTGCCCATCCACCCGTCCCTGCAGCTTACCAATTACTCTTTCCTTCAGGCAGTGAATGGCCTGCCCACAGTGCCCTCGGACCACCTGCCCAACCTGTATGGTTTCAGCGCTCTTCATGCGGTGCATCTGCACCAATGGACGCTGGGCTACCCAGCTATGCACTTGCCTAGGTCCTCTTTTTCTAAAGTGCCAGGTGCGGTGTCCAGCCTTATGGACGCTCGCTTCCAGCTGCCAGCCTTCCCCTGGTTTCCACACGTCATTCACCCTAAGCCAGAGATCACTGCAGGAGGGAGCAGCGCAGCGCTTAAAACTAAGCCGCGCTTTGATTTCGCTAACCTGGCCTTGGCTGCCACACAAGAAGATCCCACCAAGCTTGGCCGAGGGGAGGGCCCTGGCTCCCCTGCTGGTGGGCTGGGCGCCCTCCTGGACGTGACCAAGCTATCCCCAGAAAAGAAGCCAACAAGGGGACGCCTGCCTTCCAAGACTAAGAAGGAATTCGTCTGCAAATTCTGTGGCCGCCACTTCACTAAGTCCTATAACCTACTTATCCACGAGCGGACGCACACCGATGAACGGCCTTACACCTGTGACATCTGCCACAAAGCTTTCCGGAGGCAAGACCACCTACGGGACCACAGGTGCGACACTGCAGCACCGCGGGTGGCCCCAGAGGGATCTGTCTCGGCTGCTTTGGCTTGATGCTCCCTCCTCCCCTTTAAGGTTCCCAAGAGTCTCTAGAGGCTATAAGCATTCCCATACCTCTAGGGATTCTCTAAAATCATAAATGAACTCCCTCCCCCTACTGCCCTCCGCCCCCTCCAGGAAAGGTTTTAAAACGCAGGTGAGAGAAATACAGTGATGAATAGGACCTAAGATCGGGTCTCCACAAGTTCGGGTCTCCTTGCCCCATTCTCAGTCCCCGGAAACTGTCCAATAGGAGTTCCTGCAAAGACGGAGAGATTTAGGAAAGGGCGCTTGAAATAGGAACTCAGAAACCTTTTCGTTTGAGTTAATTTCATGCAGTTTTAGTTTTTAAGAATCTCTTGGGCAGCGCAGATCTAGAAACTGTCTGAAACCTGGTCTGTTGATTGACCCCCCCCCCCCGTGTTGACTCAGCCTTTGGGAGGAGGTGCTTTCTACTTATCCCCAGGAAGGCTGGTGGTCTATTTGCTCCCTCCCTCCCTCTCTCCCTCCCTCTTCCTCCCTCCTCTCCCCACTCCCACCCACAGCCTCTGCACTTTGCTTGATCTTGCTCACTTTGCCTGTACCCACAAACATCTTAACAGCAAGGGGAGGGGAATCTCGGACAACCATTCATAAATAACATTGTATTATGTTGCCTGTCTTTACCCTTAGATATATTCACTCCAAAGAGAAGCCTTTCAAGTGTCAAGAGTGTGGGAAAGGATTCTGCCAGTCCCGGACTCTCGCTGTCCACAAGACGCTACACTCACAAGTGAAGGAGCTCAAAACCTCCAAGATCAAATGCTAAATAAACAGAGCCTGCGGGGCACCAGGAACCTGGGGCGTGCTGCTGCCTTCTCTACCAGAGGGACCCAAGCTGAAGGCAACTCTGGGGGCAGCGGGAGGGGCTTTCGGGATCTTTCTTCCACAGCAACAAGGTCCCCTGGGTCCCTAGCGCTTGCAGCGCTCCTGAGCCTTGGCCCGGGGCCGTGACTCCCACAGCCTGGGCGGCTCCCCTAGGACGCGGCTAAAACTCTTGGCCAAAAGGCGGTACTCAACTCACATGGCGGAAGGAAAACTGCATTTAAAAGAAAAAAAGGCAAAAACAAACAAACAAACAAACAAATACACAAAAAAACGAAAACTCCGCTGAGCCGCAGCGGCGCCTCTCACAGAAGTATTACTTTTTCTATTGTTATTTTATACGTTTTCTTTATCCCCCTCCCTCCCCTGACCATTTATAAGCTTGTAAAGTCTTGACTGCGGAGAGGGGGAAAGAAAAGATCTGCTCACCCTGGCAATTCCAGTCCCCCTTCCTTTCTCTAGCCCCACACCGGGGAGCCTGCGAAAATGTAATCCTTGTATCTGCTTCTGCCATCCGGCCCCTGGGGCCGCTGGCTCCGCGCGACTCCCCGGCGCTCCGGCTGACCTTCAGCTCCGGGCGCGGAAACCGGGCTGAGAACCAGGCGCCCGGGGCTAGGGGGGCCGGGCCTCCGCTCCCCTGTTCCAACGCTGCGCGCGAGCGAGCAGCCGGCCAGGAGCCGGGCGTTGTATTGCGACTGGCACTTTATGCTGACCATCGGTAACGGACATTTATCACTGGATTTTTTTTTTTTTAACTATTAAATAAACGGTTATTTTACAGGCACGTCAGAATGGATATACCCTCTTGGGTCGCAAGGCAAAAGCTCTTTTATTGATAGAGGAACAGACTTCTCTGTTCAATTTTCACCTGTCAGCTTCTCTCACCGAGTCCTGTTAGGGTGACAGAAGTGATACGACAGAGGAAGCTCTGCCCCCCGTGGTGTTTGTTGATCTCTGTACTTAATTCCTTACTTTTCATTGTCAGGACTCCCCAGATCCGAAAAGCTAGGAGTTGCAGAGGACAGAGTCTGCTACTATTATACTAAGCTGTGAGAAATCCCAGCCTCTCCGGGTGCGGGGGTCGTGTAGGGCCCACAAGGGAACAGAGTACCCCTCCCAGGCTCCATCCACACCCTCACTTTCCCAGACCAGCCTGTTTTCTTCCCTTCCTTCTCCCTCTCTCTCTTTCTTTTTTTCTGTTGCTGTCGGGTTTTGTTTGTTTATTTGCTTTGCTTTGGAGTGCGATCTTCCTTCACAGGTTCTCTAAGCCATACACCATACAAGCTGGTTGTCCTCCTCTGTTCCTGCCCCTCAGCAGGCATTCACAATATGCAATCATCTGTCTTCCCATAGTTCCCCAATTGACATCAGTCTGTTTCCTTTGGGAACCCCTGATCCCCAGTTCTTCTTTTGGAGCTTGTTCCCCAGCTGGAATCTTGAAAATTGAAAACCTTGTGAGGGATGAAAGTGGATGCTCCGGGATCCACCTCCCCACCCCACCCCCAGGCTTAGAAAGAAATACGAGTTCACCTCTGGCAAACCGAACCTACCCTTGGGCGTATAGTTTTCCCACAATTAGAGATCTGGCTGTCCGGGCTCTCCCGTTTGGGGCGGGGCCGGGCTCCCCCAGACTGCAGGACCGCGCAGATGGTGGCGCCCTTGGCCTTTTTCAAACCAAGTTTAGCTTTCCCGGACTTCAGCTCCTGACATGGACGTAGAGGTGGGACCACTGGGTTGTGCTTCCCTGGATCAACGACCCCAAATCCAGCTTCAAACAGTGGCCTGCTGACTGAGAAACCAAGTTCAGGTTGCAGTAATTAAAATGCTCTCTTCTTTCATGGCCTGTCTTGCCCCAACCTCTTCCTGGAAATGATACCAAGCCTGGTGGAGATGAGCCCCAGGAACCCAATTTAAAGCTGACCTAGGCATGGCCTAGGGCAGATGGGCTCCATTTACAACGTTAGAGGCCGTGTTGCCCCCTGCTGGATAGACCTGTATAGTCCTCTCAAGACTGGGGAACTTGTAAGCTGTGTTTCCACAACTTAAAAACTTTTCCACAACGACTGTCTGCCTGTCCGTTATTCATCAGCTTATAAGGTGTCTTCCCCACTAAACCTTCTTAACTGGTCTCAGAACCCACATGCTAATGAACAGTGTGCCAGGTCAAGGATGCTGGTTTGTGGCATCTCCCCTTGTCGGGCAAGTATCCAATGCCTTCCACCAGGGTCCAGGAGAACAAGGTCCCAAAACGAGTGAAGTCCTTCTCTGAGAGTCTTGGGGCATCTGGGTTCCTGGAAGGACCCTTTGAATTAAGGTTTGGAACCCAGGGTCAACCAGGTTGCAGTGACAGGGGGTCTTTTATGTGGTCCAGTTAGAAGGATAGTCTTATTTAGGGCATGGCAGTGAGCTAATGAGCGGTGTACACAGGAGAGAGAGAGGAGAGAGAGAGAGAGAGAGAGAGAGAGAGAGAGAGAGAGAGAGAGAGAGAGAGAGAGAGTTTTGAGCACTTTCTGGAGACACGTGAGATCCATTTTCACTTCTTTCAGGGAGTCTGTCCTCCCAGGGGTTGACTACCACAGCTGTCCCCTTACTCCTTTGTTTCAGGACACTCAGAACCTCTGCAGTTAGCCAGGCCCCCGGGACATCATTAATGCCTTGGAATGTTCCAGAGGTTTGCTTGGGATGGTTTCCTTTTTGGCACATTCCACTTCTGGCATGGTGAATCCCAAGCCCCACCCTGGTCCAGAGGCCTTGAGTCTTTCAATATCAAACATCCATCCTCAGAAGAATGGACTCCCTGGGGCAGACGTTTTTACATGGTGTAAGCAAACGGAGCACCGGTCTAGACAAAAATAACCAGACCACTGTGGATACCACTTGTTGCTGTCATGGGGTGAAGCTAGAGCCCAGGTTTTAGTAGCATTTGCTCCAAGGAATGACAAGACTGTGCAGCAGCAGAGATTGTAGGTGATGGCTCAACAGTCTACAAGCCAGAAACAATGTGATTTGGGTCAGTTTCTCCTCTGGCACTCAATATGTGTGTGTGTATATACACACACACACACACACACACACACACACGTGTGTGTGTGTATATATACATACAAATGCATATATATATATAATTAGAGACACAGACACAGAGAGATTTTTTTTTTGCTTCAACTTTTCCCCTATACTTCTATAAAACTACAGCTTCCTCTCCTCTCCCCACCAAAGTAAGCTTTTCTAGGTCTCTCTCTCTCTCTCTCTCTCTCTCTCTCTCTCTCTCTCACTCGCTCTCCCTCCCTCTCTCTCTCTCTCTCTCTCTCTCTCTCTCTCTCTCTCTGTGTGTGTGTGTGTGTGTAATATGCTTGTAGAGATGGGGGTTCTGGGACCAGTCTGAGAGCTGGAAGAGTTGAAGGTCTCCTTCCTGTGTGAGGTAGAGGACCTACTTGGCCTCTGGTGATCACTTCGGTTGTTGGAACCTTGGGGAACACTTGAAGCAGCAGCTTAGAGTTCCTAACTAGGAAGAGATCAGAAGCATACTGGGAGACAGAACAGCTTTCAAGGACTTCTTAGGAGAAAGAAGTTCAGGTCTTATAGTTTCCGGAACTTCGGGGGGGGG
>NW_022196912.1:31671385-31701697 GCF_008632895.1 Mastomys coucha
GAGGGTTTGCAGCACCTTCGAAAGCTTTTTCTAAGCCACCGGGTTCACGGTTCACAGGGGAGAGGAAAGGACTGTTCAGAAGATTCGGGGAATGCTAGACCTGTGTCATTATAAATCCCCTTGAAACTGTCTGTCTCAAAGATATTCTCTTCCCATCGGCCAAGTGTGTGACATCACTATCTTTTCTTTTAGGCACAGTGATATCAAACCGGCCTCCAGCCGGAGGAGTCCAAGGGCACCATAACATCTACGACTGCAATGCATTAACGTAGCTTTATGAAATCACAGACCAGTTCTGCTTGCAGCAGTGATGCCCACTCATCCTAGCCCCGCCCAGAGGATGGTGCTCTTAGAGGCTTCCCTGATAGTTCCGACTCCACCAACAGGATCCGCAGACCCAAGACTCTGACAGGTGCCCTGTGTGAGGAGCCGTGGCGACAGCATTCTCTTTGAGATTCCATGGTGGTGGTTTAAGCAGTTTCAGACCACACGGATTCCAGCGCCAGCTACCGCTGCGCACCCGTCCAGCCCACGCAGACCCCGCCCACATTGGCTGCCCTCCCCTCCCACCGCGCAAGCTCTGCCTGCGCCTGCGCAGGCGCAACTCTTCCAGCCAAGCCGGACTGGGCGGACGAGCTGAGCAAAGGGAGGTTGGGGTAGTTGCTGCATTATTTGGTTTCCACCTTTAGAGATGGCGCAGGATCTTGCATCGGTATCCCGCCGTAGTCCTGCCCAATAGAGGTGCAGATTTAGTTCGCTGTTAATGTAGCTTGCAGACTCTTGAGATCCTGGGACGTCCTCAGTCCAATTCGTCGCCGATGGAATTACTACAGATCCAAGCCTCAGGGAGGGTGTGGCAGGGCTGAGGTACATAAGAAAGTGCATTGCGGTTCCAGCCCTTCCGGGTAGGGTGTCTGAGGCAGAGAGCTCTTCTACCAGAACCCTGGGAGACTTTTAGAAGTAAGGCATGGCCTGCCTGGGTCTTCTACCTACTCAGCCAGGCTTTCTTTACAGACAAATAGGCCCAGTTTTCACATTTCATATGAAAAATTCACTAGGGACACTCTTAGTTGGGGTCAAACCTCATGTCAGTGCAGAGGAAGAATTAGAAGCTCTGTTTTCTTTGAGACACTGGGCCAGGAGACTTTCTTTTCTTAAAATACACAAGCTCTGGGCAAGTTCATGCAAACCCGAGCTTCAGTTTTACTCCAGCAGCAGGGATAATGTTCTCCTATTGCTCCATTCAGTTGAGATAGAGATTTTAAGTTCTACATATTTAATAGCAAGGTTATGGCTTTAACTTAAAATTGTGCCCTGATACGATGCAATTGCAGATCAACTCTAGCACTTAGGAGCCAAGGAGATGTAGTGCTAGAAATACTTGGTCAGTTCCCTGTAGTTGCTTGCCTTTAAAGCTACATCACTATTAGGAGAGCTCGCCTCCCCCCCCGCCCCCCCCGCCCCCTTTCACTTTAATGAGGGAGTTTCAGAATCTTGTCTGTGTGGTGAGAGTGGACAGCTTGGATTGGTGTCCTTCTTTGGAGTGTGTGTGTGTGTGTGTGTGTGTGTGTGTGTGTGTGTGTGTGTCTGTCTGTGTGTGTCTGTGTGTCTGTGTGTGTATACATGTGCACTGAGTGTGTGCCCCTGTGCCTCCACTTGGGAGGTAAGAAGAGAGGTTGGACCTAGGACAGTGGCATGGATGGATGGATGAAGATTAGAGAGGGGGTTGTGTGTGTGTGGGGGGAGTGCGTGAGTGTGTGCGTGCATGCCTGTGTGTGTGTGTGTGTGTTTATACTGTACTAGTTCTCAGCAGCTCAGCTATCATTAGGAATATGTAAAGTACAATTAATTCATTTTAAATGGTAGGTTTCATTGAACTGAGATAAGTTTTTGTTGTCTGTTTTTTTTTTTTTTTTTTAATGAAATAGTATGGATGCATTGCTTTCTGTCACTTGTAGGAATGGGTACCTTTGGGAGGAAGAGTGTCTAACCCTTTTGCTTTTCTGGGCCACACTGGGTAAAGAATTAACTTGAGTTACACATTGTAGGAGTTTCCAATCTGCATTCGTGTGTTGTGTAAACATACAATTTTATTTTGTTTTACATCATGATAGGACATTGTCATCTACAAAATTTATACTCTAGAACCATGCAATTACATTAAAAAATAATCACAAAGTCTCATGTTTTAAGTAAGCTTAGAATTTTTGTATTGGGTCACATTCATAGACACCCTGAGACAATTTTAGCTCATTGCCTTTGGGGTTAGACACCCCTAACTGGGAGCTTGCAGGTATGTGGTGGTATGGATGGCCCAATAGAGGTGCAGATTTAGTTCGATGTTAATGCAGCTTGCAGATTCTTGAGGCCCTGGGACATCCTCAGTCCAATTCATTGCCAATGAACTTTACTTCTAAAATGACCAAAGAGGTAAAGGAATTCCAGAAAATATGATACTTAAATAAGTAAATTTACTTGTGTGGTTGTTTCTCATCCTGTTAACCTGAATAGAGAGTCATATAAGATCTATAAGATACATATGTTTTAAAGACATATGTATGAATATTTGCCTGCATATATGTATGTGCACCAAATGCATACTAATATTCTTGGAGGCAAAGAGAGGCCATTAAATCCCCTGGAACTGGAGTTATAGGGGGTATAAGATGCCATGTGGTTACTTGGAACTGAGCCCAGGTCCTCTGCAAGAGAAGCGAGTGCCCTTGACTGCTGAGCCATCTCTTTAGCCCAAGATTTATACTTTTAGTTAGGTCTCTTTCTTTCATACAGTGCATAGTTTTTGAAATTTCCTTAATTCCTTTATACTTTAGCCACCACACACACATACATAAGCCACCATGTCACCACAGGAAAGCTACTTTGATGCCCCTTTTTTGAATTCTCAAAATCATGCACTTCAGCTACCGGAACACCCACTTTTAATGCCTTAAGTGAGTGGATGATGCCATTCGCCTTTGGAATGCCATAATGAGTCCCTTAATGTCTGACAAGATTCCCATCGATGTTCCCTGAAACATGTTTGCTCCTGCTTTTCTCACTAGTCCTTTTCCAGGATGTTCAGAAGAGGGCCATAAGCACTTTGTCATCTAGAGGACTGTTACAGACAGCAGCTTGTCCATCAGGGCAGCTCAGGTTTGCCTCTCCTTTGACAGTAGCACTCATGGGGACTCTGGTGTGCTGGCTGGAACAATGACATGTTTTCCTGTGGGAAAAACATGAAGCAGTGGTAGGGTGGCTATCCAGGTGGTCAGGCAAGTTTTTAACCTGTAGAAATGGATAATTTTAATTTTTATTGTCGTAACTAGGCATCTAACTGTGATAGCTGGGACTGAAGGGCTGGGAGAGGCACCGTAGCGACATATTTTTTCCAGCATCGTTCTCCCTGTAATTCAATTTAAGCATTTCTAAACACAGAGAAATTGAATTTCATAGTGAATACCCAATTACCCACCACTTAGGCTTTACAATCAACATTTTCCTATACTTGATTTATTACATGTATCTACCGATCTATCCTTCAAACCATTAACGTAAAAACTTGGGCCATTGAGATGGCTTAGCAGTGCAGGTGTTTGCCTGATACCATGAGTTCCATCCCTAGGGTGCACATGGCAGGAAGAGAGAACTAACTCCCACAAGTTGTCCTCTGACCTCCGCTCACACTCTGTAGCACATTCCAATGCACATATGCGCACACACAGGATAAACAACTGTTATAATAAAAACTTACGAGCTGGAGAGACGGCTCAGTGGTTGAGAGTTCATTGTTTGCCCAGAAGTGTTTGATTCCCAGCACCCACCCTGGACAGCTCACAAGTGCCTGCAACTAGAGCTCCAGGACATACAAAGCTGTTGACCTCTAGAGGCACCTAGACTCATAGTCTATGGCTCCCTCCACATACGATAATTAAAAACAAAATAAATTTAAAAAATTTAAAGTGAAAACATACACATGTACCATGATAGCTAATTTTGGGGTGTTACTTGGACACCCTGGGAAGATCCCCCTCCATTGAAGAATTGCTTCTATCATATTGGGCTGAGGGTATATCTGTGGAGCGTTTTTTTTTTGTTTGTTTGTTTTTTGTTTTTTGTTTTTTGTTTTTTTTTTGACTGAGAGTTGATGTGGGAAGGTTCAGCCATAGTGAGTAGTAACATCCCTGCATAGGTGTTCCTGGCTAGTATAGAAAAGGTAGCTGAACCGAAGCCTGGAAGCAAGTCCTTGAGCAGCAAACCTCCATTGTTTCTTCTTCATCTCCTGCTTCTAAGTTTCAGTCCTGTTTTTTCTTGGGGTGGACTATAACCTGTAACCCAACTAAACTCTCTTCTCTCCAGCTTGTTTTTGTTTTGTTTTTGTTTTGTTTTTGTTTTGTTTTGTTTTGTTTGTCTTGGTGGTTTTCATAGCAACAGAGAAACAGACTAGGGCAGAAGTTGGTACCAAGATGGATATTGTTGGGATAAGCTGGTGTGGCAGTGGGGAAGATTTATGGAAGTGCTTGGAACTTTGGTTCCAAAAAAGCCACTGTGTGCTCAGAGCTTAATGGGATGTCCTGCGGGAGCTTGGAAGTTAAATTGATTGAGAGGAAAATAGAGGTGTGGCTTGTGAAGTTTCAGAGGGAAGTTGAGAGGCCCTCAAAGATGCTATCAGGGCTGTTTGTGTGATGCTATTTGAATTAAGAGTCTGTGGTTTATGGTGAGCTGTGGCTGACGAGTCAGCTGTGACTAACAAAAGATCAGCATCACTGAAGGGAAAAATATGCTTTTCTTGGTCAACTGATTCTAGTTGTCCAAGTGGGGCTGAAATATCAGCTGTGATTAATAAGAGCCCAGCATCGTTGCGATGAGGTCTTCTGGGAAGTGTTTCTTTGGGGTCAGCACACGGAAGCTGTGGTCCGCTGGGGGCGAAATGGGCTGCACACGACACTGGCAGCAGAGCCTGGCAAGCAGTGTGTAAGTCTCCCACCTGGTACTGCTTTGGAAAAAATGAAGGGGTCATGGAGAGCAACTGAAGCTTGGCACTATGTGGCAAGATCTGGGTCTCCCTGAAGACAGGCCAGGAGAGGGCCACTGGTGAAGGTGCAGCCTCAGTTGCAGCAGATGGAAAGCATCATAGAGAGATCTTGACACCATGGAATAATTCCCAAGTCCCTGAAGAGAGGCTGGGAAGGCCACCAGTGAGGAAAAACATCAGTTGCAATGGAGACCCCAGTGTATTTGAGATGATTCCTGATTTTTGGACATGCAATGACCCAGCCTAGGGATCCCTGCACCAAAACAAAACAAAAGGGATTGCATGACCTTGGCTTCAGAATGCTAGCCAAATAAAACTCTTTTCTTTGTAAAATAGTCAGCTTTCAACATTTTGTTATGACCGTGTAATACAGACCAACACATTAAGGCATTAAAGATATTATTCTACTGTATTGTTACCCTAAATAAGATCAATGCATTTTTCTATCATCTATCATGATAAATGTCCATTCACCTTCAGTTTTCCAAGAATTTGGAATTTTCTACATCATTGTGTTAACCCAGACTAGTTATGAAGCAAGGATAGATTTATCATTGCTCACATTTCTGAGGGATGACAGTTGCTGGAATTGATGTTATGGTAACATAGTCATTTTTATTTATGTCTCGAAACAACCCAAGGACCTTTCATTAGCCCCCATCCATTAGAGATTCACAGTTCCTCTCAATATCACTGCCATGGGGTAACCAAGTATTTACATAGGTTCCATTGAGTGACATGTTCACATTCTGTACTACATTACACCTTGGGTTATAACACAATGTTATAATGAGAAAGGTGATATTGATACAGCATGCATGCATGTATTTATATACTCTATCATGTAAAAATTACCATAATTGTAACCATGTTCAAAAGTTCAAATTACTTCATCACCATTAAAAGATATCAAAATTTTATCAATATGGTTATGAACTTTATGTCCATTTAAGTCCTTTATCCTCCTGCTTCTGGCATTGTTACCTTAACGATTTCCTATGTATGTTTGAGATCCACCCATGTAAAATAATGCTTTATGTTTGGCCTTAACAATTAAATATAATTTAAACAACCACTGGCCAGTAAATCTTCCCTGTAGTTGGGCATGATTTTTCTTTTTCCCTTGTTCATTGGTCCCTGGTGTTCTAAATTTCCTCATTTCATTTCCGTTCTAGCTGAGATTCTTTAAAGTTAACTTATTGGGACAGGTCCTGCTGGCATAAAATTTAATTTTCCTTCATCTCTCTGTCATCCCTGCAGGATAATATTGCCAGGTGCAAAATTCTGGGCTGATGGATGGTTATTTTATTTCAACACTTGGGAAACAATGCTGTGTCCTTTAAAGTCACATGGTTTCTAATGAGAAACCCACTGTGGCTTAAATTATTCTTCCTCTATATATAAAATATACTTTCTTGTGCTGGGAAGTTGGCTCAGAGGATGAAAGCATTTGACATACAGGCTCAATGACCTGAATTCTGATTCCTGGAACTCAGTCCTTATATGTTGACATAAAGCATTCTGGAATGATCACATAACGTAAAACATTTACTGTTTCACAACTATTGACATTCAAAGTCTCATGAATAAAAGCAAAAATTGATGTAATTAAAAAAAAAAAACTTGTTTTCAATACATCCCAATCATAGTTTCCCTTCCCTCCATCTCTCCCATCTTCTTCACCTCCCCTCTGTTCCTGGTTCAGTTCTCTATTTCTGTTTAGAAATAAGCAGGCCTCCCAGGAATAGCCACCATACATAGAGTAACAAGGCTGGATAAGACTAGGCATAAACCATCATATAAAGACTGGGTGAGGCAACCCAGCAGACAGGGTCTTTAGAGCAGACAAAAGAGTCAGAGACATTCCCACTGTCATTGTTAGGGACCTCACAAAAAATTAAGCTAACAGCCATCACATATATGCAAAGGACCCAGTGCATATCCATGCAGGCTCTGTGATTGCTGCTTCAGTCACTGTGAGCCCTTAGGAGCCCTGCATAGTCAATTCTGTGGGCTGTATTTTCCTGATGTCATTGACTCCTCAGGCTCCTTCATTTCTTCTTCAATATTTTTAGGTTAGCTGTAACCTCTTTAGGTTTAAGTCATTAAGTGTGTCGTCTAATATTTTCTTTATAAAATGAGAACCTAACAGATTGGCAGGGAGAGTGGGTCTCTTTTATGACCTGGTCCATTGTCTCTTACCCAGATATAATTTTAACCATAAATTTGTGTATAGAATTTTAAGCCTCATTACATTTTTGGCAATGGGATTTTTTAGGAATCACTTCAAAGTTGTCTAGAGTATTAGATTAGTTTTCTTTAGCATCAAAATATTTCCTAAAGGGATAAATTCTTTCCTAAAATTGTGCCATATGTAGTTCTCAGCACTGCTTTTCTTAGGAAGAGAGAAAGTTATTGAAACAAAGCTTCTCTTCAGTCAATTTTATTTACTGGTTAAGATCTGCTAGTGGAAGAAGTGCCCGGCTTCTCCATACACATGTTAATACAGCATACGGCATTCTGCACGTTCATGCATACTGACATGCACAGCGGGAGAGACACTGGAAAGTAGCAGCCCTTTCCTTAGGGCAAATGTCACCACAGAACATTGTGGGGTCATCTTAGCCAAAATCAGCCCTGTCTCAAAGTCTCCATCCTTACCTGTCGATGAGAACTAAAAATACTTGTCTGCCAATCCCAACACTTTCCTTTTCCATAAAGTTAAGTTTGTAGCATAAATGTAGGTATCTTGTTAAATATATATCTACTTCTTTTTATTTAGCTATCCTTTAGCATGCCAAGCTTTGAAGGTGATTTTGACTTCAAAACTTGAGACAGGTATAAAATTATTTCAGAACTAATTTCTAGGATTGACTAAGTTCATTTTTATTTATTTATTTTTTTTTGTTATCAGTAATAAACAAACTTAGTTTTCCTAGATACTTCAATTTTGAGCCTGGTGAGGTGGCGAATGTCTATAATCCTAGAATTCAGGAGACATAGATAGAAAATCACAGTGAACTCAAAGCCAGTAGGCTACACAGAGACTTCTATTCCAGTCAGAATAATATGCATGCATAAAACAAACAACAAACAAACAAACAAACCCCAAACAAACCAAGTAAGAGAAAAAAACCAAACAAATGCAAATTAGCATTACCCAAATCCCTGACTCTGATTCTTTTAATCTAATTTATTTTTATTTTAAGTGTATTGGTGTTTTGCCTGTCTGTATGCCTGTGTGAGGGAGTCAGAACTTGGAGTTACAGACAGTTGTGACCTGTCATGTGGGTTCTGGGAATTGAACCCAGGTCCTCTGGAACAATATCATTGCTCCTAACTGAATCATCTCTCTAGCCCCTCTACCCCACCTCTGATTCTTTAAGTCTCTTGGGAATAGATACAACACTCCTGTGGATATATGGATTCAGGCGGAAAGAAAGAAGCCTTTACATTGACCGTGTGCCAGACAGACATGGATTAAAATAGCTGTAATTAGTAAATCAATTTCATATTTAGGCAACACGCTGAAGCATGTGTCTCTTCTCACTGGTTTCATAAGCACAGTAAAAGCCAAAGCAACTGCTTTCAAAGCAAGAACAATGACAAAAATTGAAATAATTAGCATAAAGGTTTGAGCTGTAAATATTTGTTTCTAGAGAAACAGACGAAGTCAAACTCATTTCAGATTTCAAAGGTTCCTGGCTGTTAGGCCAGGCTGACCATACTGCTGTGTTGAAATGGAAATGTATGCAGGCACCCCAACTACATTCCCAGGGTAGGGACTCTCCCTTTGACTCTAGACTGGATCTTAGATGTGGTAAGGGACTCTCCAGGAATGCATGCATAGCTTGACTCCTATTTATACTCTTTAAATTGTGAAATTAGAGACGAGCCAAAGCCAAGTATTATGCGGCTTCCAGCCATGGATATTGGCGGTATCTCACTGGTTACTAGATAGACTTCTGACTGAACACTAAAGGTAATGTCTAGAGTTCTTGGGTGTAATGTGGCTATCTGTTGGCCACAAAGAAGGAAGGTATCTATCTCCAGAGCTGTCCAAGTAGTCATCAGGGAACCAGGGGAAAAGCCCATCTGCTCCTACTGGCTTGTTGATTTCACCGTTTCCCACAATGAGTGTTTAATTTTACCCTACCAGGTGGATATCAGGCTCTCTGAAGTGCAAGAGCCATCCTAGCAAGCACATAGCCAGAAACAGGTACACAGTTAATCATGTATCTCAGCCTTTCAAGTATGTGCTTCCATGGCCCACAAAGGTATCTCTGATCAGGACCAGAAATGTCTTATTTATAGTCTCTTGTTGGCAAGATGATATCACAGACACTGTGAGGTACTTCTCTTCTTTGAAAATCAACTAACCAGTGAACTGACCAATCAACATTTGCCCATTCTCTTGGCACTTAGAACTCCTTGCTTTCAGATGAGTCTTTCCTCTCTTAGTGAGAAACGCTGACGAGAATGAGAAGTTATAGAGAGGGAATATCTTATGTAGCTCTTACCACATCTAAAATATGCTGTGACATTTACAACCACAAACTGCATTTTCCTTTTGTCTTACTGAGTGTATGGAGGCTCGGGAGTGTATGCTTTCCCCCAAGGTGACAAACTTAGCTACTTTGGGTTACATAGTATGTTGATTTTTCAAATACAGTCTGATAACATGAAGACAGTATGTGTTACTTTCATTTTACCATATATTTAAGATGAAACATTTCAAATGCTCCTGTTGAAAATTTGCAAGGCAATTAAGAGCAATTCAGCTAATAAGCAAAGATGGGCTGTAGACATGGCTTTCATGCAATGTCAGCCACTCACCAAGGAACTGGGTAGAAATGGGAAGTCAGGGGAGGAGTACTTAAATCAGTAGTCCTCAACTCCAGGGTTGCAGCAACCCCTCTCCCCACATCAGATATCCTGCATATCAGATATTTATATTATGACTCATAACAGTAGCAAAATTAAAGTTATGAGCCAGGAACAAAAACAATTTTATGGTTGGGAGTCACCATAACATGAATTGTATTAAAGGGTTGCAAAAGTTAGGAAGGTTGAGAACTGCTGACATAAAGATTTTTTCTTAGAGTCAAGAACCTTTTCATGGTCTAGAGATAAATAGGGTTTTCAGAGGAGAGGGGGCTCTGCTGTGAGGAAATAACCCCCAAGCCACCAGTCCTCCAGATTTCTCTCTTAACTTGTTTTCTTTTTCATGGTAAGATTAGAAGAGTGGCCTGGCCTACCTCTGTGGTGGGTGGCCTTCTCCCTCTGTTACCTCTATGCCAAGAGGTTGGTGTAAAGGACAAGCCTCTGCTGGTGCCCTCTGTGGTATGCAGCATATCTGCGAAGCTGGAGTAGAGAGGGCTCTGTCCTCCTAGGCGTCCTTCCAGTAATCCTCCCATCACAGTCACCTCTCAAGGCTTTCGCCCGACACAGGGATATGATGGGCAACCTGTCAAGGAGATTGTGAGTGCATTAGTAGGATTAACACAGAAGGCTAATATTGTAGTGGTTCCAGAGTTCATCTGCTGTGGCAGGGAACAGGGCTGTTTGCCTGCCAGATTGGGCAGGAATGGGCTTCAGAATTAATGTCACACCTGGGACTGGCCCCATAGTGGCCAGAGGCATAACGGCCCCATTGTGCTTGACTAGTGTTTATGTATCTTTCTTCCTTAATGAAGTTTATTATAAAATTTTAGTCTGAAGATGATAAGTGTTCTTTCCTATCTTATTGATGAAGTAACTGACATACATTAACAGCCCTCAAAACTAGATTCTTATCCTGGTGGTTGTATAAATATGTCCAGTCTTGTTTCTTGTTGTTAATTTTGGAAATGAATGGATCAGCATGTGAGTTTAAATATCCAAACTTTTCATCTGATATTACATCTGAGGCCATTTTGATGTATTTCTATGCTTTCTTTCATGTAGCATACATAGTTAACAAAATTGTGGTCATATGTATATTTGGTTTTGCTTCCTTTTAAAATATTATATTTTAAACATTCATCAATTTTCTTTCAGTATAATGAAAACTTAATTTTTAATCACCAGGAATTTTTATGTGACTGTGTTTACATTAGTGTAATATTGATGTACAATAAGCTCCCACAGAATGTGACACTTTAGGGTTATGTCTTAGGGGTTCAGAGGGCTTAGTAAATGGCTGTTTAACCCCATTTTCTGGGCCTATATTGAGGCAGCATATCATGATGGCAAGATTCTATGGAGAAAGAGCTTCTTTAGTTCATGTCAGTCAGGAAGTAGAAAACAAGATAGGAAGGGTCCAGGGAAATGTGTACCTTCAAAGAAATCCCTAGTGACTTACTTCCTCCAGCCACACCCCAAGTTATGTTACACCATCACTCAATACTCAATTTCCATTTTCAATCTAACCAGTACATTAAAGCATGTATTATGTCAGAGTTGTCATTATCTAAGTATCTCTAGAAATACCTATGTAGACACACTAGAAGTGGGCTTTACCAATATCCTAGATATTTATCAGTGAATTTTTGAGTGCACAATCAAAATTAATCACCACAGGACAACAATGCCATTCTGATTTTCTATAAATATCCCACTTGCACACTTAGTGATACACAAATGCTTATATGTATATGCACAACTAATTGTCGCTACGCATTTTTGTTGATGCCATTGGGTCCATATTTAGAATGTCCTTCTGTACCTCAAGGTTTCAGAAGGATTGATTTACATATCTCTGGGTTTTAAAAAAATGAATTCATCATTTATACTTAGACATTAATGTGCATAGAAGTTGCCTTGACATTGTGATAGTCAGTTTTGATCATCATATTGACAGGATTTAGAATTACCACGGAAAGAAATCTCTCGGCATGCCTGTGATTGATAATCTAGACTAGGTATTTGAAATAGAGAGATCTACCATAAATGGTAATGTTTCAATCCCATGGGTTGGGGTCCTGGACTGAAAAAAATAGGAAGTGAGCTATAGGAGAATCATTGATTTTTGCTTCCTGACTGAGGAGGCAATGTTACTCTTGCCTCTTGGTCTTGATGTTACATCCTCCCTGCCATGACTCATTGTATTATTGGAACTGAGAACCAAAATAAACTCTTCCTCCCTCAAATTGCTTTTGCCAGATATTTTATCAAAGCAACAAGATGCATCACAAGTACAGTTATATAGTATCATGTAGTCAATTTTCTCTTCAAAATATTCATCATTAACCTAATGATTAAATTACTCATTTTTGCCCGACAGTTCAAATGTGAATTTTCTACTTGGCTCTTTCAGATACAACTTTTATTCTATTCATCTCCTGTGCTCTGCAGGCTGATAGCAGTAATTACTTCTTGTGATTATTATGACATTGAAACACATTGAAATAGACCACATTTCAAACTTCTCTTTGTAATTCTTATTTCTCAGTATTTTATTGGTTATTTTTTTCTTATGAATTTAGAAAGAATTGAAATTTGATGGAATTTTATTTGACTGTAATTGATATTTTAAAATGTAATTTGAAGTAGTAGTGGCATTTTTTAACAAAAATTATTTTATTTACTCTACATCCTGATCACAGTCTGCCCTCCCTCTTCTCTTCCCAATCCCCTTCTGTCTCTCTCCTCCCCTCTCCTCATCCTCCAGGCATTCCTCTCTCTTCCAAAATTGGGAGACATCTCATGGATATCAACCAGCCTTGGCATATCAAGTTACAATAGCAGTAGGCACTTTGCATCTTCTTCTATTGTGGATAGACAAGGCAAACTGGTTAGGACAAAGGGACCAAAGTCAGGCAACAGAGTCAGGGACAGCTCCTGCTCCTGCTGTTAGGAATCCAACATGAAGACAGAGCTGAAAAAGTGTTACATATGTGCAGATGGTCTAGGTCCATCACATGTGTGTTCTCCAATTGGCAGTTCAATATCTGTGGACCCCTAAGAGGCCAGGTTACTTAATTCTGTAGGATTTCTTGTGGTGTCCTTCAACCATTCCTTCCCATTTTCCACTCTGCATCTGTCTCAGTCAGTTGCTGGGTGAACTCTCTCAAATGACAGTAGGCTAGTCCCCTGTCTCTAAGTATAGTAGAATATCATTAATTTTGTTATGGGTTGGCTGTCTCTCTCATGGCCTGGGACTCAAGCTGGGCCAGCCATTGGCTAGCTTTTTTCTCAAATTCTGTTCCATCTTTACCCTGCACCTCCTGTGGACAGGATAAATTGTCAGTTGAAGATTTTGTGGCTGGGTTGGTGTCTCAATCCCTCTCTTGGAGGAAATCTTTTCAAGTTACTGGAGATGAATATTTCTGGTTCCATATCCCTTGTTGCTAGGGTCACCCTCATAGATTCCTGAAAGTTTCATTGTCCTAGGTTTTTAGCTAGTCCCAGAGATGCCCACCCACCCTAGATTTCCAGTTCTATCTCCCTGTACTCTCCCTCCATCATCCCTGCATTCTATCCCTCCTGTTCCTCTCATCGCCCCTCCCCCACCCACTTCCCTCCCTTAGTTTCTCATCCTCCTATGTCTCTTCTATTTCTCCTACTCAATGACATTCAAGCATCCCTCTTGGGCCCCTCCTTGTTATTTAACTTTTTTGGGTCTGCCGATTGTAGCATGGTTATATGTACTTTATGGAAAATATCCCCCTATAAGAAAGTATATACAATATTTGTCTTTCTAGGTCTGGGATACCTCACTTAATCTACAGATTCAATGCAATCCCTTACAAAATTTCAACACAATTCTTTACAGACCTTGAAAGAACAATACTCAACTTTATATGGAAAAACAAAACAAAACCAAACCCTCAGGATAGCTAGAACAATCCTGTATAATAAAAGATCTTCTGTGGATATTGCCATCCCTGATTTCAAGCTGCACTACAGAGCAAGAATAATAAAAACCACATGGTATTGACATAAGAACTAGACAGGTTTATCAATGAAATCAAATTGAAAACCCAAAAGTAAACCCACTCACCTATGGGTATTTTATGTTTGATAAAAAAGCCAAAACTGTACAATAGAAAAAAGAAAACACCTTCAACAAATGTTGATGGTCTACCTCTATGTTTGCATGTAGAAGAATGCAAATAGATCCATATCTGTACTCTGCACAAAACTCAAGTCCAAGTGGATCAAAGACTCAACATAAAACTGGATGCAATATATCTGATAGAAAAGAAAGTGCAGAATAGCCTTGAACACATTAACACAGGAGACAACTTCTCGAACAGAACATCAATAGCTTAGGCACAAAGATCAACAAGAAATATATGGAATGTCATGAAACTGAAAAGGCTTCTGTAAGGGCAAAGGATACTGTCACTAGGACAAAATGGCAGTCTACAGAATGGAAAAAGGTCTTCACCAACTGTACATCTGACAGAGGGTTAATATCTAAAATTTATAAAGAACTCAAGAAATTAGACATCAAGAAACCAAATAACCCAATTCAAAAAATGGGGTACAGAGCTAAACAGAGGAAGCTGAAAAGCATATAAAGAAAGGTTCAACAACCTTATCCATCAGATAAATGCAAACCAAAATGACTGAGGTTCTACCTTACACCAATCAGAAAGGCTAAGATCAAAAACACGAATGACAGCACATGCTGGTGAGGATATGGAGCAAGGAGAACATTTCTTCATTGCTGGTGGGAGGGTAACTTGCACAACTTTGGAAATTAATCTAGCAGCTTCTCAGAAAATTGGGAATAGTTTTATCTCAAGACTCAGTTATAACATTCCTGGGCATATAACCAACAAGATGCTCCACCATACCATAAGGACACTTGTTCAAATATGTTCATAACAGCTTTATTCATAATAGCCAGAAACTGGAAACAACCTATATGTCTCTCAACTGAAGAATGGATAAAGACAAAATGTGGTTCATTTCCACAACTGAATATTACTCAGCTATCAAAAACACTGACAGCATGAAATCTGTAGGTAAATGGTTATAACTAGAAAATGTCATCCTGGGAGAAGTAATGGTACTGTTTAACTGGGTAGGTTTTATGGTCTCCAGTCATTAAAATTTCCCCATACAATTATCAGTAAAATTTAAAGTATTCCAATTTCAATACAAATTTAAACTTACATACAGGTAGCCTTAGTTTTGTCTGAGCCATTTGGGAATGAATTGCAAATTGTATGATGTGATAATTACAAATCATTGGGCATATGATGTAGAGAAGGCACTGCAGTATATGTAAGAACCTTACATATTGTAGCTTTTAAAAGTCACTAGAAGTACACTAAAACTGGATACTATTATTCTCATTTTGTAAATGAAGAAACTGAAGATAAACAAAGTTAACTATTTACGCTAGTGTCACATAATAATCTAAAAAACTGGGGCCAGAAGCTGGTCTACATTTTTCTCAACCTTGTGTGTTTTTCCCAAGACAACATTGTCTGACCATTCATTACTTTCATATTCCTCCAGAAAGTCATCACAAAAAGTCTCATTTTAAGAACTGGTCTTTGGACTGGGTGTGTGCAACACAGTGGTAAAACATTTGTGTAGCTTAATCAACACTCTGTGTTTGATCCTCAAGACCATAGATAAATAGAACAATTCAAAACACAAACCCTGTATTTATCAGGGTTCTCTAGAGGGACATATCTCATAGAATGAATACATTTTAAAAGGAGATTGATTAGATTGGGCAGCCCAGCAATGATGGTCTCATACTAGAGAAGCTGAGAATCCATTAAGCTAGATGTCCCAGTATTTCCAATCCTGTGCTTAAGGCATGGAAGTTTCCTGGAGAGCTGTTGATCTTCAGCCAGATTTGGAATCCTGAAGATGCTGGTTTAATTATCTGTGAGTGACTGACACATTGGTAGCCACAGAACAGATGAACTTAACATCAAGAATGTAAGCAATCAGGCAAAGAGCAAAATCGCCATTTCTCAGCTCCTTTTATCTGGGTTGCAACTGAAAGGTGCTGTTTATATTTAGCATGAATCTTCCCATGCTAAAAGATTTGACCAGTGCAAAGTGCACACTTCCTAGCACTTGGAAGACAGAGGTAGGCTCATCTTCAACTTCATTTTGTCCCAATGTTGAAGCTGCCTCCTTAAGTTGGGTTTCTTGTCTCTGATTTATAATCTACATAGAGAGATAGCTATAGTTCCATGTTTTGGTAAGAGAGAGTACAACCCTATATATGTCATGCAGGTAAGAATAGGATTCAGTTAAAGTCTCCACTGTCTAGATCTGTCAGAGATGAGGAATGGAAGGGAAAGTGATCAGGGTCCCCATGTAGAGAAGGAATTGGAAGGAAAGAACATGGAGTCTGGAAGGATATTGTCCAAGTGAGGAGATCAAAGAGCCTCTGCTAGATTTAAGATGAGGCCCACATCCTTGAAAGCCAGGTGCTGCTATGGCCAAGGACTTTGTTGCTTGTCTGGCTGGCTTTCAGATACGTAGTTGAGAACAGACATATGGGACTGATTAAGGACTGGGATGCTTGGGAAAGATGTAGACATCAGAGACATGAAAACAAAAACACATTCAAATATTTATAGGTGGAATGTGCCTATCACTGAGATTTATTTGGCCAGAAGACTGCATGGGGAGCTACCTGTACATCTTCCTGGGGAGAGGACTTGCCTTCAGAGTCTCTTTTCTCCCTCCCTCACACAGTGATGGCTTTCCTTGTACATACCTAATGGTTATCACATTTCCCTAAAAAAGACAGTATGCTAGAGGCTCCTTTAACTGATTGTATCACAGGACTCTCTGAAGGCAGGCTTGTGGAGTGTGTGTGTGTGTGTGTGTGTGTGTGTGTGTGTGTGTGTCATACATACATTTAAATACAGGGATGAAGTAGCTGTCTTGAGCCTCACTAGTTATAAGTGTTTAGCAAGTTATATAATTTCTCAAGAGCCAGGTAAGTTGACTTTTCCCAACACAGGAACAAGTAAAGTAGAGTGATGCTCAGTACATATATATATATATATATATATATATATATATATATATATATATTATATTCAGAGTGTCTCACATGTATTACTATTGCTATATTTTTGGAATGTGCTAATGGAATATGGATGTAGAGGTAACTTTGACTATTTGGGGAGGGGGTCATGAACACATGAACACAAGCAGTGCTCTCCACAGTGCTGAACTCTCATTGCTCAGGGCTTGGTTTTGGCTTCTAAACCCACAGACACTGTTCATGACTTTTAAACACTCTCCCAGGGAATTCTGAGCCAGGGATGATGGTTAAATGAGATATACCAGGGTGGCAGAGAAGCAACTAGCAGGGCATTTGAACAAAACTCAAAATGACTAGGGAGAATGAGACTTTTCAATCTCTTTCAGGTATTTGTGTTATCCAAGCTGATAAAACATGGATAAATAAAAAATAAAAGTAAAATGCACTACATGATACTGTTAGAAGATCCTAGAGGAACAGAAATTATTTAAAATAGGTGTTAGTACTAGTTGAGTTACAATGATGTTTAGTGTTAAGTAATATATAGTGTGTGTATATGTGTGTATATATATAGTCTATATAATATATTCAATGTGTCTCACATACTATTATATATAATATATACTATATACATAAATATAAAATTTATAATAATATGGTAAAGTATTTAATCTTTTAGTTTGTCACAGAACAAGCAAAACCATTATGCTACAATATGTGGACAATCTCATGAAGTATGAGTGCATGCGTGTGTGTGTGTGTGTGTGTGTGTGTGTATGTGTGTGTGTGTATTTTACTAGCATGTCTTCATCCTAGTTTTTCCATCTATAGATCTGTATGTCTTGCTCATCTCTTCATATGCCAAGCAATCCAACTGACCAATTAGACATTTTTAAAGTATATGGTACGTATTCGGTATTGGTATTCTGTTTGGTATTTTTCATTAAGGCAGTATCTTATTCAGTCTACCTTCTACTGTGATAAATTGCCATTTCTCCCTGCTCTTCTGAAGTCTGTGGGTTCTAGAGTGATTCTTTAATTCAGTGTTTACAGAGTCTTTATTACAGGCCAGTTATGTTCATAGATACAAGGGAAACAGAGGCAAGTGTTGCTATCAAGTGTATGGATTACTGAAGTAGGTAATCCTGTGCTTGACTTCCTGCTTTGTCCACAAATCTTTTATACCTTATTATTATTAAAGCCAGAGTTACTATCATATCATGTTATGATTCTTGGAAGAGGTTTCCATTTCAGTAGGTTGAAGAATAGTGGTAGAGGTGATGAGAAGCTATGTTTTAAAAGTAAAGCCCATTGAATTTGATAAAATATGAGATATGTGAAATAAGACAAAAGGGGGGGATAACATCTGCAGTGATTTATGTTTTCCACAAATGAATATTACTGCTAATCAGTGAGTGGGGAAAGACTAAGAAGAGCAGATTTAGAGATAAAAATTTCAAATCTAGTACGGACAGGATATACTTCACGTACCTGTTTAAAATTTAGACAGAAATTCTGAGCATGCAGTTGGGTATGAAAATAGAATTCAGCTGGAGATGCATATTTTGGAGTGATTTGTCAATAGATTTAAAACAACGAGTCTATAAAATTTGCCAATATAGAGAAAATAAACGTTCCCAGAGATAAGCTCTGGACAACCTATTATTTAGAGGTTTAGATGGTGATGAGATTCTCCTAAAAGAAATGAAATGAAAGATAACAAAATTGGAAACAAATTAAGGGTGTTATATTGTGGGAAAATGTATTTCAATAAGAAAACAAATGAAGGCTGAGCTATGATTCTGGATAGCACAGAAACATTTGATGAAAACTGTGTACATGTAATCATGAAATCAAAGGCATGAGTACATTTCAGAGGAAAAAATAGCTGAAATAGGATAGGAAGTAATGACACATTTAAGGTAAAAATCACCCTCATTGAGAGGCCTTTGACCCTGTGAAGGTTCTGTGCCCCAGTGTAGGGGAATGCCAGGGCCAATAAGTGGGAGAGGGTGGGGTGGCAAGCATGGGGAGGGGGGAGGCAACAGGGGTTTGTTCTTGTTGTGTTTGTTTGTTTGTTTGTTTTTTTGAGGGGAAACTGGGAAAGGAGAAATCATATGACATGTAAATAAAGAAAATATCTAATAAAAATAAGAAAAACAATCACCTTCATCATTAGCAAAAGGTTAGTTATACATAAGCCATTAATATTTTGGTACTGTTATGTGGTTCCCACATGAAGTGCTTTGAAAATATAACATCGGTGTAAGCAGAGTTGGAATTTAGAATCCATCTCTCAAAATTAGGTAAGAAGAAAATGGATCTGCAAACAGTTGTGTGCACTGTACAGCTTCTTTGGAAGCAGCCCAAGATTTGGGCAGGGCTTCTTAACATGCTGTCACTGTTAAAGCCTAGTGGTGATAGGTCAGAGTTTTAATGGTGTGTCAAATATTCATCAATTTTTACCATTTAACCATTGTGCTGGTTAATGTTTGCCAACCTGACACAAACTAGATCACCTACTCCAAAGAAGGCATCGTAGCTGGTTTGCCTCTAACAGTATGGCCCGTGGGACATTGTCTCTGTTGATAATTGATCTGAGAAGACTTAGCTGACCTGGGTGGTGCCACTTCTGGGCAGTTGTTCCTGGCTTGTATAAGAAAGCTTGTGGAGCAGTTGTAGAGCAAGAAGTCAGTGCAGCCGTGGTGGTCTCTTTCAGTTCCTGCCCTGACTTCCTTCAGTGTTGAACTGTAAGTATAGGATGAATAAAACTCCTTTTTATCCTAGGTTGATTTTTGGCCATCGTATTTAGCACAACAACAGAAAGCACTCTAGAAAAAATGGTTGTAAGTCATGGAGGTTGGGACTTGGATTTTCATCTGATAGCTTAGAAAAAGCAGCAGTCTTTCTGAAAACTGGGAAGACCCTGGGAAGATCATGTATTTTCATGTGGTCAGAAATTTCAAACTTTTACTCAAAGACAACGATTTTTCAGACATTATATCCTGAGAAGACTAAATGGTTGCTTTCCTCAAGGGCTTCTAGATAATCCAAGACTACACTATTCTATGTATCCTCACTTCTCTTTCAAGCTGAGAGACCAAGCATGGCTTCTCAAGGTGCCTGTGCAGTTGTGAGAAGCCTGCCATCATCATTGTGATCTGTCTTTCCTGACTTTCCTCTTGAGTGCTGGTGGCTTTTCCTCCCTGTCCCTTCTAGAGTTGGGGGCTTACTTCATTCATAAGAAAGCAAGGTGCAGTATGAGGTCACTCTTTTGGTTCCTGCTAAATCTTAAAATTTAATTCTCAGAAACATTTCAGGGATGTTTCCTAAACATTTACAAGAAGCATGAGGTATTTTGATAGGCTTATAAACTTTATTCAGTTTTCACAAATACTGAAGTTACTGGTTTATTATACTAATAGGAATTATATGTTGTGCTATAAAGGCAAAGGCCAAAATATTTCAGGGATAGCAGTGGCTCTAATTAGGACTTCAGAGCACATAGGAGTGGAGGGAGAGTAACACTGTACAAACTATGTTTCATTCTTTTAAAAGCTGTTGAGCTACTCAGGTTCCATTTTGTTTAATGAAAAACCCTTTATGGAAAATTTAGAGAATGTTGAATTCATTAACGGAAATTGTAGGTTTGCATGAGGAGCAGATGGATTCACTGGGAAGGCCAATGAGCAAATATGAGTGGATGATGACCTCCAGAATTAAGGGTCTGCTTGAACCCTGTTACCATGACAGCATTTTATCTATTAGCTTTAACTTTGGTTGGAATTTAGTACTTATTTCTCTTCTACCCAGTCACTCTGACTTCCTTTGCTTGCAGTAATACACATCTTCACATGTAATTTAACTCCCTATCCTATTATAACCTTCTCTCTACTAGTTTTGAATGGATGCTCTTAGTTTTTGATGATGTTGATGCTGATGATGGTGATGGCAACAATGATGATGACATTGATTCTAAATAGAACCACATTGTAAGTGTGTTATATTTTCCCTCGTTGCTCTCAACTTCTATCTTGGACTTCCGACTTCCAGCTAGCCCCAGTAAGTATAAGCTCAAAAGGTAGCTAAGATCTAAAAGGAGTCTGTATATTTATACTCTGCAAATAACTTATGTGTAAGAATGTTTTGCTTAAGTGTATATATGTGTACTCATGTATTCCTGCTGCAGAGGCAGCAGAGGGCCAAATACCATGGATATGGAATTACACGTACTTCTAAGTTGTCCATGGGTGCTGGGCACTGGACACAGGTTTTCTGCTAGAGCAACAAATGTTCTTAAGTGCTGAGCCATCTCTCCAGGTTCATGGAAAGCATTTATCTTTGAAAATGAATAAAAAACAAGACCTTTTGAACATTAATCTTGCTATCCAATTACTATAGAAGCATAGAAGCATAAATATACCCAGTAACAGGGCTGCTATTAGACATATGAGAGTAATAGCGACTATGCACTGGCAGGAATGAATTACTTCTTTTGGAGCTCTTAGACATAGACTCCCTATGCATTACAAATAATTGCTCTAGGTTACCCTTTAGAACTTGACACTAAGATCTTATTTTCTGAAGACACCACATACTTGAGTTATTGAACACAGTGAAATGAAGCTGGTGTGGATCTGAAAGCTTCATTCCTCCTAGCTAGCTTCCATGGTGCTGATAAGTGGTATACAAGCTTCTGGAGGGGAAAAATAATTATCAATAATTCCCTCTTATGACCCTTACAAGCTTAATAATGACTGGCCTGGCAAGACATGTCTCTTTGTACAGTAGTGGCACAAACAACATGAGAATAACCATTCACTTTCTGATTAGACTTAAGTCTTGCTTCACAAGATGAAACACACACCTGGTAATATTGTCAGGCCTATACATGTGCCAGGCGCCTGGGGAGAACTGACCACTGTTATGCTACTTAACTGATACAGTACTAAGTTGACTCTTAATAGCATCATAATTGTCATAAATTAATACATCTCTCAACCCTCATCTGAGAAGTTTCTATTTGCCAAGAATGGTAATTAACACAGAGTCCTGCCCAGACCAGGCAGAGGTGTAGGGAATACTATATAGTAGACTGTTCAGACTTAAAGGGAACATATATACTTCTCCCTCTCTCTCAAAGTTCAGGAATTATTGTAGAAAAGAGGATGCAGAGGGTTTAAGAGTGAGAAATAGTGGATGACTACAAAGAAACATTATCTCTTGAATACAACAGGAAAGAAAGTGCTTATAAATCCAGAGAGTTTGTAATAGCAAACATAAAACTCATGCAGCCTGTGCTAAACCAAATAGAAGCATAGACAGGAGAGGTGGAGGTATTGGCAATTGTTAGCATCTGGAAGAAAAAGAAGCAGTTTTACTGACAGGAACCTGATATAGTCTCCTGAGAGGCTCTGCCAGTGCCTGACAAATACAGAAGTGGATGCTCACAGCCATCCATTGGACTGAGCACAGGGTCCTCAATGGAGGATCTAGGGAAAGTACCCAAGGAGCTAAAGGGGTTTGCAGCCCCATAGGAGGAACAACAATATGAACCAGTCAGTACACCCAGAGCTCCCAGGGACTAAATCACCAACCAAAGAGTACACATGGAGGGACCCATGGCTCCAGCTGTATATGTAGCCTTGTGGGACATCAATGAGAGGAGAAACCCTTGGTCCTGTGAAGGCTTGATGCCCCAGTGTAGGGGAATGCCAGGACAGTGAGGTGGGAGTGGGTGGGTTAGTGAGCAGGGGGAATGGGAGATGGGATGGCCAGGTTTGGAGGGGAAACAGGGAAAGGAGATAACATTTGAAATGTAATTAAAGAAAATATCTAATTACAAAAAAAAAAAGAGAGAGAAGAAGCAGTTTTCTATAGGAGTGTAGCCTTCAATAAGTTGACCATTCTCCAGTGGAAGACCATATGTTCAAAAGTACTATGGCAGCACAAATTCATCTTGAAGCATTTTTTTAAAAAGGGCACAAAATTGGTTGTCTAGGGAAGGGTATGTATCTGTGAAGAGTTGGGGAGTCAATACAAGCAAAACATGTAAGAAATCCTGAAAGAACTAACACTTAAAATTAACTTAAAAATCAAGAGTATAAATGAAGGTATAGCTTGGGATTTCTATTGTGTGATTCTTAAGAGATTTTCAGTCATCAGATGCTTCTGAAAGTTATGATTAAATGCCTTTTTTCTGTATTTTTTTTTAACTACCAGATTTTACTCCTCTTATTTTATGTATCCTTTTCTTTCCCATCCTCCATGTTTTCTTCCTTTCATTATTATTTACTTGACTTTAGGTCCAGGTAGTTGATTATTTTTAATTTATTAAGTGAGAGGCAAGCACCCTACCACTGAGCTACATGCTTCAGCCCTGCATACTCTTGGTGTGAAAAGATCCTGGGCAAAAACCTTTCCTAGAGGTGCAAATCTCTTTTGTTATGTTTAAACTATGAAGTACACCCAAATGTTCCATATGTTAAGTCTCATTTCCTGGCTGGGGAGTCTTATTACTGGGGACTGATTGGTTCATGAGCTTGCCTACATACCAGTGATTTATTGCACTGGTGCATTCATAGCTGATACTAGGATTTAGAGATGTTGAAAATTGGGTGAGGACCAGTTGGAAGAAGTAGGTCGTAGAGTCTGTTTTTTGTGGGTTGTATCGTCCACAATGTTATAAGCTTTCTCCCTTTTCCTTTATTTTCTGCTCACCCTCTACTTTCAGATCATTTTCTTTCCTCCCAAGTATTGTGTAGGTGGCCATCACTGCTCTTGTGTTTAGGACTATAATGATTATGCCATATACAGTAGCCAGAGTGTTCTCCATTTGGCTCTATTCTCTCTTCTATAATGTCCTCTGGATACTTTAGTGGGTAATCTTGATATCCTATTTAGGACCAGGCACTCAGTAGTCACTTATTCTTAGTTCTACGGTAATCTGTGAATCACTACATTAATCACTTGGGGATTATTTCCTGCCCTAAGTACTTATTTTTTTTCTCTCCCAGGCTTTGGTGAGGTGAGGTGTTTCACTTCAACTTTACCTGCTCTTCTGCCATGGTGTTCTGTTTTTCCATAGGCCCAGAAGGAAGGGAGCCAACCAATCGTGGACTAAAACCATTGAAAACATGAGACACCTTTTGTCACAAGGCCCAACTAGGTCATATTCACTTTAGTAATTGTACCATTGGTGATCACACCCAGGGTTGTATATAATGGGGATGATGGATTCTTTTACCCACCGAGTATATGCAGGCAAAAGGTAGCTTTGAGCTCAGGATTTGGGACATGGACTTTTTGGAAATGTAGACCCATTGGCCTAATGAACATTTAATATTTAGGTGGCTTTCTTGTAAAGCCATTGCCAACAAAGCAGACTTTACTAACCATTTTCTTTCACAACTTTTTTCCCCTTTTCCTGTTCAAATAACTTTCTTTCTTTTTTAAAAGTATTTTATTTTATGTGTATGGGTTTATGTGTTTAAAATTTTATTTTAATATTTATTTATTTAATGTATATGAGCATACTATATCTGTCCTCAAACACACCAGAAGAGGAGCCACCATGTGGTTGCTAGGAATTGAACTCAGGACCTTTGAAAGAGCAGTCAGTGTTCTTAACCTCTGAGATATCTCTCCAGCTCTCAAATAACTTCCAATACTTCTGTTTCTCCTTGGCCAGGAACTTTGGGTAGAGGGACCTCCTGCCAAATGTTTGCAGCCTTTTTGTTTCTGCTTAACCATGTTGGAAAGTACTTTTGCTCTTGACTGTGCCTCTCTGCCCAGCACATAGGCAGAGACTGCACCCTGTGGAGTCTTTTCATCATCCTTCTGCTTCTTGGGGAAAGTATGCCCAAATTACCAACAATCCTGAAAATGATGGGTGCATAAATGCGGTCTTGCTGGTTTGTCAGTGACTTCATACAAGTCATTTCACTCACTACTGAAGACTACACACCGTCAGGAAAGTCCTTTCTAAACTACCAAGCAGCCCTACCCTATGTGCAGTCATCAAGAAGTATTTATTAAATTGTAAAGGAAAATAAAACACTGCCCAATTTAAAAAAAGAAAAGAAAAGAAAGCATGAGACAGAACAATCTATCAAATTGTTTATGGTTTTCTCATGATGATTGTCCACCACAGGCTCATGTATTTGAGCCCCTGGGCCCCAGTTGGTGATGCTGTTTGGATAATGTTATGGAACCTTTAGCTAGGGTAGCCTTACTGGAGGAATGATATCAGTAGGGGTAGTCTTTGGGAGCTTATAGGATTGACCAACTTTCACTTTACTATCTGCCACATATTTGACATGGAAGTTGGTATTGAAAATCTCAGCTTCCTGCTCTGGTTGCCACCATCCTGTCTCCCCTGATGAGGTTCGCCTGTAGGCATGTCTCTGTGGTAGTTTTCTCATGTTAATTGACATGAGAAGATCATGCTAAAAGTAGGTACCATCATTCCCTGGACATACATTCTCTTTCTGTTGTTTCTCAGTCTGTCTCTCTGTCTCTGTCACTCTGTTTCTCTCTCTGTTTCTCTTTCTGCCTCTCTCTCTGTCTCTCCATCTCTTCATCTCTCTTTCCCTGTCTCTCTCTTTCTCTGCTTCTAGGAGCCTAGGAATAAGTTATCTGAATACAGGCATATAAGCATTCATTCTCTTTCTACTTTCGATTGTGGATTTAAGTTCTTGCCCCCTGACTTTCCCACAGAGATAGACTGATAGGTGAAATTGTGAGCTTAGTAAGTCTTTCTTAAGTAAGGTGCTTTTGTTGTGGCAGTTTATCAAAGCACCAGGAGATAAAAGTAAGACAAAAAGTAACAGGGATAACCATTTAGGTGGGAAAAAATCCTCTTGTTGGGGCCTAGAGGTATGTGCTTAATAAAATGATATGATATTGTTAGACCACACTTTCTTAAATATCTAAATTTAGGCAATTTAATTGTTTTAAGATTTTAGTATATAAATAGCATTGTAATTGGCACACTTCTATAAGATTTATTCACCTCCATTTCTGAATACTATTTTGGAGTTTGTCTTCTGATGCATCACCACTTTGTTGCAGAAACTACAACAGCTCCCAGCTCTCATGGGCCTGCTCCACTGCTGTTTAGAGAGCTCTGTTTCTCTTTGCCTTCGTTTTGGGTTAAAGGAAGTTCTTCACAAAGACACTAGGGCAAGAGTTTCAGGGTATTGAGTGGACTGCAAAACAGGACTAATGACATTTTCTGCCATGGGAGACCTTGATACAGGAAATAGTAGTCTTTGTTTGTGGCTTGGGTGGGTAAAGCAAAGAGGGTCAAGCATGTCTTAAATACTGTTCCTTCTTTTGCTCCCTATGGCTTTCTGTGCTGGGCTTTATAGGATTACAGTTGAGTTCATAGCTCAAACTCAGCCAGAAACAATCCTGCCTGTATCCCCTTGAGCCACAGTGTTGTCTCAAAGTCAAGAGTGGGGGCAGCAACTCTCCCGGCTGTTAGCAGCTCTGACTTTGAGTGGATGGCCTGTGAAATGTTCGGGAAGACCTGAAACTCTCCTCCCAGGGTGAATATCACCTTCTTCCTTTGGATTTTATATAGAACCTGATCCTTTTTGCCCAAATGGAGCCAAATAAACAGGAGTCTCAGAGGAGCCCGATGGCTCAGCTGTGTGAGTCCCACAGTGAGGTCTGGTTTTGATGTATTGCTGAAGGATACGATCATGGTTAGAGAGCTAGATCGCTTTTGCCAGTTTGAAAGAGAGGTCATGTTTTTAATTTAACTTAATTTCCTACACCAAAGAAAATGTTCAATAGGATATTCGACTTTTGCACCTTTAATGAGACCAGATGCTCTGGGGCCTGCAGCAATGAAGAGAAAACAGATTTTCTCGTTTACACTTCTATTTCGTGCATTTTCTAAATTGGGCACGTGCAGTTCCTAAAGGATGCTGCTCTAATTTGGCAATGCTCTTTCTCCTTCTCTGTCTGTTCTCTCTTCCTTCACTCTTTCCTTCAGTCCCTGTTTCCGTCTCCCCTTCCTCATTTTCTTCCCCTTCACTTCTCACCTTCAGAGTGTTAGCATCTTTTTATTCTTTAAAAGCTTCACTATACATACAATGCATCTTAATCATATCCATCCCCCTTAGCGCTCTTTGATGGTACTTTTACAAGCCAATCAGTGTGCTTGGAGATTTACAATCACATATTTAATTTCCCTTTTTAGCTGATATAATATTTGGTGAGATGAAGAAGTTTAATACATATTGTTCTGTAAAATGATACACCAAAGCACATAATGATTATAACTCTGATATCAAAAATAGGTTTCCTGGGTTCAAGTCTAGGTTTTGGATATTCAAGTGGAGTGATCTGGAAAAGGTTTCTGAACTTTTTGATTAACGATTTTTGTTGGTTGTTTTTTGAAGTTTTAATTGTAGTTCTAGTGATGACCATATGCAAACAAAGGAGAATAGTGAGGTATCCTTTATGAAAAAATAAATTCCTTGTTGCTGAGCTTGTATGAATATGTGCACTCTCAAATTCTTGTTTTGAAGTTTTCATCATAAAATGACTACTAGAGGGTAAGGTCTGGATTTTTCTCTCCAGTGACTGTCTAAGGCAGGACCGGCTAGGAGCACACAGGGCACAGGATCGGTGAAGCAGCTGGGGCAGGGTCCTTCCAGACTCCATCTGTATCCAGGAGCTGGGGCTGTTCTACAGCCCTCTGTGCATGGTTCCTGCCAGGGGAGAGCTGGTCTCCCAGGAATGCTGACACAGGTTTACAGGCCCAGAGGAGGAATAAGCTTAATCCAGAGACAGCAAGACCAACTAACACCAGAGATAACCAGATGGTGAGAGGCAAGTGAAAGAAACTTACCATCAGAAATCAAGGCTACATGGCATCATCAGAACCCAGTTCTCCCACAACAGCAAATCTTGTATACCCCAATACACCAGAAAAGCAAGATTTGGATTTAAAATCACATCTCATGATGCTGATAGAGGACTTTAAGAAGGACATAAAAACTCTCTTAAAAGAAATACAGGAGAACACAGGTAATCAGGTAGAAACACTTGAAGAGGAAACACAAAAATCCCTTAAAGAATTACAGGAAAACAACCAAACAGGTAGAGGTATTGAACAAAACCATCCAGGATCTAAAAATGGAAGTAGAAACAATAAAAAAAAATCACAAAGGGAGACAACTCTGGAGATAAAAAATCTAGGAAAGAGGTCAGGAATCATATAGATACAAGCATCACAAACAGAATACAAGAGATAGAAGAGAGAATCTCAGGGGCAGAAGACACCATAGAAAACATTAAGACAACAGTAAAAGAAAATGCAAAATGCAAAAAGTTCCTACCCCAAAATCTCTAGAAAATCCAGTATACAATAAGAAGACCAAACATAAAGATAATCGGTATAGAAGAGATTGAAGATTCCCAACTTAAAGGACCAGTAAATATCTTCAACAAAATTATAGAAGAAAACTTCCCTAACCTGAAGGAAGAGATGCCCATGAACATACAAGAAGCCTACACAACTCCAAATAGATTGAACCAGAAAATAAATTCCTCCTGCCACATAATAATCAAAACACCAAATGCACAAAACAAAGAAAGAATATTAAAAGCAGTGAGGGAAAAAGGTCAAGTAACAAAAAGGTAGACCTATCAGAATTATACCAGACTTCTCACCAGAGACTATGAAAGCAAGAAGATCCTGGGCAGATGTCATACAGACCCTACAAGAAAACAAATGCCAGCACAGGCTACTATACCCAGCAAAACTCTCAATTACCATAGATGGAGAAACCAATGTATTCCATGACAAAACCAACTTTATATAATATCTTCCTACAAATCCAGCCCTACAAAGGATAATAAATGGAAAACTCCAACAAAAGGAGGGAACTATACTCTAGAAATAGAAAGAAAATAATCTTCTTTAAAAAAATAAAAGAAAATAGCCACATAAACATAATTCCACATCTAACAACAAAAATAACAGGAAGCAACAATCACCTTTCCTTACTATCTCTTAATATCAATGGAATCAATTCCACAATAAGAAGTAATAGACTAACAGACTGGATACATAAACAGGACCCAACATTTTGCTGCATAGAGGAGACCCATCTCAGTGATAAAGACAGATACTACCTCAGAGTAAAAGGTTGGAAAACAATTTCTCCAAGAAAATGGTCCCAAGAAACAAGCTGGAGTTGCCATTCTAATATTGAATAAAATCGACTTTCAACTTAAAGTTATCAAAAAAGATAAGGTAGGACACTTCATACTCATCAAAGGTAAGATATACCAAGATGAAGTATCAATTCTGAACATTTACGCTCCAAATGCAAGGCTACCCACATTCTTAAAAGAAACTTTGCTAAAGCTTAAAGCACATGCCACACCCCACAAAATAATAGTGAGAGACTTCAACACCCCACCCTCAGCAATGGACAGATCATGGAATCAGAAACTAAACAGAGGCACAGTGAAACTAACAGAAGTTATGAACCAAATGGATTTAACAGATATCTATAGAACATTTTATTCTAAAAAAAGAATATGCTTTCTTCTCAGCACCTCATGGTACTTCTCCAAAAATGACTATATAATTGGTCACAAAACAGGCCTCAACAGATACAGATATGGGATTGAAATAATCCCATGCATCCTATCAGAATTCCATGGACTAAGGCTGGCCTTCAATAACAACAAAAACAATAGAAAGCCTACATACACATGGAAGCTGAAAAATACTGTACGCAATGATAACTTCGTCAAGGAAGAAATAAAGAAAGAAATTAAAAACTTTTTAGAATTTAATGAAAATGAAGCCACAACATATCCACATCAAAACAATCATCCATCATGATCAAGTGGCTTCATCCCAGGGATGCATGGATGGTTCCATATATGGAAATCCATCAACATAATTTGCTATATAAACAAAATCAGAGAACAAAACCACATGATCATTTCATTAGATGCTGATAAAGCATTTGATAAAATCTAACATTCCGAGTGAGAGCTGCCTTCCCCTCTCAGGTGAGTTCCTAAGCCGTTCCTAAGCCGGGTGCATCCACCTGGGAGGCAAAGGCTCCACAAGTCGCAGGGGAGCTGCCGGGCAGCAGGGACTGGATCCTCTCAGCTTCCAACTAACAGAGGTGGATCAGCGACCTTAGCCACCTCTCCCTTGCACGTGGAGAGTCTGCCCCCAGAGACCCGCCAGACCGGAGTCTCCAGTGAGAGCTGCCATCCCCTCTCTGGTGAGTTCCTAAGCCGGGAGCAGCCACCTGGGAGGCAAAGGCCCCATGAGTCG
>NW_022196912.1:31709134-31738622 GCF_008632895.1 Mastomys coucha
AAAAAAAAAAAAAAATCTAACATTCCCTCATGATAAAAGTCTTGGAAAGATTAGAAATTCAAGGCCCATACCTAAACATATAAAAAGCAATATACAGCAAACCAGTAGTCAACATCAAACTAAATGGAAACAAACTTGAAGAAATCCCACTAACATCAGGGACTAGACAAGGTTGACCACTCTCTCCCTACCTATTCAATATTGTACTTGAAATCATAGCCAGAGCAATTAGACAGCAAAAGGAGGACAAAGGTATGCAAAGGAAAGGAAGAAGTCAAATTATCACTATTTGCTGATGATATGATAGTATACTTAAGTGACCCCAAAAATTCCACCAGAGAGCTCCTAAACCTGATAAATAACTTCAGCAAAGTGGCTGGATATAAAATTAACTCAAACAAATCAGTAGCCTTCCTGTACTCAAAGAATAAACAGGCTGAGAAAGAAATTAAGGAAACAACACCCTTCACAATAGTCACAAATAGTATAAAATACTTTCGTGTGACTCTAACTGAGTAAGTGAAAGATCTCTATGACAAGAACTTCAAGTATTTGAAGAAAGAAATCGAAGAATATCTCAGGAGATGGAAAGATATCCCATGCTCATGGTTTGGTAGCATTAGTATAGTAAAAATGACCATCTTGTCGAAAGCAATTTACAGATTCAATGCAATCCCTATCAAAATTGCAAATCAATTCTTCATAGAGTTAGAAAAAGAATTTTCAAATTTATCTGGAATAACAAAAAACTCAGGAGAATGAAAACTATTCTCAATAATAAAAGAATCATGGGAAGCACCATTCCTGACCTCAAGCTGAACTACAGAGCAATTGTGATAAACACTGCATGGTGTTGGTACAGTGACAGGCAGGTAGATCAGTAGAATAGAATTGAAGACCCAGAAATGAACCCTCACACCTATGGTCACTTGATCTTTGACAAAGGAGCTAAAGCTATCCAGTGGAAAAAAGACAGCATTTTCAACAAATGGTGCTGCTTCAACTGGTGATTAGCATGTAGAAGAATGCAAATTAATCCATTCTCCTTGTACAAAGCTCAAGTCCAAGTGGATCGAAGACCTCCACATAAAATCAGATACACTGAGACTAAGAAAAAAAAAGTGTGTAAGAGCCTTAGGCACATGGGTGCAGTGGAAAATTTCCTGAACAGAACACCAATAGCTTATGCTCTAAGATCAAGAATTGACAAATGGAACCACATAAAATTGCAAAGCTTCTGTAAGGCAAAGGACACTGTCAATAGGACAAAAAGGTAACCAAGAGATTGGGAAAAGATCTTTACCAACCCTAAATCTGATAGAGGTGTAATATTCAACATACTCAAAGAATTTAAGAAGTTAGACTCCAGAGAACCAAAGAACCCTATTAAAAATGGGGTACAGAGCTAAACAAAGAATTTTTGACCGAGGAATACCGAATGCCTGAGAAGCACCTAAAGAAATGTTCAACATCTTTAGTCATCAGGGAAATGCAAATCAAAACAACCCTGAGATTCTACCTCACACCAGTCAGGATGGCTAAGATCTAAAACTCAGGTGACAGCAGATGCTGGAGAGGTTGTGAAGAAAGAGGAACACTCCTCCACTGCTGGTGGGAATGCAAGTTGGTACAAACACTCTGGAAATCAGTTTGGTGGTTCCTCAGAAAAGGGGACATAGTACTACCTGAGGACCCAGCTATACTACTCCTGGGCATATACCCAGAAGATGCTCCACATGTAATAAGGATACATGCTCCACTATGTTCATAGCAGCCTTATTTATAGTAGCCAGAACCTGGAAACAACCCAGATGTCCCTCAACAGAGGAATGGATACAGCAAATATGGTACATTTATCCAATGGAGTACTACTCAGCTATTAAAAACAATGAATTCATGAAATTCTTAGGCAAATGATGAAACTAGAAAATATCATCCTGAGTGAGGTAACCCAATCACAAAAGAAAACACAATGTATTCACTCACTGGTAGGTGGATATTAGCCTGGAACTTCAGAATACCCAAGATATATTCATAGACCACATGTAGCTCAAGAAGAAGAAAGACCACAGTGTTAATACTTAATTCTTTCTTAGAAGGGAATCAAAATACCCATGGGAGGAGATACAGAGACAAAGTGTGGAGCAGAGACTGAAGGAAAGTCCCTCCAGTGACTGTTCCACCTGGTGATCCATCCCATATACAGTTACCAAACCCAGACACTATTATGGATGCCAACAAATGCTTGCTGACAGGAGCCTGCTGAGAGGCTCTGCAAGTGCTTGAAAAATTCAGAAGCATGCTCACAGCCATCCATTGGGTCCCCAATAAAGGAGCTAGAGAAAAGACCCAAGGAGCTGAAAGGCTTTATAGCCCCATAGGAGGAACAAAGTAATATGAACCAACCAGTACCCCCAGAACTCCCAGGGACTAAACCACCAACCAAAGAGTACACATGGAAGGACTCAAGACTCCAGCCAAGTATGTAGCAGAGGATGGCCTTATGGGACATCAAAGAGAGGAGAGGCCCTTTGTCTTGTGAAGGCTTAATGCCCTAGTGTAGGGGAATGCCAGGATAGGGAAGCAGGAGTATGTTGGTTAGTGAGCAGAGGGACGTGGGATTGCATGGGGGTGTGGAGGGGAAATGAGGAAGGGATAAAATTTGAAATGTAAATAAAGAACATATCTAATAATAATTTAAAAAAGAGAAGGTAATGCCTGGTGGGGACACTATAAAAGTAGAATACTTCAGGATGATCAGGAGTGTTTTTAAAAGAAACCCTGTAGTGCTATGTTGTCGTTTCCTGGCCTTCAACTTTGAAAAGGGATCTTGGGGGAATTGAGTGTGTTGGCCTTGGACTTCCCAGCCTTGGGTCTGTGAGGGAGTTTCTACTGTTGGTAAGTATATAGCATTTCCTGAATGCAGCATGAACGTTATTTTAGGCCAACACTGCAGATGTCTCAGACCTAGAAATGAATGGTGAGAGTTATGCATGCTCAACTTTATGCCCAACTGCTCTTGAAGCCCACTGTAACCCATCTATCTATTCCTGATTGATAGAAGAGAGTTTCCATTTCTGTGCTTCTCCATCAATACTTGGCTTCAAATTATTGAGTGCAAAATATCATACTCTGTTTTAAACATATGATTTTTTTCATTTTGGTTGACATTAGACAACTTTATATAAGTTTATCATTTTGAGATTCCCTTAGGGATAGTACTTGCTTATTTATTATCCACTTACTTCCGCCAGTTATTAATTGGTAAAGTTGTCTTTAAAGGTTCATGCTATGTGATTAAAAGACTGATACTTTGATGGGAATGACTCTATGTTTTCCTATGTTGTTCTTTTTTCACAAATGGCTTCTGTGATTTAGAAATTGGTCCCGTAGGTACTGTCCTTCAGGCTAACATTAAGGACAGCTAAGAACCCTTCCCAAAGCACTCAAGAGAATTTTCTGATTTTACTTAATTATTTTAAAATTTCACTGACAATTAAAGTGAAATTTCTATTTTCTTCTTTTATATAGATCCAAAATTTATGGGCTTGGAAAATATTTATGATTTTAGGTAGGATAAGATTGTTCCATTAAAGACATATGAGAAGAGCATTTTACTCTCTCTACCTACTATGTCATCTAAGCACAACATTTAAAAGAGAAAAAGTAAAAGTAATATCATAGCATAAGTAGGTAAATACACACACCACACACACACACACACAGACATACATGCAGACACACAGAGACACATACATATATATTTCCCATGGTTGGTCAATGTTCTTACTGTGCTGTCATTGCCTAAAATGTGTAAGCATAAAAAGACTTTATTCTTTAATTTTTTGGAGGTATTTACAAGGTATCTAAGATGATCAAGGTGTAAGCATTAAAAGAAAATACCTGTACATGGAATTTCCATGATTTAGTTTTTGTCAAATTATGTGTCAATGTCTCCCTTCACTCTTTTCTTCACCCACTTGTCTATTCCATCTGAACCCCATTATCCCTGGTCCACTCACATCCTCAACTGCTCATGACCCTTTGTGGTATGGTAATATTGAGTCTAACTCTATTGCTTAGCTTTCCTGATGTTACTGTACAAAGAGTGAGGTACATGATTTTGAGTAATTTGACTAATATATATATTTATAGTTATAAATATATATATATATAATTTATAATATATAATATATATGTATATTTATAGTCTATATGGTATGTGAATGGTGAATGCTTCTGACCTTAAAGATGAGCCACACCTGGAGAGCTGTAGAACACTCAGATGCCAGGACCTCATTTTTAGTGAATACGGAGAACTTATATTTCTCGCAAGATACTAATGTGGTTACTTTGTGGCTTTAATTTGCTTACCACTTTTATAGCTAGAACTTCAAAAATGAGCAGAATCTCTATACATGCCTGTTAAAATATCCATTTGTTTTGTGGTTCCCAGTGAACAAATATATTATTAGAATAATTTCAGATCACTGGTTGTCTCTCATTAAGTTATTGACTCTCTTGAGGCCAACTGTTGGCCTCATTCTTAAGCATTGTAAAGTCAGTGCACATGGCACGCAGGAGCCTTATGTTGACTGAAAAGGAAGAGAAGAAAGAACATGATCCGTGTGTGGAAGCCCACAGCATGAAGGCTTTACCCCTTACACCCTTTATGCCACATTTTATCCAAACTCTGGAAACTGCTTTCTCTCACTTCCTGTTGCAATTCACTGGCAGTCTTGGGACCACCCTGCCTTAGGCTGAGAAGTGAGAAATTCTGAAAGCAATCGAACACTGTAAATTTTCATAGCAGTTCAACAGAAAGCTGTTGGGCACAGATGTTTCTGTAATTGTGATATGCTGGGAACATTCTCTAGGCTCCAAGCACAGAGGGTCTGCATCTCATTCTCCACCTGGGTGCCTCAGTGGTCGAATCACTACAGCAAGGCTGTAATGGGAACCACGTGGCAACATGTGACTATTTTAAAAGAACTGAATAAGGTTCATGTCTCAGATCTGGTCCCTCTGTCTGTCTTTCTCCAGCTAATCCCTGAGGAAATGGCATTGGTGATGGTGGATCCCTCAGCTTATCCCAAAGGGGTTGGGGGTGATTCTTAGCTCTTTGTTGAGATGGGCATAGACTCTTATGTTTTATGCTGGATGGAGCTGTAGAGGTCTTCCAGCTGCTCGTGGATGGGCTGTACAAAAAGGAACAGGAAAGGGCTTTTGTGGATGTGTGAAAGGCTATGACTATTCCAATTGACCTCCATGCTATGTAGGTCATGGCCACGATTTAAAAATTGACAGATGGATTTTGAAACTTGTAATATATTCCCTTTAAATGGATTATTTTTCTTTTAGGGTATAATGTTCCTGCTTTAGCTGGAGATAGCCTCATTTGCTGCAGGATTCTTCCCGTCTGTGGGAACATGAGGGGAACTATGAATAGCACAGGGGAAACATCTGCCACTTTTGAAAAGCACACTGAAATGTTGATGAATAGTTCAGTGAACTTGGACCAGTTTTCATGACTGTTTCCTGCTGGAGGGTTTTAACTTGTGCAGACAGTATTAGCCAGGGATATGAGGAGGACAAAGGATGAAGGATGAAAAATATAGATATGTGTATAGGATGCAGTGTGGCATCAGATATGGAAAACATCTTTTTCATTTGCAGACCTGTGGGCTTAGAGAGAGAGCCTTTTCTGCTTACAACTGTCAGTGGTACGGCATAACAAACATTCTTTTACCTTTTTTTCTGAGATATTTGCTTTTCTTTCTTTTTTTTTTAAGATTTATTTATTTTATGTATATGTACACTGAAGCTGTCTTCAGACACACCAGACAAAGGCATTAGATATCATTACAGATGATTGTGAGCCACCCTGTGGTTGCTGGGAATTGGGCTCAGGACCTCTGGAAGAGCAGATGGTGCTCTTAACCACTGAGCCCTCTCTCCATCCCCTGAGATATTTTCTTAACCTAAACATTAGGAAGACTTTTTTTTTTAATGAACCTTCATATAACCTTTAAGTCTCACCTTTATCTGTGTATGTCACCAATCTCTATACCTGCGATAAATACAATTTTAGTGTAAGTAGTAGATGTTTTCAGATCTTTTTAGTATACAGATAGAGGATCCACTTTTGTTTATAACTTCCTCATAGAATACATTGCATATTAAAATATATGCAGATCGTTCTTCTTGGTTTGTGTTAGCATGTAATCACTAAAACACCACCTTTAAATATGTAATCTTTATTTTAAAAATCCAAAAAGGAATATTCCTTCATAACACAGTATCTTAGTTACTTTTGTATTACTATGAAGAGACACCATTGCCAAGGCAACTTATAAAAGAAAACATTTCACTAGGGTTTGTGTATAGTTTCAAAAGGTAAGTTTATGATCAGCATTGTCGGAAGCATTACAGGAGGCAAGCAAGCATGACACCGGGATAGGGACTGAGACCTTACATCTAATCTACAGGCAGAAGCAGAGAGAGTAAAACTGGATCTGGTCTTGACTTCTGAAACCTCAGAGGTAAATATAACATTCAATTTCTCTGATTTGTAAGTCCTGAGGGGGGGAGAAGGAGGGAAGGGGGCAGGCAGAGGGAATGGAGAAGACTTACTATCTCCTTATGATGGCTACATTCACAAACTTCCCATACCATGCACTATTGTTAGCTATAGTTACATGACTATGTAACACTTCACCAGAACTTGTTCCTTCTCTCTAACTCAGAGATGTTCCAGGTGTTCAGCTTTTCATTCTCTCTCCCCAGCCTCTAGCAACCACTATTATCACTACTTCCATGAGGTAACTCTCTTAACTTCCAACTATCGGTGAGATTATGGAAGGCTTGTCTGACATAAATGACAAAATTTCATGTATTTAGTTAGTTAATTAATTAGTTACTTAATTATCTGCATCTTTTCCAAAGTTTCTCTTTCCATCTTTCCCCAGGGATTCCCCTATCCACTCCTTCTCCCTTTCTCTTCAGAAAAGGGGAGGCCTCCTATGAATACAAACCCAGCCTTACCATATCAAGTTCGAGTAAGACTAGCTGCATCTTCTCCTATTGAGAGGCAACCCAGTAGGGGGAAAATGTGTCAATAGCAGGCAACAGAGTCAAAGACTGTTCCTGGTCCTACTGTTAGATAGAGCATGAAGACCCACATGAAGACCAAGCCACACAAAATTTAACATGTGTAGAGGGACTAAGTCGGTCTCATGCAGGTTCTCTGGTTCTCTGTGAGTCTGTATGGGCCCAAGTTAGTTGATTTTGTAGCTTTTCTTGTGGTGTCCTTGACCCTTCTGGCTCCTACAATCCTTCCACCCTGTCTTCTGCAGGATTGCCCAAACTCTGCCTTATGTTTGGCCATAGGTCTCCACATCTGCCTCTATCAGTGGCTTGGGTGAAGCCTCTCTGATGACTATTGTATTAGGCTCCTGTCTGCAAGTAGAGCAGAATATCATTACAGTGGGCTTCCTTTTATGCCCTGGGTCTCAAGTTGGGATAGTCATTGGTTAGTCATTCCCTCACTTTCTGCTCTATCTTTACCCCTGAGCATCTTGTAGGTGGGGCAAATTGTAGGTTAAAGGTTTTTGTGGCTGAGTTGTTATCTCAGTTCCTTCATTGGAAGTCTTGCTGTTTACAGGAGATGGCTTGTTTATTTTTACAATTGCTAGAAGTCTTAGTTATGGTCCTGGGATTTTCATTGCTTTTGGTTTCTAGCTCATCTCAGAGATTCTACCTCTTATTCCAGTACTCTCTTCCTCCACTCCCCCACCCTACTTCATTCCTCCTGTCCCTATCCCCACCCCATTCCATCCCCTTCCCTATCCACCTGCAATGTCTATTCTCTCTCCCCTTTTTATTGATACTTGCATATTCAGCCCTTGAGCCCTCCTTGTTATTTAGTTTCTTTGGGTCTATAGATTGTAGCATATATACTGGGTCTATATATTGTAGCATATACTTCATGGCTAATTTCTGCTTATAAGGGAGTATATACCACGTCTGTCATTCTGGGTCTGGGTTGTTCCACACAGCATGATCTTTTGTAGTTCCATCTATTGACCTGCAAATTTTATGATGCCATTGTTTTTAATAGCTGACTAATACTAAATTCTGTATATATACCTCATTGTCTTTAATCATTCTTTGAGGGACACCTAGTTTTTTTTTCAAGTATCTGGTTATTACAAATAAAGCTGCTATGAATGTAGTTGAACAAATGTTCTTGTAGGATAGAAAATCATGTGGGTATTTGCACAGGAGTGGTAGAGTGGGGACTTGGGGTAGATTGATTCAGACATTTCTGAGAAACTGCCAAATTTATTTCCTAATTGGTTGTACAAGTATCAATAAAAATGCAAGTATCAGTAAAAAGGGAAAAGAGAATAGACATTGCAGGTGGATAGGGAAGGGGATGGAATGGGGTGGGGATGGGAACAGAAGGAATGAAGTGGGGTGGGGGGTGGAGGAAGACAGTACTGGAATAAGAGGTAGAATCTCTGAGATGAGCTAGAAACCAAAATCCCATCAGCAATGGAGGAGTGTATCCCTTGCTCCACATCCTCACCAGCATGAGCTGTCATTGAGATTTTATCTTTGCCACTCTGATGGATGTAAGATGGAGTCTCAGAGTAGTTTTGATTTGCATTGCTCTGATGGATAAGGTTGCTGAACATTTCTTTAAATTCAAGCATTAGAGATTCCTCTTGTGAGAAATATCTGTTTAGTACTGTACTCCATTTTTTTTATGTCAGTACCATGTTTTGTTTTATTTTTTTATTACTTTTGCTCTGTAATATAGCTTGAAATCAGGGATGGTGATATCTCCAGAATTTCTTTACTTGTACAGGATTGTTTTAGCTGTCCTGAGTTTTTTTGCTTTTTCCATATGAAATTGAGTATTGTTTGTTCAAGTTCTGTAAAGAATTGTATAGAATTTTGATGGATATTACATTGAATCTGTAGATTGTTTTTCATAAGAGGGGCATTTTAACCTTGTTAATTCTACCAACCCATGAGCATCTTTTCATTCTCTGACATTTCCTTCAATTTATTTCTTCAAAGACTTGAAAAACTTGTCATGCAGGTCTTTTACTTACTTTTTTAGAGTTACTCGAAGATATTTTATATTATTTGTGGCTATTGTGAATGGTGTCATTTCTCTAATTCTTTCTCAGCCCATTTATCTTTTGATATAGGAGGGCTACTGATTTTTTTGAGTTAATTTTGTATCCATTCATTTTGCTGAAGGTGTTTTTCAGCTGTACAAGTTCTCTGGTAGAATTTTTGGAGTCACTCGTGTATACTATCATATCATCTTCAAATAGAATACTTTGACTTCTTCCTCTCCAATTGTATTGCCATCATCTCCTTTAGTTGTCTTATTCCTCTAGCTGGAACTTAAGTACTATATTGAATATATGTGGAATCTTGTGTTGCCCCTGATTTTAGTGGAATTGCTTTAAGTTTCTCTTCATTTAAGTTGATGCTGGCTATTGGCTAGCTGTATATTTCCTTTATTGTGTTTAGGTATGCTCCTTGTTTACCTGATCTTTCCAAGACTTTTATCATGAAGTAGTGTTGGATTTTGTCAAAGACATTTTAAACATCTAATGAAATGTTTATGGATTTTTTCTTTACCTTTGATTACATAGTGGTTTATATTGATAGATTATTTTTTTTTCATGTTGAAGCATCCTTGCATCTCTAGGATGATGTATACTTGATCATGGTAGATGTGTTCTTGGATTCAGTTTGCATGTATTTTATTATGTATTTTTGCATCAATTTTAATAAAGGAAATTGGTTTGAAATTCTTTCTTTATTAACTCTTTGTGTGGTTTAGGTATCAGAGTGACAGTGACCTGATAGGATGAATTTGTCAAGGTTCCTTCAGTTTCTATTTTGTGAAATATTTTGAAGAATGTTGGTATTAGCTCTTATTTGAAGGTCTGATAGATTTCTAAATCTATCTAAAACCATCTGGTCCTGGGTAGTTTTGGTTTGGAGACGTTTAATGACTCTTTCTATTCCTTAGGTCTATTAAACTGTTTATCTGATCTTTATTTAAATTCGGGTGTTAGCTATCAAAAAAATTATCCATTCCTTTTAGGTTCTAAAATTTTGTAGAGTAGGAGTACAAATTTTTTTTTTATATTTTTATTAGTTCTTTGGGAATTTTACATCATATACTCCAGGCCCACTCATATCTTCTTCCCCTTATATCCATCCTCTGTCATTGCATCCTCCCATAAGAGAGAAAATATCTCATTGTGGAAGCTGTAGTGTATTACATTTCAACCCCCAGTACTCCCTTCTATTCATACTTCTTTGCTTGCAAATGTCCATTGAAATGACTCAGTCTTGTATGAGACCTTTAGATTTTGCTGCTCTGTCAATATTGAAACCTCACTAGGACACCTTTTGGATATCCTGTTGCTGCCCCATGTCTTTGAGGTCCTGTAGTTATGAATCTGTAGGACCGGTTCCTTCTTGTACTCCAGCAGTTCATGCATGGTTTAGATGTGGGTTATTCCAATTCAAAGCCCCAGTTCTGGGTTTGAAAGGTATCTGAGATGGTCAGAATACCAGCTCTTCCACTCTTACAACCTTGGGGACCAGCTCACTGGCAACCCCTCCAACCAGGGCCAGCTCTACCCTGCTGTCTAGGTAAAGTACAGGGTCTGCTCTCCCAAGTGAGGGACATGACCGTTTCTCTCTCTCTCATGTTCCTGGGGACAAGCCAACAAAAGTCAAAACAAATAACAGAAAAGTTAATCAAGCAGAATGAAACTCATCATCTCTTTCAGTGATTATGTAAATTTCATTTGTTTTTTAATGTCTTTCTCCCTCCACCCCAAACCCAATAGTAAAAATTTTTATCATTTGAAAGAGTTCATTTAAATAGGAATAATATTTTTTTTCTTTTTCAGCCACAGGATAAAAAGAAAGAGTGATAAATTAGGAGCTGGGGAAGGTTTGACTGCAATGTCCGACTTCCATTTCAAAATTTTGTTTTGGTAAAGTTAAATGCATTAATTTTATAATTTAATTGTTCTTATGGTTAGTGATAATTTACTGATAAGACTAGATTTTAAAACTGTGTATTTGAAAACCATATTTAAGTTTTCAGGTTCCATATGTTCATACTTATATACTCACTTGATTTCGGAAGAAGGGGAAAGGAAATGAAGCAAAGATGGACAGAGACAGACAGAGAGAGAGAAAGAGAGGAAGAAAGAGAGAGAGAGACAGAGACAGAGACAGAGAGACAGAAAGAGACAGAGAGAGAGAGAGAGACAGAGACAGAGACAGAGACAGAGAAAGACAGAAAGAGAGAGACAGTTCATTTACTAAGTGTGTTCATAGGACACTGCTCAGACAATTTTGTTTGTGACACCATTTCTTCATTCTCATCTCTGTTGACTTCCATCTCTTTGTTCACACTACAATTTTTGGAGCTTAACTTTGACTTTCTGGAATTGGAATCTTCTTTGCTTTCCTTCTTGCTGTTGCACTATACAGGAGATAGTGAGCTTGGCAAATTCTCTCATCTGTCCTTTTCTGAAATCAAGATTCCTTGCTTCAAGAAATCACTAGATACTTTGGAAGCATATTCTAAAGAGAAGTCTAGAACTGAAGTATAAGTTTGAAGAAGACTAGTTGTACACTTAACTAGTAACTACCTGATGGGGCCACCTAGAAAAATGATAAATGCCTAGTAATTTAAATTGTTCCTGCCAGTATGTGCCAAGTCTGTTCAGGTTCTTAGAAAGTGACTTCTCAAAGCATACATTGCACCTCACACAATAATAGTGGGAGACTTCAACACACCACTCTCAGCAATGGACAGATCATGGAAACAGAAACTAAACAGAGACACAGTAAAACTAACAGAAGTTATGAACCAAATGGATTTAATGGATATCTATAGAACATTTTATCCTAAAAAAAAGAATATGCTTTCTTCTCAGCACCTCATGGTACCTTATCCAAAATTGACCATATAATCAGTAACAAAAGAGGCTTCAACAGATAGAAAAAGATTGAAATAATCCCATCCTTCCTATCAGATCACCATAGACTAAGGCTGGTCTTCAATAACAGCATAAACAATAGAAAGCCCATAACACCTAAAGAAATATAAGCTGTTATTAATAGTCTGCCAACCTAAAAATCCAAGAATCAGATGGGTTTAGTGCATAGTTCTATCAGGCCCTCAAAGAAGAACTAATAACAACACTCTTCAAAACATTCCACAAAATAGAAATAGAAGAAACTACCCAATTCATTCTATGAAGCCACAATTACTCTGATACCTAAACCACACAAAGACCCAACAAAGAAAGAGAACTTCAGACTAATTTCCCTTATGAATATTGATGCAAAAATACTCATTAAGATTCGTGCAAACTGAATCAGAGAACACATTGAAATGATCATCCATCATGATCAAGTAGGCTTCATCCCAGGGATGAAGGGATGATTCAATGTATGAAAAATCCATCAATGTAATTGACTAAGTAAACAAAATCAAAGAACAATACCACATGATCATCTCATTAGATGCTGAGAAAGCATTTGACAAAATCCAACACCCCTTCATGATAAAAGTCTTTGAAAGATCAGCAATTCAAGGCCCATACATAAACATAATAAAAGCAATATACAGCAAACCAGTAGCCAACATCAAACTAAATGGAGAGAAACTTGAAGCAATACCACTAAAATCAGGGACTTGACAAGGCTGCCCACTCTCTCCCTACCTATTCAATATAGTACTTGAAGTCCTAGGCAGAGCAATTAGACAACAAAAGGAGATCAAAGGGATACGAATTGGAAAGGAAGAAGTCAAATTATCACTATTTGCTAATGATATGAGAGTCACTCATATGGGGTCACTTAAGTGACCCCAAAAATTCCAGCAGAGAACTCCTAAACATGATAACTTCAGCAAAGTGGCTGGATATAAAATTAACTGAAGCAAATCAGTAGCCTTCTGGTACTCAAAGGACAAACAGACTGAGAAAGGAATTAGGGAAATAACACCCTTCACAATAGTCACAAATAATTTAAAATACCTTGGTGTGACTCTAACTAAGCAAGTGAAAGATCTATATGGCAAGAACTTCAAGTCTCTGAAGAAAGAAATTGAAGACGATCTCAGAAGATGAAAAGGTCTCCCATGCTCATGGATTGGCAGGATTAATGTAGTAAAAATGGCCATCTTGCCAAAAGCAATCTACAGATTCAATGCCATACCTATCAAAATTCCAAATCAATTCTTCATAGAGTTAGAAAGAGAAATTTTCAAATTCATCTGAAATAATGAAAACCCAGAGTAGTGGAAACTATTCTCAACAATAAAAGAACTTCATGGGGACTCATCATCCCTGACCTCAAGCTATACTACAGAGCAATCATACAAAAACTTCATGGAATTGGTACAGTGACAGGCAGGTAGATCAGTGGAATATAATTGAAGACCCAGAAATGAACCCTCACACCTATGGTCACTTGATCTTTGACAAAGAGGTAAGCCATTCGGTGGAAAAAAGACAGCATTTTCAGCAAATGGTGCTTGTTCAACTGCTGGTTAGTATGCAGAAGAATGCAAATTAATCCATTCTTATCTCCTTGGACAAAAATCAAGTCCAAGTGGGTCAAAGACCTCCACATAAAACCAGATACACTGAAACTAATAGAAAAGACACAAAGTAAGAGAAACTCAAGAAGAAGAAAGACCAAAATGTGGATACTTTGGTCCTTCTTAGAAGGGAGAATAAAATACCCATGGAAGGAGTTACAGAGACAAAGTGTGGAGCAGAGACTGAAAGAATGACCATCCAGAGACTGCCCTACCTGAGGATCCATCCCATATACAGTCGCTAAACCCAGACAAGATTGTGGATGCAAACAAGTGTTTGCTGACAGGAGCCTGATAGAGCTGTCTCCTGAGAGACTTTACCAGTGTCTGACAAATACAGAAGTCCATGCTCACAGTCATCCATTGGACTGAGCACAGGGTCTCCAATGGAGGAGTTAGAGAAAGGTCCTGAGGAGCTGAAAGGGTTTGCAGCTCCATAGGAGGAACAACAATATAAACCAATCAGTACCATCAGAGCTCCCAGGAGCGAAACCACCAACCAAGGAGTACACATGGAGGGACTGAAGGCTCCAGTTGCATATGTAGCAGAGGACGGCCTTGTGAAACATCATTGAGAGGAGAGGCCCTTGGTCTTATAAAGGCCTCAGTATAGGGGAATGCTAGGACAGGGAAGCGGGAGTGGGTGGGTTGTCAAACAGGGGGAGGGCGGTTTGAATAGGGTGTTTTTGGAGGGGAAACCAGGAAAGGATATTACATTTGAAATATAAATAAAGAAAATATCTAATAAAAAATGTGTATGTTAAAAAAAGGAAAGAAAGAAAATGGCTTCTAGCAATGGTACCCAAATTGTAATCCCCTTTAAACCCAACTTTTCATTATTCAAAGAAAGCATTAGTGGGAAGAGAGTTTGAGTATCTGTGCTCTCCCTTTCTTCCTTTTATCCCATCTGTCTCCCTTCCTCCTTCTCTCTCTTTCCTTTCCTCCCCTCCTTCTTCTTTCCCTTTCTCCCCTCCCTGCTTCTTTACCCCAACTCTCCTTCTTCTTTCTCTCTCCTTCCCTCTCTACCTCCCTCCTTCGTCTCTTCCTTCTGACTTAAATGGGAATAATTAAATAAAGAATTCATTGGAGAACACTTTTGACATTAGATAAGAGAAATTTACTTTTATAAGGGAAGGAATAAAAGGAAATACTTGCCACCAGGACAAGAATTTATTTACTTTGTTAGTAGTTCTCAGATTATACCCACAGGCTCTATGCTTTGGAAGGCTCTGAAGAATTCTCTGTAGAGGAGTGAGATATTGTCAATAAGAAAAAGCCAGGAAGACGATTTCTGTAAATGTTCAGGACATGTCTGCTTTCAAGGAGGTTATCGGCCATCTATGAATGGATGATATTCAACAGCATGTGGTTGTGCTTAACACAAATCATCAAAGTCTTGAAGAATGAATGAAAAGTGAAGAGCGATTATCAAAAGCTGGGAGGTCTAGAAACGTAATTTGGATAGAAAGGTTGATCTGGGCCATGCACAATTCTTTGATTCTTCTTTGCATTATCTACTCTCTGCACATTCCCTGTCTCCAGAATGTTTTTTTTTCTACTGTTTTAAGGAACAGAGTTTACTCACATTACTGTAAATGATGTGAGGGTGGGGTTAGGGAGAGTAATGGGGTATTATCATAAGGATTCGAAGTGTAATAAAAACAGTAGGGAGCTAGTGGTATTTAGCCATTCTGTGACTCATATATCTTGGTTTATAAATAATAATAGTATCAATTCATTAAGATTTTACAGAAAGTGAAATAATCTCTGGTGTTAATCTCAGAATGGTGAAAAAATAGTTTTGTAGTGTATGTATTTTTATATTAGTAGTGGATTTTGGAGCTTTATATCTTTTTGTTTCTGTTGGGACCCTATGCATCTAGTTCCATATTCTCCTTAGTATCTCTCTTGATTTCAAGACGTTCATATTTGTGTGAATTGTACCTGCAATTACTTTCTGTAGGATCTCTTTTAATCTCCAAACAGCAACCATTTTTGCAATGGTAGAACTGAATTTATTCATTGTACCAGTGTGAAAGTTACTCAAAAATTAATATCTCCTCACATAAAGGTAGTGTTAGGATTTAATCTGGGAATCCTATTTATGTTTGTATAGAACTACATCTGATTATGGTTAGTTTAAGGAAAGATGGTAAATACATCTTGGGGCATGATTAGTTCAAGGTAATAGAACTTAAAAAATCAGCAATAGCAAACAAGAGCCCGTGGGTCTGTTTATCTTGCATCATAAACAATGTAAGGTGGTGTACACAAATGTCTCTGAGCATATATATGCAAGTCTTCCTAAAGTGGTTTAGCTGTAGAAAAAGAAAGGATACTTCATTTACCCTAAGAATCTGCCTCACTTAACTAACTGTTCTAGTAGATACCTCCTTCTGTTGCTGTTGTTTTGAGACAGGGTCTCATGTATCCTAAGAGGACCTTGAGCTCATGACCTTGAACATTTTCGAGTTTATTTTTATTTTTTAAGAATTTCATCCATGTATATTTTATTTAAATCATTTCATGGTTCTCCTATGTTCCCTCTATTCTCACTCAAATTCATACTCACTTCTTTAATTATCATTGTTGTGTGTACATGACTCCTTGCAATTTTGCAATTTTGATTTATGCATTAGCATGCACTTTAGAGCCCACTCCCTTGAGATGGATCTTCAAAAGTGCACCTTAAAGAGGTGGGGCTTGTGGGTTAGACCAATGGGATTTAGCCACTTTCATGAATTTTTGACACAGTTTAAACAAGGTAACATTAAGAGTCTTCATGTAACCTTGATCATACTCCTAACAGCTGGAATATTCCACATAGGACTTTTGAGATAAAATGGGTCCACTGTCACTTTGAGTTAATGGAGGTAGCCAAGACTTACAGAACAATTTCTGTTAAAGGTTAAATTTCATATGCTCCCTGTTTTTCAAGGGAAGACTTTTAAAAATCTCCAAAAGCATCTACAAAACTGAGGAAATATTTAAATCTTTCTGATGTTTAAATATCCCATTGGCATAACTATAAATCTCACTTATCTGTCATTAACAAAAGACAGGTTTTTAGCTATTATTGCCTTTCCTATGGTACCATCTATGGGTACCATCATTTGGCTTTCTGGCAGTTTATATATGGATCTGCTAGGTTGGCTATATTTCCTTTAAACCTGGTGACTTTATTCCTTTAAGAAGGTAGTGGTACCAAAATTACTTTTCTATAGTAAACCATGCTATGGGCTAATTTAATGACTACTCAGCCATGTTTTATGGAATCTAGCTATTTGCTTGTGTATCTTTCATTTACCTAAAATTAGAGGACACATTTACTTTCTATATCTCTTCCTTTCTCCTGCTAGGAAATCTTACACTACATTCTTCATGTAGACTCTGTCTTGGCTCATATTTTAGGTTGAGACATGTCAGATGTGACTAGGCATTCTGTTAGCATACTTCCTTTGAGTCCATTCTCTTTTCTGGACTAATTATCAGGTACTATTTATTTACAGAAGAAAACCAAACCTAAACAATGGAGTGTGTATATGGCATATAGTTTGAAAGGATATTGGTATTATGGTATTTACCCTCACAGCCTCACACAGACATTTTTCCAGTTCAGAGGTATACACTGTCTCTTATGCTTGTTGATGACAGCATATACAGATGAGACATGTATGATGTGATTACCATGTGATGGGATAAAATGAGGTGTCCAGATGTCTATAAAGTGGGTGAACTTCTAAGAACTGTGAGAGTAGGTGTCAGGGATAACCCCTTTAGAGTAGTGGTTTGGGTATAGACTTATGAGAAAGAGATCCAGGGGAGGGCCTTGGATGTCCTATAGGCAAGTGATATCAAACACACCAGAATTCAATACTTCTATTAGTCTTTATCATATACATATGAAGTAAAGTCAATAGTACAGATATAGAAGAGTGAATGCTAAAAAGTCTACATGGCTTGTCACAAAGTCATGCACTACTAGCGAGTGAGAAGGGAATGACTTGAACCCAGGTAAGAAAGTTCCAACTGCAAAGCATGGGATCTGAGGCAAGGACAAGCTGAAGTTCCTTCTATCTAAAATGACCTATCTATCTTGCTGGAGACAAGTGTGTCGGAAAGGAGGCTGCAAAAGACTGGAGAAATATGGCCCTTGTATGGAATGGGTTTGGAACCTGAGGCTGTTATAGCCCTGGGTACAAGGCTATGCTTGTGATGGGAGTCCTGCTGATGCTTTCTTGAAGCAGAAAAGGACTTTGTTTTCAAGTGGTTGTTCATTGCATTTATTAGTTTCTAGGATGCCATTTGATTACTCAGCCTTATTCCTCATCTCTGATCCCCATGCTAGCTTATGTTTCATGGGAATTTCAGAGTGATATTCCTAAATAGTTGGTCTCTTCAGGCCAATATTGCTTCAAGGCTTCCAAAGGTTCTTAAGAGCCCTGTGAATAAAATCCAACCTTGGCATTACAATCACAAACTGTCAGTTTAGGGTTAATCTATACACATTATTACTTTGTGATGTCCCTATCCTCAAGCCTCATTGGGCTGCCTTTCCTTCCAAAACTGGCTATATGTGACTAGTAGACATGTAGGTTGGCTCTGTCTGGAGTATCCTTGTAGGAATTGGCTTGATAATCTCCACAACTCTCTCAGACTGTTATTTCCACTTTACAGTTAAGAAAACTGAGACTTAAAAAGATGTAAAAATGCTTGTTTCGGATCCTTATACTGTTGAGATCAGAGATAAGACTTAAGCTCTAAGCCCTGACTCTTTGTTGTCATCCTGTGTGGTTCATCTTTCTTATTCTTTCTTCAAATGGACTCTTTCTTTTTCCACACAGTGCAGATCAACTAACTCCTCTATGATTTTCCCCCGATTACTTTCCCTCATATCCAAGCTGCTCTGTCTGACCAGCCACTCCATGGGGACCTTATTAAATTTAGTAATACAACTTAACTATTCTTAGTAGAATTAGTTTTATGGAGTTTTGTCATTGTGAACTAAATGAATTTGCTTTAAAAATTTCAAATACTGAAGCTCCAATTCCCAACATAGTGTATTTGGAGTTAAGGCTTCCACGAAGTTCTTAAGTTGAGGTCATAAGAGTTTAACCCAGTAGAGTCTGCATCCTGCTTTATAAGAAATAGCAGTTTGCTCTTTTTCTTACCACATGGACACTCAAGGTAGTGTCTCTCTACAAGCCAAGAAGACATCCACCTGAGGAACCAGCATTGTAGGACCTTGAGCTAGAACTTGTAGCTCCTTGAACTACACACACACACAAAAAAAAAACAAAACCAAAAACAAAATAAAACAAAAATCCCCAACTAACCAACCAACCAACCAACCAAACAAACAAACAAACATCCCTACCATCACAAACAACAACAACAACAACAAACCCCAAAAACAAAATAATGAATGTTTGATTGTCTTAGTGGTCAAGTATATGGTATCTTGTTATGGATTCTCAAAAGCCTATTTTAGGTGAATGGGTCTCTTAGTCTATACAAACTAATGGTGATGTATTTTGGTGTCCCTGCATTCCCGGCATCTGGCATGGTCACTCACTGAGCATGCAGAAGGCTTATCAGCGGGCTGTGTAATTATACTTTACTGCATGTTAGCAGCCTGGGGCACCAGGTTTCCCCAGCTACAAATGAACCTAAAGCAATTTTCTACTCTATTGCCGGTCTTCACCTGTGCTCTGTATTCCTGGGGTACTCTGAATGTGGAGCTGTCTCTTCTTTGCATACATTGTACTGACTGCTGATTTACTAGCTTTTTTTTTTTCTGAAGGTTTGACAGCCTGTTGTCTCCTCTGGCTCTCATAAAGAAGATCTCTTCCCTCTGCTCAGAGACAGCTGCCACCCAGACTGACTACTTAGGTTGAATTTATGACAAAGATTCTTCAGATTAGGAGGGTTGGCTTATATAGTCTTCTTCTCGTGTGTGTAGAATGTAGAGCAACAATGACCTAGTCTCCTTTTCAATGAATAAAGAATGTAGTAGGGATTGCTGTCTCCACATCTGCTGAGCAAACTGATATGTTCATGTTTTGTATTTTCTGACCTGAGGAATCACTTAAAGACCTTTTCATTTAATGAGAAATAATTGACATACTGGGATGACTTTAATATAAAACTTTAGAAGGACAGATGTTGAACTCTCTTCAAGAGTTTTCAGGTCTCACTTACCTCTATAGAAACTGGAATTCTAGGACAGTACCAGCACCCACCTAGTTGGCCATTTATCAGGACCAAAGGCAGCCAATCAGTTTTACTCACACTCTACTTCCTTTTCTAAGTTGAAATACCCAACAAAGGAGAGACACAACCTGTAGAGTCCACCTCTAGTAGATAGGTAAGGCCCTAGTTGAGGGATGGGTCTACACACCTCAAAATTTTAAACCCAGAAATGTTCCTGTCCAAAGGCAAGACTGGAACAAAAATCAGAATGAAGACTGAAGGATAGGCCATCCAGTGAGCACCTCACCTAGGGATCCAACCCATCTGCAGACATCAACCCCCCATACAATTGCTGATGTCAAGAAGCACTTGTTGACAGGAGCCTGATATGGCTGTTCCCTGAGAGCTTCTGCCAGCACCTGACCAATATAGATGCAGATATAGCCAACGATCAGATTGAGCCAGGTGACCCCACTGGAAGAGCAAGGGGAAGGACTGAAGGGGCTGAAAGGGATTCCAATCCCATAAAAAGAACAGTATCAACTATCTGGACCATCTAGAGCTCCCAGGGACTAAACCACCAATAAAAGACTATACATGGAGGGAACCAGGTCTCCAGATAGGTATGTACAGAGGATAGCCTTATCTGACATCAATGGGAGGGGAAGAAAGCTTAATGTCCCAGCATAGGGGGAAGGTAGAGGGGTGAAGCAGGAGTGGGTGAGTGGGTCGGGGAGCACCCTCATAGGGGCAAAGGGGAGGGGGTGTAAAAGGGGATGAGATGGGGGGTTAGTTGGGAGTTACCAGGAAGGGGGGTATCATTTGAAATGTGAATGAATAAAATGATTAATAAAAAAAGAAAGAAAAAGAAATCTTCTTACTCTGTTCTGAAGAGCAGGACTCTATTTGTTGAAGCCAGTGAATGTGTCACCATGGCTCTTCAAGAAATCTTTCATCAGCAGATTATTTTTTATAAATAATTATTTTACTTATTTACATTCTAGTAGTTGATCCCTTTCACAGTGCCCCCTCCCACAGTTCCTAATCCTATTCCTTCTTCCCCTTGCCTCCAAGAAGTTGCTATCCCTAGGCCTTCCCCTTTCTTGGAGCCTCAAGTCTCTCAAGGATTAAGTTCACCTCCCACTGAGGCCTGACCAGGCAGATTGCTGCTATATTTGTGCCAGGGTCTTGGACTGGCCCTGTGCTCTTGGTTGGTGGCTTATCTTCAGATTCTTATACTTGGCAGAAAACTATTTAACAATCCGAAAGTTTTATTCTTCCCTTGCCTTCTGCATCCATTGTCCTTTACTTTTGCCATCTTGGGTCACAAAAGATCTAGTCTATGTTTTCCACAGAAAGTTTTCCTTCTCTTTCTGGATGGCAATGGGATTAATTCATGAAACATCCATCAGGATGCTGCTTTTCTCAATGCAGTAGACAGTGGCTAACAAGAACACAGTAACCAAATGTGATTTGTGAGGCTGTGAATGGCAAAGATCTTGGAAATTCCATGAATAGAGAATGTGCTTTGTCAATTATATGGGACTGTTCTTCACAGACATCATAGCATTCCTTTCCTCAAGGCACTAAGATCACTTAGAGGTCTTCTAATTTTTACCCACATTTACTTCCTTGGAGCCTTTTCAGTTATAATCCCCTAGACAGGAAAAAACTTTCTGTCTACTGAATGTATTTGTATTTGTTGAGGACACTTGGCTGCTGTGAGTCTTTTAAGCATAGCCTGAGCGTAGCAGAATGATGTAGAGCAATGAGTTCAAGTGAACAGTTTGAACTACCATTGGTACTGCTCTCAGAAAGTCATTGGTCTTGGTTTGGTGAATGCTTCTTCTGGAGATCTTTGGAATAGATTAGGGGAAAGAGAAACTACCTTTTGGCTATATCCAACTAGTGTTAAATAAAAGAATCATCTATCTTCTGTTACAATTACCCACTTGGATGATTATCTCCCTGATTATATTATTATGAATGTCTTGACGTGAGTGCATCTTTAGACAGAGTTGAGTGCTTAGAGTAGCATCTCAGTGGCTATGCAACAGTGCACATGTACTGTGTTGTTGTATATTAGATGCACTTGGGGTAAAAACTATAGAGAGCTCAAAACCTCCCCTTCTAAAGGCTAGGAAATTTCCTGTGATTCAGTCGATAGGAGGTGAGTTCTGAAAGTTACGTTTGTAGGAGGCAGGGATGCTCTTCATTTATCCTGTAATGTTATCTGTGTCCCAGGTAAAGAACATTATATTTTCACCACGGTGGGATACATCTGAGAACTTAACAGAGATGCACAGCTAGAAAAGAGGAATATGAAGCTTTTTTTTTTTCTGCAGACTAAAGGCATAGTGACCATTGGAAACCTCAAGAAGAAACAGTTTTGTAATATTCAGCTTCACTTGAATGCCACTGATTCTAGAGGCTCAAAGGTATAATTGTGATTGGACTATGTTGGAAATCATAAAGATGTCCCCAAGTCATCTGCTCAAAAATATAAAACACTGATAGATAATTTGGAAAAATCAGACTCATCAAAAATGTCAAAATTAAACAATTGTGAAAACAATCAAACAAACAAGTAAACAAGCAATTGAACAAACAAAATGGAGGATAAGACTTTCCAGAGAGAAAGAAGAGAATCTCAGAAAGAGGAAGGTGCCAATTCAATTCTGCCTCTTAGGAGAAAGCTGACCTGGTCAGTGGATCCTAGAAGTGCTTTCCTGGTGACTCAGGAGCAGTTACAAGCTATAACAGCTTGCCCTGAGTCCATTCTAGCTAATTCCTTCCTTGTGTTCCCAAGAGTGGCAGAGTCAGGCATTGACTTCAGTTCTCCTGCCCCCCTCGGGCTGTAGTTTTCCCTAGTCACAGCTGTGGCTTTGTTTTCCATGGGCTCTCTAGCATGGATGCCAATTCTGGCCAGACATTTCCAATCACTCAGGCTAAAGGAAGCCCACTAAACTGTAGTTTATAATAACAGAATCATGTGTACTTTTCTTTTCTTCCATGTGTACTATCCACTGCCTTTCTATTTTTCCCAGAATTCCTCTAATTCATATTTGTGGGTCTTTGTAAATTTAACTTGAGGTTGAATTTATTACACTCTTTGGAAGCTACCTTAATTTTATAATTACAATTAAATGATTCATTCAACGTTCTGTTTCTCTCTCTGGATAATCTGGCACTCGGACAAATCTCCGCCATTAAGTGGTATTTATTTAATTATGATTTGCTGTAGAGCTGTTTAAGAGAAGGTCACTAGGTTAAAACCATTGGGCTGGTGCTCAGAATGGAGGGTGTTCGTGCTGACTTACATTTGGGTGTGCTTTCCCTGACGCTGAGCTAACACAGCCATGTTTATATTACACACATTCTCAGAGCTGCTGACTTTTTTTTAATCCCCCAAGAAAGAGAAAGATGCAGTGCAGAAAAATGACTCTGTTTGATGGGCTAGGTCAGGTCAAGATGGTCTGATGGCAAATACTTTCCACTTGAATTAATTGTAGTGCCTTCCTGTCCTTTCTGCTCTTCCTTGCTCCCAAATCAACACTGAAGAAGCAGACAGTAACTTTAGGAGACCTGAAGTCTTTATAGCTTTTACTAAGTCTTTTAGGCTGCATGGAGTCTCAAGGGGCTAAATGAATGGATGTGTTGGACACCAAGAACACCGTCAGAGTCCCTGGTTTGTTTATGAATGAGTAGGAGTTTGGAAATCTGCACAGGACCTGCTTGACATGTTGAAAGAAGACAGAGTTTGATTGCAGTAAATATGAATGTAAAGGATAGAGCAAGACTCATCATAAAACCCCCACTAGAGACTCCTTTCAACTAAGTTTTCCAGAGCCTGTCCTCTTCCCATTCAGAGTTGCCTTGGCTTTGCATTCTCTGGACAAATGTGAGAAATGTCAGCCTGTTTGCCAGAGAGCGACTGAACAAGGTAGATGGCCTCTGTCTCAGCAGGATACCTGGATGGCAACCTTATCTAGAGCCAAATTGGGGGCCATCTATGCCTGCTTGTTTATTTATTCTCCTTCTGTTTGGAGTCTTTCTTTGATTAATTACTTTCTAGTAATAGATGCTGCTAACTAATGTCTCATCCGATTAACCTGTAATTTAGCCCTTGGTCCCAGAGGGTGGGCAAGCCATCCTGCCCAGAGAATGAAGGAGGTCATTGGCTAGCGGCCTCTGGGATGCCAGTTCTGGGGTCGTTTATTTACTCTAAGGCTTGTTTGCTATTCCTGCTGCAGTGACTGGAGACAGTTCCCCACCAAGTCCCATACACTCTAATTGGCCTGCTGAAACAGCAGTGGACATAAGATTTAAGAAATGTTTTCTTTGAAAACTTCTGGTCCGACAGACACTTTGAGCTCACATTTCACCCTGTTTCTATTGCACACCCTTCCCTGGGACTTCTGGGAGAACATATTGTGAGTCTCACAGGAGAACGGCTGCTCTGTGATTTGGGGGATTGTGGAAGTAGGGGGCTGATGGACTGAAGATTGGAGGGGAGGCTACACTGAGGCAGCTTCGCATCTTCAGAATCTCAAGAGCATGCCAACGTTAACACATCTGAGGAGGTATTCAGTATCAAAGTCTCTAATATTTGGCTCCATAAACACGATACTGGTTGCAAAAACAAAGCTAAGGAGCTCATGCTGATTACTTCAATAAGAGCTGTTTAATTATGAACGTTTGGGAAATGAAGTTACCAACAGGACCAGGAGTGTTCTGGTGTCCCAGCGTTTCTGCCCTTGGCGTCCTGCTGCCAAGCCAGATTGTCCACTCAGCTGAAAAGTCTGACGTTGAGCAGGGCACGCCCTCAGCCCCACAGGAGACTACTGGCTTGCCAACAACTCCTTCTGACTACAGGGACAGTTTTCAGGAACTTATTAGCAACAGAACCATCAAACTTTATCAGTGCCATTCCCAGGCCATCCAAGGGTTACTTTTGGTGGTGATCAGAGCTCCTGGGAGACTGGCAGTTGGGAAACCAAATTACTCTCTGAAGGTAGTCTTTTCTTCCCGAAGTCAGGATTCCAGAGCTGAGGGGTGCAGAGCTGAATTGTGAACAGAGAGACGATGGACGTGACCGTGACAGTAAAGTTTTAATTCAGGAATGAATTATTCTAAGCAACTTGGGGAGAAATATGATTTTATAAAGGCTTCTGAATAATTCCTCTCTTCTGTGTTTAGTTATTTTATATTAAGTGCAGTGAGATGAATTATCTATATACATTTTTAACTAACAAAAATGTATTTAAATTTGTGAAAGTAAAGAGACACTACAAGGGCATACATAATGTCAAAGATAAAGATTTCTATTGTGGAATTTGAATTTATTGGTTAATTTATATGACTGCTTTATATTTTATTTTTTGGTTAAAACTTTTGAACATAAACATATTCATGAGCAGATAGGGATCACATTCTTACCCAACCCCGATGGTTGTTTTACATAAGATAGTGAAATGCTCATGAGCTAAGAGTGGACCCCTGAGTATAAGACCTGTGTATGGAAACCCACTCATCATCATCATTTCGTTTCAATTTGGAAAGCAAGACACATGCAGCAGCTTCACAGAGCAATGATAATGGTACTGATGATAGATGATGATTTTAAAAGTATATCAGACAAAACAATATAGGGTCTGGGGAAGTATTTCATGGGGGAACAATTGTTATACCAAGAGGACTTGAGTTTGGATGCTAGGAATGGCCATTCATGCCTGTAATGTCATGGATAAGGAGTAAAGACAAGCTGATCTCCCAAGTCAGTCAGCATAGCCAACATTGTGAGTTTCAGGGTCATTGAGAGACTTGGGCTAGCAAATTAAAGTGGAGTATGATAGACGACACTTGATGTTCTGCTTCAGCTTTCCCGTGTGTGCATGGTCATGCACACTTCCTCCCACAGGTGTTTATTCCCTCCCCACACCGACATGCTTACTGCACACATCAAAATTATAATGGGTAAATATACTGTAGGATGAAAGCTACCTTTAAAAAATGCATTCCCATTGATACTGTGAGAATGGCTTTGCTCTTGTCCACAACTGCTCCCTTATTTTATGATTCAAATGGTGGCTTGAGGTCACCAAATCAAACAAGTAATAGAATATTTGAGTCAGTGGAGCTACTGTTTGACTGGAGATGCTCCCCAAAATGGAGGAAGAACCGTAGACTGTGGATGCAGTTCTTTCTCAAAGTTGAGTATCTCTGGGCACTGATCATCCCTGAAATTAGTTTTGATGTTCTACATGATGTATAAGACATGATGCACGTTTTATGAAGCTTCAGCTTTGCTGGTTGGTTTAGAAGTCTCCTAAGTACCAGCAGGCATTTCAGACACCAGAAGAGTTTTCCTCTATGCTTTGCTGAGTTGGTTGGGATTACTGATATATTCTGATGGTGGGGAAGTAACGTATGGTCATGGTCTCTTGTCATGTGTCTGTCTGTGTTAGGATTTGTGTAAAGAATTTCTTGGTTCTTCCAACACTGGAGATGTTCTTGATTTTCTTTATAGACATGGAGTGATATTTCACTTCTTTAACAGAACAAGACAAAGATTATAGATCAGTCATTGAGATTAGTGGGGTAAAGTTCTGACTTCTATGTTACTATTACCTGGTATTATTTGGATTGTAAATGTCCTCTAAGGACCAATATGCCAAAGACTTTGTTCCCAGCATGGCATCAAAAAGAAGTTTTGATGAGGGAGTCTTATGGCAAGCCTGTAGACTGTTATGTGGAGAGCCAAACAAGGTGAGAGACAAGGGTGATAACCCCCCCAACCCTTTCCTCATCTTTTCTCATGTAATTCTCATCTAAGAGATGAGTAGCTTTGCTTTGTACACTGTGTTCCCACCATGATATACCACAAACACAAATGCAACTTGTGGGTAAAATTATTAAGGACTGATAATTCTAGAACTGAGAGCAGGAACTTTTCCACCTTAATAATAAAAGCTGTTTGTCTTGGGTATTTGTTATAGTGAAAGGAAGCTGGCTAACATACTGCCAAAAGAATGCCTGGAACTCATAGGTGGCCAGAGAGACAGATCAGCAAAAAGATGAGAATCCTGGGTTTGTGGAAGATGAAGAAGGGGAGGAGAGGAAGAAAGGGCTCTCTGGCACTAAACTTCAGGCCCATGGCATTTTCCTGGGAAACATGTGCTTATAACTTTTGTCTGACTTATTTAACAATTCAGGTTCACCTAACTTTTTTATGCATGGTAAGCAAAGTTAAAATAACACCTTAAATTCCTCTGTGTGTGGATTTGTTTTCTCTCCAAATGACCAGAGTTACTGAGAGATGCTTAGACAGAATGAAGGTTATTTGAGGTTCACTAGACCCACTGGGAGGAGCCCTTTAATCTGACCAGCTACTGGGACTTGGGGAGAGGCAGTGGAGTATTATATAGCCTAATTGGTTGATAACCTCACTGGTTTCTAGGTGCTGGCATGTGCCAATATTAAGTACAAATACCAGACCTAACTTGTGGAGACAGAAAAGGTGACCAGGCTTAGTTCCTTGTTTTTGGTCCGAGCTCTCTTAATGTTTATATTTTCCTGATGTAATTCATTAACTGCTCTTAGTATGTTTTCTTATTTGTTAAATATGATGAGTAATGCCAATGTCCTAGCACTAGAGTAGAGACAAACTAACTAACAAGCTTAAGACAATTTTGCAGTGATTGAAAAATGCTTTGAATCCTTTTATATAATTTGGTCACATTTAAATCCTTCCAGACTCCCTACATGGCATTCAGAATCAGAACAATGATAGTCTTGACTGTAATTTCCTTCCAGATCCCATTACATAAAGGTGTCTGGAGGAGAGATGGAAAGAGGAACTAACTTGTCCACAAGGTTATATGATGTGTTAGTGCCAAGCTTAAAAGTAGGGCATGGAGAGCTGGCTCTCTTAGGTGATTCTTCTCCTCACGACTGTCTCTGATAATGAAGGCACATAATCGGCACTGGTAGAGTTCTTAAAATAGCTCTCCAGGAACTGTTGAAGGTAAAGGAGGATCCAGTAAGGATGCCAAGAGAATACAAGTTTCAGGCTGGTCTGCTGGCTTTGGCAGATGGATGATGAGCATCAATGCTTATAGAGCTCCACACTTCTCAAGGTTCCTTGCTCCATATGCTGAACTCACTCATGACTGTAGGTGTGTTGGGGTTTCATATAGGACTTTCTTCCAGACAGATCTCATCTCCGTTTTGGAGAAGGAAATGAGACAATATGGCTGCAACATTGCAGAGTACTGCTGAAATTCACAGGTGTTTGGGGATGGGATGTGAAGTGGTCAAAAGGAGAAGGCTGTCAGTTTGTGAGAGATGCAGAATCCCTGCCCCACCCAGGAAGGCAAGATTAATGGTTTGGGAGAACATTCAGGAGTCAAACATCAGACTTTGGGGCATTTACCTGAAGGGCATTTATTTTATCCTAATTGTTTAAAGTTCAAGTTCCTGTAACTTTTTCTGTCTCCCAGGAAAGACCAGACCTTGGTGAAGGTGCTAGGCTGGAGGGATGTCATGGGGAAAATGTGTTGTTTTCTGCATTAGGAAGGGCCATGAAAAGCAAAGTTGGGACAATGACCTGTTCTTCTCTTGTCCTTTCACTTTGGGGTTTGTCTTCCTTATGGGCTGTGTTTATCACTCCAGGGTAGTGAGACCTGGCAGAATGGAGCCAACAGAACATGAGACAATTCGTACTCTGAGGGTTGAGAGAGCTCACATGAGTAAAGTTCTCATGCATTCAAGCTGTAATCAATGACAAGCACAAGCTGCACGTGGCAAAAATGTTTTTCCATGGAGGTAATTGAATAACATCAGCAAGCAATAATGAATAATCTGAAGTAAACTTACTCCTATCTGTTACTCCAGAGGAGCATAAAAACACATTCCAAGAACAATTCCATGTTTTGAAGAAGCTGAGGTCACAAGACTCTCTTGTCTTTTTTTTCTAGGAGTTTTTTTTTAGCAAGCATTCAGAATTCTCCTCATATGATTCCATTCTTGGACCATGTTCTGACAGACTTATACGTACAGAGAACCCTGCTTCAGGCATCCTACAGGCTGTGTCATCAAAGGTAGTTAGCATCTGATGGAGAGGAGGGTATATATTTCCATATCTATTTTTTCTATTTGATGTATTTCTCTTACGTTTAATATGTATTCTTATACAATTTTTTGTCTTTAATGTTTTTATTATATTCCAAAAGTCATATTAACAATTTTATGAAAAATGGTGAGCTACACTTTTCTGACAGAAATAATGCCCAATTTGTCTGATTAACTTGAATATGAGAACTGGCTTTTAAAAATTATGTTATGTATACATACATACATACATGTAATAACAATTAATAAAAAAAAGTCAATAAATTTGAGAAGGATCCAAAAGTGGTATGTGGGAAGGTTTCAAGGAAGGGAAGAGAAAAATGATATAATCTCAAAAAACAAGTACTGAAAAATATTCTTTAGTATTTTAAATTAGACAGTGGAAATATGTAAAAAAAAATCTGTGTTAGGGTTCTCTGATAAGCACATAGCAAGACTAGACATATAAGAGATTGATTGGGAGTAAACTCTTGTTTTTTTTTTTTTTTGTAAATG
>NW_022196912.1:31744265-31747326 GCF_008632895.1 Mastomys coucha
ATTACATTTTTGCTTTTCCAGGGATGTAGTTCCCTTTCTTGTGTTGGAGTTTTCCATTTATTACTCTCACACTTATTTCTCTTACATTTAATATGTATTCTTACACAATTTTTGTGCTTAATTTGGTCTTATCATCTAGTTTCTCTTGGCCCGTAAATACCTAAAATTTTTATTTTTAAAAATAAGTTCACTGAACAGATTATGTATATATATATACATACATATATATATATATATATATATATATATATATATATGATATTGTTAATAGCTATAGTTAGCTAATTTTCAGAGAACAATACAGGTCATATGCAAGTACAATAATGCGAGTTCATCCTGGGCATCTGGACTCAAAGCTTGTGATCCAATTGGCAAATTGTACAGCTGAGACAGGTAGAAGGCACATAGCTAGAAGGCACAGACTCTTGAGTCAGAACCCCTGGTGTTAATCCTGGACCTGCTATTGACCTGCTTACCTACCTTGGAAAAGGAACCCTCTACTCCCCAGTCTCAGTATCTAAGGCAGGAGGAAAGTTATTTTGACGCTTAGGTTAGTTATGAGGATTGAATTGTTATATGCAAAGAAGGTAAAGAGTCTCACTTGAATGTAGAATGTGCAGTTTGGATATTAGCCAGGTAAGCTGGCTGAGTGTGAACACCTTGGCTGCATAGATGTGGGTTTGGATACATGCTGTGTTATAGCTGATCTATTGAAATGTTTATGCTTATGCAACATATGCAAAAAATTTTCACTTCCTCTTTATGGTGTCTTTATTTTTATTATTTACTTAATTTTCTTCATTAATTAACTATTTATTCTTCTTACATTCTGATTAAAGGCCCTCTACCCTCTCAATCCCACTCTCATAAATCTCTCCCCCATTACCCCTTCCCCTTCTCCTCAGAGAAGCGGAAGCTCCACCTGCAATGGGTACCACTCAGTCCTGGCACATCAAGTCACAACAGTGGTATCTTTATGTTCACTTGCTGGTAACTTTTTCATAGCATCTGGGGAAAGCTTTTCTGTCACTCTCAGTTAAAATATTCTCATCAATTTATTTTTTATAAGTGTATCTGTATTATTTCTTTGAGAACTTCATACTTGCATACAAAGAATTTTGATCATATTCACTTCTTGCTGTCCACTAACTCTCCCAGATCTACTCCAATACATCCCATTCAAATCAACTTAAAAAAAATAATCTACTGTGTCCAACTTGTGCTGCCCATGTAGATGTGAGGTTGCTAGCAGATATGAGATCAACCTTAACAAGGGCCATACTCTTAAAGGAAACTGACTTTAAATCCTCTAAAAGCCATGCGCTGTCAATAGCTTCTCCATTAAAAGTTAGGGGAGTTCCATGAAATCCTACCCCATCTATGCTAGAATGTTGTCTGGATCTTGTACAGGTGCTATACTGGCAACTAGAGATGTTGTGAGTTCGCAAATGTAGCAGCAGGAGCAGTGTACAGAAGGCATTGTTTTCTTCTAGTTCTCTCTACCTTATGGTGCTTACAATCTTTCCAGCTTAATTCCATCATGGTCCCTGAGCCTTGTAGAATGAATGTGTTATAATGTGTTGTAAATGTCCCATTTGTAGCTGAGCATGCCACAGATATTCTTTATTTGCTTTGGCCAACTATAAGTTTCTGTATTAATTGCTGCCTCCTGTACACACACACACACACACACACACACACACACACACACACACACACACCCTCTGATGAAGTATAGAGGGCAGGTTAATACTATATTTTTGAAAAAATAATAGTAGTAGGTCCACTTCTGAAGCCTAAGTGCTGCCATAGATTCTTGGCCAGTTTTATTAGCACAAAGTATGCATTTCCCCTTGTGGAGGAGGCCTATATCAAACCAGGGAGCAGCTGGTTACTTCATAACATTTGTGCCACTATTGCACCCAGGGCTGTACCGTGCCATAGACACAGAAAGCCTCATCAATGGAATAAAATAATACCTTGAATTAAACTCACACAGCTACAGACACAGATTTTTGACAAAGAAGCTAAAACTAATTATACAATGGAAAAAAGAAAGCATTTTCATTAAGTGGTGCTGGTCTAGCTGGATGTCTGCATGTAGAAGATGCAAATAGATCCATATCTATCACCCTGCACAAAAATTCAGGTCCAAGTGGACCAAAGTTGCACAGGAGGCAACTTTCAGAACACCAATGACTCAGGCATTAATATCAACAATTTATAAATGGGACCTCATGAAACTTTAGAACTTCTATAAGGCAAATATACTGTCAATAGGACAAAACAACAGCCTACAGATTGAGAAAATGTCTTCATCAACCCAACATCTGACTGATGTAAAAATATATTTAGGCTGATATTCAAAATATATAAAGAACTCAAGAAGTTAGAAACAGCAAACCAAATAACCCTACTAAAAATGGGGTGCAGAGCTAAAGAGAAAATTCTCAACAGAGGAATCTCAAATGTCTGAGAATCACTTAAAGGAATATTCAAAGTCCTCAGTCATGAGGGAAATGCAAAACAAAATGACTCTGAGACTACCTTATATTCGTCAGATGACTAAGATCAAAACCTCTAAGGACAGCACATGCTGGCTAGGATGTGGAGCAAGGGTAACACTCCTCCATTGTTAGTGGGAGTGAAAACTCGTACAACCACTTTGGAAAACAATTTGGGAATAGTTCTACCTCAAAAGTCAGCTACACTACTCCTGGACATATACCCAAAAGTTGCTCAACCATACCCCAAGGTTATTTGCTTAACTATTTTTATAACAGCTTCATTTGTAATAACCAGAAACTGGAAAAAACTCAGATGTCTCTCAACTGAAGAATGGATAAAAAAAAGGTTGTTCATTTACGCAATGAAATAATCACTCAGCTATCAAAAATAAGGATGTCATGAAATTTGCAAGCAGATAGATGGAAATAGAATAAATCATCCTGAGTGTGGCAACCTATACCTAAAAGGAAATACAACGTATATACTCACTTCTAAATGTCTAAATGTCTATTAGGTATAAAATTAATGATACACATGTTACAATCCACACCCT
>NW_022196912.1:31747336-31753413 GCF_008632895.1 Mastomys coucha
CAAAAAGCCAAATAACAAGGATGGCCAAGGGAGGATGCTTGAATCTCACTTAATGGAAAATAAATAAATCATTAGAAGTGGATTGATGGAGAGAACAGGGTGAGAGAAGGGATGGAGAGGAAAGTAGGGAGTGGTGGTTCATATATAGTGAGAGACAGGGAGAGAGTACTAGGAAAGTGAATGGAAATCAGCATGAGATTGAGGCAGAGGCATCTTTAGGATGTGTTAGGGAAAGGAAACGGGGGTGGGGCTTTAGGGAGTCTATGAGGTGACTCTGTCTGGGTCTCCTAGCAGTGGAGGGGGAGATGGAGTCTGAAATGGACACCTCCTATAGCCAAGCAGGATTCCCAGCGGAGAGATAAGAACACCAACCCATCTACAAAACCCTTTGACCCAAACTTGGTCCTGCCTAAAAGAATTACAGGGACAAAGAAGGAGCAGAAACTGTGGGAATGGTCAACCAATCACTAGCCCAACTTGAGATCTATCCTATGGGTAAGAGCCAATCCCTGACAGTATTAATAATACTCTGTTATGCTTGCAGACAGGTGCCTAGCAAACTGTCCTCTGAGTAGCTGATCCTAAGTGATGCAGAGACCCAGAACCAAAGATTAGATGGAACTCAGGATGTCTTCTACAAGAGTTGGGGGCAGAACTGAGGAACCTGGAGAAGATAGGGACTCCCTAAGAAGATACAGTCAATTAACTTGGTTCCTTGGGGGCTCCCAGGGACTGAACCATCAACTAAAGAGCATACAAGGGGTGGAACTAGTCCCTCCCCACATCCCTGCACATATACAACACATGTACAGCATGGTCTTCATGGAGTCCATCAACAACTGGAGTGGGAGTTTACCCTGACTCTGTTGCTTGAAAGTGTATCCTGTTTCTTTAACTGGGCTGTCTTGTCTGGTGTCAGTGGGAAATGATGTATCTGGTCCTGCAGTGACTTGGGTGCCAGGATCCATTTTGCAATGAAAACTATACCAGATGTCCCTTTAAAATGAGTGAATTAAATGTATGACTTTAAGTCCCATGTTTTTTGTTTATTTCTTTTGAAAAAAGGCATTTATTTTTATTCTGTGATTATGTATGAATATGCACCTCATGTGCCTGGTACACTTAGGGGTCTGAAGAGGACATTAGATACCTGGGGATTGAAGTTAGAGTTGATTGTAAACTGCTATATAGATTTTGGAAACCAAGTCTGGGTCCTCTGTAAGAACATCAAATACTTTTGATCACCGAGCTTTTCTCTAGAACTCCATTACCCAACTTTTAAGATCATTTGAAGTTTCAAATTATGATTTAAAGATATTTCATAGCACTATGCACTGTTATTTTTATCTCTTCCAAATCCACCATTTCTTCAGATAAGAAGACTAAGAGGTAAAAATTTTGAGTCTTTCTTAACAATTTCAGATTGTAACACCAGATATAAAACCATATCTGGCATTTCCTTTCGTTTGCATATAATATCCTAGAAAAGCTGATTATATGTGCACACATATGCATGTGTGTTTATGTATAGAGAGCAAGATTGGATGGGGTGTGTGAGTTATTATTACTAAGTGTTGGCACACAGGACTTATTGTGTGGTCCCCGCAGTATGTTCCTATATTCTATTTAGTCTTTAGACAAATATTTACAGTCTTGCATTTTCAAGGAATTCTTCTAGTTTTGAGTCTATGCAGTTAATTAAACCCTGGTTCCTCCAGGTGCTTATATTGAGATCCCTTTCATTTGTTATATACAGAGCACAACATTTTAAAATTATTCATTATTATATACAATTATTCTTTATTTGATACCCAAACAATGAGACAATCCATGTTTAAATGGACTTTTTAAAATTTTCATTTGGAAGTGCTTTTCCCATATAATATTCTTGCACATGGATGCCTTAGTTTTATAGGAAAGGAGATTTTTATGCAGATTTTCTTTATACATTTGGAGTCATTGATGAAGTGGCAAGGTTGGATGATTTAGTAGGTGGCAGAGTGATATACACAACATCTCTAGAAGTTGCCAAGGTCAATATGAGCAAGATGTTGACTATTGTAAGTTTCAACATTGGATTCATAAAAAACTGTGGTTTAGGACCAAGAGGCACTGATTTTTATTTCATTATAATATCGTGGATTGAGTCATTGGCAACAGAACTTATCATACCATTCTTTTGGCAAGATAAAATAAAATGTGTTTCCACTTCATTCTGCAGTTATGTTGTCTATGGTCTGGGGTAGATTAAATCTGCTGATGAAAGTCTAGAGCCATGAGTCTTAGTGGCCCTTCTGATCAATTAGATCTCAACCTCTTTCACATGAAAGGAATGGGGACTCACCTTCACCAGTGGACGCCTGAAATATGGCAGCCACTGCTAATGTCATCAGAAGACAAGGAAAGGAGGGACACGATGAGGTTTTGGCTTCTTTTACCACTACCTCTCCAAAGCAGGGTTCAATGTTTTCTATGCACTGATTTTATCTGTATGGCTTTTATTTATTATTTTATGTAAGTACACTGTAGATGTCTTCAGAGACTCCAGAAGAGGGAGTCAGATCTCGTTATGGATGGATGATTGTGAGCTACCATGTGGTTGCTGGGATTTGAACGCAGGACCTTCAGAAGAGCAGTCGGTGCTCTTAACCACTGAGCCATCTTTCCAGCCCTTTTGGGCTGTATGGCTTTTAAAGTTTTTGTGAATTGAACCTAGTAAGTATGGTATCATACATCTTACTCTACACAGGCCAGGTGCCATACTGGCAAAAGTTTTCTTTGTAAAGCAGTTTTGCAAAGAAATATATATGAAATACATATCATAAAATACATTATGCACTTCAAATTCATAATTCTGAGTATTCCTACTATGTTCTTTGGGTTGTATAATCAACATCATGATTGACTTAAGTATATTTTCATCATACAAAGTAGAAATTTCAAAGCCACGTGTGATCATCCCTCCATTCTTCTCCACCTTTTCATCTGTCCTTTGTCTTCTTGCCTTGAGTCCCTCCTCTTCTTGTTACTAACTTCAGGTGATTTATCAACTACTTTTGTCTTCATATATTTGTCTTTTGACGATTGCATCAGAGGTGGTGATGACATACTCTGTCCTCAAGAGATAGCTCTGTTTTTTAAATATAAGCTGGTAAGATTGTCATTTCTTATTGCCAAATACCATGTTCTGCATGTACATAATTGTCTGTGCTATGCCTCATTACTGGCAAGCAGTAGGTTTGTAATTTTTTATTTTAAAGAATAATATCACCATGAACATGTAACATGTTGAACTATGACCTTATAACATATAAGCCATCACTAGGCAATGGGGATATTTTAACTTTATTGTAATCTTATGAGGGCACATCATAGCTGTGTTCAAGCATTGCCTAAGATATTGTTATATAGCATGTATTGTGCTCAATGTCAGTTGGAACCAACTAAGATATACCCTTAACATAAATTCATATCCTGGCTACAAGGGTTTAGATCCATGCTTCTCTAAAGACCCCAGATTTAAAGATTCCTTGTCTACAATGGAAGTTTGTTAGGATAAGACAATATGCAGACCTTTCAATAGATTTTTTGAGTGAAAGGCTTACTTTATAAAAATAAAACAAAAATAACCTGGCATTAGAATAGAGGTATGGAACCCATCTTCCTATAGGAGAACTTGATATCACGTCCATTAGGGTGTTCAGACAGTTCTCTCAGAAAGAATAAAATGGCCAAAAATTAAAGGCTAGTGAAATGGATTTTTAATTACAGTACTTGTTTGAGAACAGTTTCAATACTGTGCTCATTGTAAACACTAAGGCCTGGTGAAGGTCAGCTCTAACCAGTTTCATTGTTTGATGGATACTTGGCACTTGAAGGCATGCCATGATACTCCATCACATAAGAAATGCTAAACAAGTTGATATAGTTGTGGATTTGATTGTTTCAGTATACAATTGAATGAAGTGATTTTTGTTGTTGTTGTTGTTATGTGGTCTTCATTTGCAAGATATACTTCTCAATCTCTTGATTTTTTTCCCCTCTGGTTTATTAGTATATACTAATTATTCAAAATTATGGGTTTCAATGTAACATTTTTGTACATGGATATAGCACATTTTGATCATGTTACTACTTAATTACTTTCTTCCATCTCCCACCTCCTGTTTGTCTCCTTTTTTTTTCAAGTATTCTGTTATTCTTTTTTCTCCTTGTTCCCCACCTAGTTGTCTTCCCCTTTCCCCCTCTTCCTCCTCTTATATACCTTCTGCACATGAGAGAAAATGTGCAGTATTTGTTTTTCGGAGTTAGGATTATTTCATTTAATATGATTTTCAGTTGCATCTTTTTCCTGCAAGTGACCTAGCTATACCCTTTATGACTAAATACATTTCTGTTGTGTACGTACACCACATTTTTTTTTTGTATATTCATCTGTTGGTGGATATCTAGGCTAATTCTACAGCTTAGCTGTTTTGACTAGAACCTGGGTACTAGCTCTTGATTATTCCTGAGGTACTGTTGCAGGCATGGTGTTCACACTGCCAGCACTGGCTGAGTCTCCTTCAAGGTATGTTGTTAGTGGATATTTATCAATCCTGTCTTAGATATCTTGGTTGAGCCAAGGTCCTTCTTCTGTTTGCATGGGAAATTGTAGATCTGATCAGGAAGTAGGCTTCTAGAGTATGCTTTCCTAAAATGCTACCCAAGTTTTTAGACACCCTTAGCTATGATTTTTCTTAAGACCTCAGAGTCTTTGCAATGACCTTCTTGGATAAAATGATATTACTCAACCAAAACCAGCTTCTTGCCAAGCTCTTCTATAAAATACTTAACAGAACTGCCATATAAACATTAAACATATGTGTTTGGGTTTTCTTTTGGTGAAGTATTCACTGAAAGGCTCATTTTTCTAGAAAGGTAGTTCATGGGGGTTGGCAGTTTATTGGCCTCACTTAATTGAAGTGAGTGTGGAGGATAATAAATGCATATTAGAAAGTTGCAGAAGAATTCATGCACTTATTGGTTTTTCAGGAGGAAGGAGGGGGGCCCATAAGAAGTAGGGGCTATGTGTTCTTTTTCAATGTAATGTTAAAGCCATTATTCAATTAATCTTTCCATTTTGAAAGAACACTGCCTAGAAGACAGTCAGGATTAAGGAAAGTAACTTTAAAAGCACCTATTCCTAATTTAAACAATCTCATATTTAGAAAAATTACCACCCTTTCTCTCTTTTACACACTTCTTTGTGGGTGTAGGGAAGGGAAAAATGGGGCCCAATTTTGATATTGTCCTGATCAGCCTCGCCCATTCCAAAGCAGATGGCCCCAGACCATATATGCATATATCTTATATGCATATCTTATATCTTATATACGTGGGTATGTCTTGGGGTCCACTTCTGACACAGATAGGAGGCTTAGGAAGTGCTATACCCACTCAGAATCACCAACAGTAGAACATCAAAAGCTCTAGACTTGACAGTTGGTACTAGGGTGCTGTGTGTGCAGCACTTGGTCCTCTGTGTGTGTAAGCCTTAAGGATTATTGTATTCACTGGTATCTGTGGACTACATGTGCACAGAACATCAGGTGAAACATTATGAGGTATACATAATGCTGAGGGATGCATCTAAGGGAATTTATCTAGAATAAGGAAACACTAGTCACCATACAAATGTTCACTAAATCTCTGACAATAGAAGAATGGGTCAATGAAGCCATCAGTAGTCAGTGACTCCATCAGGGAAGAGAACGGTTAAGACATGCAGCAGGAGAGGTGGACCTTGCCTCCTTATGTGAGCACCTGGTGCTAAGATAGCACCATAGTGGGGCTGGGGTTCTTACCTAAGGACACCACCTTGAATTTGTAGGGGAGTGTTTATCTGAAGCTTACTACCTAATAATGTTCTTTTCTTTTCTCTTCTTTTCTTTCTCTTTCTTTCTTTCTTTCTTTCTTTCTTTCTTTCTTTCTTTCTTTCTTTTTTTTTAAAATAAATTCTTTTTTTTCTTATTTTAGATATTTTCTTTATTTACATGCGAATTTCTCCATTCTCAGTTTCCCCTCCAAAAAACAAA
>NW_022196912.1:31754611-31768303 GCF_008632895.1 Mastomys coucha
GAAACTTGAAGCAATCCCACTAAAATCAGGGACTAGACAAGGCTGCCCACTCTCTCCCTACCTATTCTCTCTCTCTCTCTCTCTTTCTTTCTTTCTTTCCTTTCTTTCTTTCTTTACTCCTTCCTTCCTTCCTTCCTTCCTTTCTTCTATCATCTATCTCTATCGATCTATCTACCTATCTATCTACCTATCTGTCTGTCTGTCTGTCTGTCTGTCTATCTATCTCTTATTTTGTGCCATTATTTTTTGCTTCTTCAAGCTTAGAGAATCCCAAGGACCAGAGTCCATTCTCTCTGTTTACCTTGAGCTGCCATGTTTGATCTCTCCAGGATTTCTCTGGATCATTTCAGTGACAAGAGGGAATTTCCTGGTGGGGTTAGAGACTGTATTTTTAAATTGTGGAAATAGACTAACTACTGCAAGATTTTGAAATTTGACAGAAGCAGACAGCATTCTCCATATCTCCATATGATGAAACTTTGCCCAATTTCTTGGACCTTTAAATACCACAGATAAGCTTAGCTTTCTGGCTGTCAGGGAAGGGGGCTCACACAGAGATCTGTGGAGGCTCAAAGTGACACCTGCCCAGAGGCTGCCAGAGATTGGAGTCTCAAACCCAAATTCCCTTGTTCCCTAATTAGCTTGATGCTAACCCTCTGCTGTAATATTTGGCTTCAGTCAATCCAGATATATTAATAAATTTAGCATCACTCCTCTTCCTTGTGGTGTGATCCTCTGTAGATGAGTTCACCTTTCTGAATTCTGGCTTCCTTCTTTGTAATGTCAGGATAAATGTCATTTAGAACTCAAGAGGGCTTGTGGGGCACACATTTAGTTTTAATGACTGCATGTTATCCCAAAATAGCCAGAAATGCATAGGTTTTCACAGAGAACCATTCAAAGGGTGCTCCACATACATCGAGAGGAATGTGAGGCAGTGTGAACAATGATTCATTAATTGTACACATGCATAGTGCAGTACATCTACTAAGGGCCAAGAGAGAGTATAGTAAAGGTAGATTCAATGGATCAAGAAAATCCTATAATTCTTAGATTCCTCCTAGGTTGCCAAATGACAATGGGATAGAAGGAGAGATGTTTGGTATCTGCACTACACCAAGTTTACTGTATATACATTTTTGTGAAGACCTTCTTAGATTCTAGCCACAACTGATTTATAGACTAGCAGTAGTTCTTACTTTATTTTAACAATTTTAGACATGGATGCAATATACTGTGCTATTCATCCCCATAGCTCATATCTCAGCTTATTCCCTCTCATATGCACCAACTCTCCCATCCTCTCTTACTTTCATACCTGTTTGGTGCAGGTGGTCACAGCTGCTGTGTGTTCATGATTGCAATGACCATGAAATAGCTGGAAGATACAATTTTATAGCAATTTCCTCTCTGTTTTTTTTTTTAAACTCAAATTCTTCCATTACATCTTCTACAAAGTTCTATAAGCCTTGGAGACAGTGATGTAGGTGTCTCATTTAAGGCTTTTCCTCCACTGGTAACTTACTCTCAGCACTTTGTCCAGTAATGTCTCTGCATCAATTCTTGCTTACTTCAATGAAGATTTCAGACCAAGGATGATAATAGCAGTAGTCTATTAGAATAAAGATAAATATTTAAGCAGCAATTTGAATACAAGTTCACTTGGCAAAATATAAGTTGTGTATTTTTACGTAGAACCTGTGATTCCCCCAGGGATAGGCTTTTGACTGGGTTACAGCATCAGGGTATATACCAAGCCATGGAACAGGCCTCACTAAATACTTCTATAAAACTCTGTTGAATGAATCTTATTTTTTCATTTGCTTTTACTCAAATGCTAGAGACACATTTTCCTCAGGTTCAATGGTTCCAGGGTGGCTTGTGGTGCCAAGGAGCTAGGACAGAGTTTAGAGGGGGAGTTAAAGCAACCAATGAGGGTTATGCATCCAAGGACTTGTAACAAAGAAAGCTAGAAGTTCTGTGAGAGAGGCAAGGGAGATATGACTTCTGGAAGAAGCTAAGACCTCATGGTGTAGGGATTGATCAATAGCAAGGGAGCTAGGGCTCAGCTAGAAAACAGAAAAACCCAGAATGAAGTTGTGGGAATTCTAGTTCACAGGAGGCACAGCAAACAGCCCTAACCTCTCTTCCTCTGTCCACTACTTTTTATCTGGTGCTTCCCATGGACCCAAATAAAACAAATGTACTCCCAGATCAGAGAGCTGGGTAGATCACCAGGGTCATGGAAAACAAAGAATAAAATACTATCACAGTGAGAAGATATTAATACACCTAGAAAAATCCATCCATAGAATTAAGCAGTCCGTGTCTTTGTAGGGCAAGGAGTCCCAGACATCTAAATAAACATATCTGTAAAAAAAACAAGAAAGAGAAAAAAGAAAAAAAAAAACCTCAACCAACCATAAAACAAACAAACAGAAAACAGACAAACAACAGGCATCAAGTGTCTTCTGACCTCTAGTTGAGGTTATCTTTAGAATAGCCTGACATCCCTCTCCTTTGGTCAGATCTGATCATTATTATATGAAGTGACTAACATTTTAGCACACCATGTCTGTACATTATTGGCTTTTGGTGATCTGTAGAGTTTTGAAGAAAGAGAGCCTCCTTTCTCTTCCAGGGTAACCTGATAAACTCTGGTGAGAGTTATATAGAGAGTGCAGAGCTAGTGAAGGAAAGGCCTGGTTTCATTGCTTTTGAGCCTTGTCTGTGGTCTGGATAGACTTGAATGACCTATCTGCCACAGCACCTTCTGAGAAGTTGAGAACTCTCATTTTTCTGAATTGACACTCTGGGTCTCTGCCATGTATTGAAATTGATATTCAAGTCTGATTTTGCCTACTTAACGTATTTCAATTGCCATATCCGAGTTTCTCTAGAAATCACTGAGGTCATCTTCATGTTGTGAAAATATAACAAACAAAATATTTGGAATAAAAGCTAAGCTGCAAATGACATAGGATCATTTAAGGCACCATCACATTTTGCAGATGGAGCAAATGGACACAGCTCCAGCTGACTGGCCATTGCCAAATGGCCCAGTAAGGTCATGAGAACACGCACATCACTACTGGCATGTTTTCAATGGCAGGTGGACATGTTCTGAATATAAACTGCCAAACAGATCATATTGCCATACTCAAGGGTCTATGAGCTCTGCCTCAGCCTCTCCCATTCTTCATGAATGCTCCAAGAAGAATGGGGAATTCCTATCATCTCATAGAGTTCAGGTGGTGCAGTTCATGTTTAGTGACTCAGGCTGCTTCAATATTCTCAGCTTCACCACAAAGCCAAGGCCTCTCTGCTTGAAATAATGGAAAAGGAGTTGGCTTTTAGTGGGAACAGACCACAAACTAGTCATTGTTTTTGAGCAATTTACATTGACTAATTGAGTTCTCAGGCACACCCTATGAGATAGATATTCTTATTATGTCTGGTTTTCCTTATGAGGAACCTAAGCTAAAAGGTCAGGTGGATTGCTCAAATTTACAGAGTTGGTAAGTAGATATGTTGAAATTTACATTTAAATGACAATATTTTACTGCTCAGCCCTCCTTTTTGAGTAGGGAGCTGTGGGTATCCCCCCTTTTGCAATATTTCTGCTACTTTTTTCATATTACCATATCAATACAGAATATTTTCTTTCTTGGGTCTCCTCTAATACATAGCTCTAAGTCTTCCTGTCTATTTCCTGAAACAAAAGGGATTAATCTTGGAGTTACAATGACTGTTTATTCTCTGTGTTATGTCATCTTTAGCCTCTAATTGTGGCCTCAGAGTTGACAGATGGATAGCCTTTCACCAGCCCTTGAATGGGCAGCTTAATGCAGAGTATAAATTGCAACCTTGAACCTCCAAGTTCGAAGTATACTAATTTGATGGGACTAGTTAGCATCACACCATGTTCTGAGGCTCTGAAGAATCTAGCCAAGATTTTCCAGGAAGAACATCATCTAACTATGTTAAAATACGAGAAAGTATAATATTTACGGCAATTTCTTTCCTCACATGGCACTGATAGAAGGACACAGTACTTTTTTTTCCCTCTGTTTAGAGCTGAGAAACAGAAATCTGGCAAACGACTTGCTCCAAATGGGTAGCCAAGAGCTATGAGCTCATTAGCTCTGTCCCCAACCAGCTGTATGGCCTTGGTCTTGTCTTTTTCTTCCTCTTTCTGCAGTGCATAGGCTGGTTTTTGACTCCTGAGTTCATTATCAGCTTTGAAATTCTATAATTTATTAGGATGAAAGTGAGTTGGTCCTAATTAAAAGTTGTTCTGCAGATGGGAGTTCAAAAAATAGACTTGAGGTTAGTTTAGAGGATAAAAATGTTTTTAACTCAAGAAAATTTACAAGGTATAGAATTAAAAGTAATAACAAGCAATAAGGAAAAATGCTCTGGGTACCAAGGCTGAGCAGTCAGTAATGCTAAGTGTAGAATCCAACAATCCCCAGTGATGCAGCTAACCTCAACCCGAGATTCCACAGACTACTTGTCACAGCTTTTCAACTTTTTACCCACAGAACTTTTGGCTAGTAAGAACATGTTGTTTTCCAGTGAAGCCAGTCTGGAGGTGTCTCAGTGACTCATGGGCTTGGTGAATTCAGAGCATCTAGGTTGCTAAGATATGAAGAGACTGAGCGTATCAGCCAGGACTCCCGATTTCCAAATTAGTACACTGTCTAGGCAGCATTCTATTTCCTCCAATGACAGTGACTTGTCATCCTACAATGAAAACATAAAAATGTAAGTCTCTGGTATAGAATTCTTTTTTTTTTTTTTTTACATTAAACGCAGGTTTATTGGGAAGCTGCTCTCTGGCAAGTTCACTGGCCCCAAGGACTGAGGCTGGGGAGTCACCATGGGGAAGGGTAAGGAGGGAGAGAGAAAGGGCTGACAAGCAGAGATAGAAGAGAGCTATAGACTTCTTTCTATAAGCACAATCCTCCTCATTCCCTTTGTTCTTGTGGGGAAGTAGGAATGATAGGTTGTTGCCATAGCAACAGTAAACAAGGCTGGAAATGTTTTATATTTTGCCCAAGAGCAACTGCTAGCTAGTTGAGAGGTGTACCTGAACATTCCTCAGCTTCCCCATTCCACTCTCCATTACAGCTCCAACCTAGTTACTCCCTCCATCTGTCTCCTATGACTATTTTATTCCCTGCTTCTAAGTGAGACTGAAGCATTCTCCCTTGGGCCTTCCTTCTTGTTTAGTTTCTTTGGGTCTGTGGAGTGTAGCCTGGGTATGTTGTATCCCTTGGCTAATATCCACTTATGAGTACATTCCATGCGTGCCCTTTTGGGTCTGGATTACCTCACTCAGGGTGATATTCTCAAGTTCTATTCATTTGCCTGCAAAATTAATGATTTCTTTGTTTTTAATAGATGAATAGTATTCCATTGTGTAGATGTACCACATTCTTTATCCATTCTTCAGTTGAGGGACATTTAAGTTATTTCTATCTGGCTATTACAAGTAAAGCTGCTATAAACATAGTTGAGCTGGTGTCTTTGTGGTATAGTGGGGCATCTTTTGGGTATATGCCAAGGAGTGGTATAGCTGGGTCTTGGGTAGAACTATTCCCAGTTTTCTTTTTTTTCTTTCTTTCTTTTTTTTGTTATTTAGTCTTTTTTATTAGATATTTTCTTCATTTACATGTCATGATTTCTCCTTTCCCAGTTTCCCCTCTAACAAACAAATAAACAAAAACAACAAGAACAAACCCCTGTTGCCTCCCCACTCCCCATGCTTGCCACCCCACCCTCTCCCACTTATTGGCCCTGGCATTCCCTTATACTGGGGCACAGAATCTTCACAGGGCCAAGGGCCTCTCCTCCTATTGATGATTGACTTTGTAATTGTCTACTATAAACATGCTGCCAGAGCAATCAGTCCCACCATGTATAGTCCTTGGTTGGTGGTTGAGTCCCTGGGAGCTCTGAGGGTACTAGGTAGTTCATATTGTTGTTCATCCTATGGGGCTGAAAACCCTTCAGCTCCTTTGGTCCTTTCTCTAACTCCTTCATATTCCCAGTTTTCTGAGACATGGCCAAATTGATTTCCAAAGTAGTGCAAGTTTGCAACTCTCACCAGCAATTAAGGAGTATTCTTGCTCCAAATCCTCGACACCAGGTATTGTCACTTGAGTTTTTGATTTTAGCCCTTCTGATGGGTATAACATGGAATCACAGAGTCATTTTGATTTGCATTTCCCTGATGACTAAGGGTAATCAAGAGCTTGGGGACTCTTATGGAAGAATAGGGGGAAGGATTGAGAGCCCAAAATGGAAAAGGGACTCCACAGAAAGACCAACAGAGTCAATTAACCTGGACCCTTGGGGGGTCTCAGAGACGAAGCACCAACCAGAGAGAAACAGACTGGACCTAATCCCCTGTAATTATGTAGCCGATAACCAGAGCAGGAGCTATCCCTAGAAGTGTTGCCTGTCATGGAACTTGCCTTTCTTGTCTGGTCTCAGTGGAAGAAGTGCCTAGCTCCACAGGGACTTGATGTGCCAGGGTTGGGGATACCCTGGAGGCCTCCATTGTCTCAGAGGAGAAGGAATGAGGGAGGAGGAGAGGGAGAGGGAGAGGGAGAGGGAGAGAGAGAGGGAGGGAGGGAAGAAAGGAGGGAGGGAGAGAGAGAGAGAGAGAGAGAGAGAGAGAGAGAGAGAGAGAGAGAGAGAGAGAGAGAGAGAGAGAGAGAAACTGTTGGTTTCTTCAAATTTGCAGGTTAGGTTCTTTCATACACTCCAGCAGTTCATAGATGAGGTAGATTTTAGAGTGGGCGTGGATGCTAGTTGAATTGGTCAGCCTGCCAAATCTGCCCCACCTGCACCACCAGGGAGAGCTCTCTAGCACTTCTAGTTAGCTCACTCAATACTGCAGCTGGCAAGGGGCAGGGGCAGCTCTCCTGTTTTCACACCCTCAGGGCCAGCTCACTGGCACCCATTCCTCAAGAGCCCCTAGTGCATGATCTCCATGACACAGAGTAACAGCAGGTGAGGGTCCAGTATTGATGATGTAGCAGAAGCCAGAGGCCTTAAACAAGACCAATGACTCATTGCAATGAACATTACCAAGTAAATATGTAGGGCTAGAGAGATGACTCAGAGGTTAAGAGCACTGACTGCTCTTCCAGAGGTCCTGAGTTCAATTCCCAGCAACCACATGGTGGCTTACAACCATCTGTAATAGGGATTCGATGCCCTCTCTAGTGTGCCCGAAGACAGCAATAGTGTACCCATATATATGAAATAAATAAATAATCTAAAAAAAGGGGTTTTAAAAAATAAACAACAGAAAACCCCCAAACAAACAAGCAAACAAAAAACAAGTAAAGATGTGTGGACAAATGTTATTCTGTGGGACACACTGTGACACACTATACTATAGCTTCTATGATGAGATGTTTTGTATGCTTTGTTTTATTTATCTTTTGTTATTTGTTTTTTATTTTTTTGAGAGTAGTGGTTGCAAGGTCATATGGTGGATATGAAGCGGTGAGGAGATGAGAGCATTTGGAGTATGTGATGTGAAACTCACAAGAATAAAAAGTTAAGAAGGAGGAGGAGGAGGAGAATGAAGAAGAGAAGAGAGAGGGGAGGAGGAGAGGAAGGAAGAAGAAAGAAGAAGAGAAGGAGGAAGGTGAGGAGGATGAGGGTGAGGAGGAGGAAGAGGATGAGGAGGAGGAGGAGGAGGAGGATGCACAAGCCATGAGGAGCAAGCCAGTAAGCAGCAGTCTCCACGGCTTGTGCATTAGCTCCTGCCTCCAGGTTCCTGTGCTTCTAGGGTTCCTGCCCTCACGGCTTTTGATAATCAATGGTTACAAGGCACTGTGAGCGAAATAAACTGTTTCCTTCTCAAGTTGCCTTTGGTTTTGATGTTCCATTGGTAACCCTACCTAAGACAGACGTGGTGACTTTTTGTTTATCAATTTTCATAAAGTTCATTATTTCCTGTACTCTTCTGGCGGGGACTCTGGGTATAATATTTCATTTAGTGTTTCTGGGAGTCCTGGCTTGTTTATCATGACTTTCCTTAGTTTGGACTTTGGTTCCAATGTTCTACTCCTCTGTTAGTGTTAAAAGATTGCTTTCTTATATTTAGCAATTATAGTTGCAGCTGTTTGCTTCCATGGATGCAATGCATTGTTCCATCCTTTCCAGGTTCTTAGAGTTGCTGATTAGAGATCTCACATTTTTCTCACATATTTGATATTGTAGACAAGTTGACATTTGGTATTGTTTATTTGTTTCATATTTTTGACATCTTGACTATGATACTCTGTGTAGAGTCAGCTTTGATCAGACTTTACAAATTGGCTTAACTTCCCATTATATATCATGCAGGTCCTGAGACTCAGACTGATGATTTTTTTTTTCTGAGGAAAAGCTATTTTGAAGCAAGTTTAGCTCTTCCGAGCACAGCAGGGACCTTTCATCACATTCAGCTATGGGGACCACTTCTCTGGACCACATTGCTACTGAAAATGTCATCAATCAATCATCGAATATTTCTCAGGACAGCAACCTGAGAATTAAGTGAGGTTGTAGATGTGGCAAGTTAGAAGGCAGCATGGTACAGAGGAGGGACATGGGCTTTGGAGGCATTCATAAATATGATTGAAGCTTGGTACTATTTCTTATGAATCATATAAGCTTGACAAAATAGCTTGAATTTCCAGGTCTCTGATGTTCTCTTTGCGTACAAAGATAAGTAGCTCCTACTCATGGGGAAAAGCACTAATTTTCTGTCTCTTATTCAATATGTAAAAATTTAAAAATTAGCTGGGGCATGGCAGGCAAATATCTTCAATCCCATCACCACAAACACAGAGGCAGCAGAATTCTCCAAGTTCAAGGTCAGGTTGGTCTGTACAGCGAGCTCTAAGACCAGCCAAGTCTCCATAGTGAGTACCTGTTATTTTTTGAAATTAAAATATGATGAATTAAAATGTGATGAATCATTGTCAAGTGCCAGCTAATCCTTTGTAAGCCCTTGGTATTGCACATGTAGTGGAAGAGTGAGGATAGGCATGGCTCCCTCTCTTCTAGAAGATGCAAAACAACCTGACAACTGAGTTAAGATAAAGATATGGAAGTTGGCTAGAGGCTTCTGGGCTTCACAACAACTTCACAGGAGTGATGAAGATGACATGTCTTGGGTACTGAAGAACAAACCATAATTAGAACAGTTTTGGTGCATGGAATTGTAGAAGAAAAGGCTATAGACTTTATACAAGGCAGCATAGAAGCTGCTATGGCCAGACTGGACATGAATTAAAGGAAAACAATGAATGATGTAGGAAGAAGGTTATTTAAAACCAAGTTAACTAATTTCCTTATATTGGTAGCTAGTACAAAATGGCTTAAGTATTTTCAGAAGGCGGGCGATAAGACTGGGAGCTGGAACTATTAACATTTCTTCTGTATCAAATTCCCATGGAGTTGTTGGCACAGGGCTGATGTTTGTGGATACTCAGTGATGATATATGCAATAATGGATAGATGTTTATGGAGCACTGGTCTGGCCATGGTATGTGTAATGTTGACAGCTAGATGAATGTAGACTCTTAAGCTTGATCTAAGCAGCTAATTTTGGTCAGCAGAAACAAAGAATGCTAAACAATTAATGAGGTAAATTTTGTCAGGCTGGGTTTGTGGTTGAGTTGGGGTATTCCAATTGATTTGGGCTCAATGGAAAGAGTTTTCCTTTTCATTAATAGTCTTTATGTGTGCTTTTGGAAATATAAAATATATATATATATATATACATATATATATATATATGCCTATGGAAAACAAAGCAATATGTTTTTTATTCCTTTTTAAGGCTCCTGACACTTGCACATTTTTCTCTTTCAGACTACTTTCAAGACCTGAGAATATGTGCATATGTTTGTGGGTGTGTAAATTTGCATATATATATATATATCATTCACTATTGAGAATGTGCACGTGTGAGCACACACACAGAGCACACACATAAAACTACATAAATCACAAGTATTATACATTCCATAATAAACATGATAAATGAATTTGTAGTAATCTACATGGAAGTCTTTTTGTTTTTTGATTTTCAGAATCAATAGTAACTCAATCGCTGGGAGCATCAACTAGAATCCTAATCTTAAAAACCATATTAAATGTAAATCTTCTGGTGGTGGCGAATCCATCAGGATTCACTTTCAAAATTGAGAGTCACTGTAGCTACATCTTGTTTTCTCCTATCTCTCTCCTGCCTCCTCTCTTCCCCTGTCTAACCTGGAAGTTCTGCCTACTCTCCCAGTGATTGGTTCCTTTATTCATTAGAGGAAGTTTCACAAGAAGTCACCTTAGTACTTGACTCACTCCTCCTTCCAGATAGCCCCTCCTGGAAAAGCAGAATTAACATCATAATAAGAACAGCACCAGGGCCATTCACAACCCTTTTGGTCCACTTTAAAGACTCTTTTATCTCAGATAAAAGTTGAGTACAACTATTACCATTTTGTAATTTATACAGTACAAGATAGACCTAACACCCAGTCCACCATTTTTTGCCAATTAAATAGAACACTCTGTCATCTATCCTAACTTAAAAGACTTATAGATCCATATGTTAAGTCCTGGTTTAGCTTGCACACTATCTTTTTTTTTATTAGATATTTTCTTTATTTACATTTCAACTGATATCTCCTTTCCAGGTTTCCCCACTGGGGGGAAAAAAACCTGTTTCCCTCCCTCCCTTGCTCACCAACCCACCCTCTCCCACTTCCTGGCCCTGGCATTCCCCTACACTGGGGCATAGAACCTTCACAGGACCCAGGGCCTCTCCTCTCATTGATGACCAACTAGACCATCTTCTGCTACATATGCAGCTGGAGCCATTAGTCCCACCATGTGTACTCTTTGGTTGGTGGTTTAATCCTGGGAGCTCTGAGGGTACTAGTTAGTTCATATTGTTGTTTGTCCTAAGGGGCTGCAAACCCTTCAGCTCCTTGGGTCCTTTCTCTAGCTCCTTCATTGGGGACTCTGTGGTCAGTCCAATGGATGGCTGTAAGCCTCTACTTCTGTATTAGTCGGACACTGGCAAAGCCTCTCAGGAGACAGTTATATCACGCTCCTGTCAACCAGCACTTGCTAGCATCCACAATAGTGTCTAGGTTTGGTGACTGAATTTGGAAAGGATTTCCAGATGGAACAGTCTCTGGATTGTCCTTCCTTTGGTCTCTGCTCCACACGTTGTCTCTGCAACTCCTTCCATGGGTACTTTGTTCCCCGTTCTAAGAAGGATGGAAGTATCCACACATTGCTCTTCCTTCTTCTTGAGTTTCTTGTGGTTTGTGGATTGTATTTTTGGGTATTCTGAGGCTCTGGGCTAATATCCACTTATCAGTGAGTGCATACCATGTGTGTTCTTTTGTGATTGGGTTACTTCACTCAGGATGATATTCTCCACATCCATTCATTTCCCTAAGAATTTCATAAACTCATTGTTTTTAATAGCTGTGTAAATATAGCACATTTTCTATATCTATTCTTCTGTTGAGGAACACCTGGGTTGTTTCCAGTTTCTGGGTATATAAATAAGGCTGCTATGAACATATTGGAGCATGTGTCCTTATTACATGTTGCAGCATCTTCTGGGAATATGCCCAGGAGTTGTATAGCTGGGTCCTCTGGTAGTACTATGTCTAATTTTCTTAGTAAATACCTAACTGATTTCCAGAGTGGTTGTGCCAGCTTACAATCCCACCAGGAATGAAGGAGTGTTCCTTTTTCTCCACAACCTTGCCAGCATCTGCTGTCACCTGAGGTTTTGATCTTAGCCATTCTGACTGGTGTGAGGTGGAATCTCAGGGTTGTTTTGATTTGCACTTCCCTGATTACTAAGGATGTTGAACATTTCTTCAGGTGCTTCTCAGGCATTCGCTATTCCTCAGTGGGCTTTCTATTGTTTATGTTGTCATTGAGGAACAGCCTTAGTCCGTGCCGATCTGATAGGATGCAAGGAATTATTACAAACTTGTATTTGTTGAGGCTTTTCTGTAACCAATTATATGGTCAATTTGGAGAAGGTACCATAATGTGCTGAGAAGGTATATCCTTATATTTTAGGATAAAATGTTCTATTGATTTCTGTTAAATCCATTTCTGTAGGCTTCTTGTATGTTCATGGGCATCTCTTTATTTAGGTTAGGGAAGTTTTCTTCTATAATTTTGTTGAAGATATTTACTGGCCCTTTATGTTGGAAGTCTTCACTCTCTTCTATACCTAATATCCATAGGTTTGGTCTTCTCATTGTGTCCTGGATTTCCTGGATGTTTGGGGTTAAAATCTTTTGGCATTTTGTGTTTTCTTTGATTGTTTTGTCAATGTTTTCCATGGTGTCTTCTGCACCTGAGATTCTCTCTTCTATCTCTTGTATTCTGTTGGTGATGCTTGCATCTATGGCTCCTGACTTCTTTCCTAGGTTTTCTATCTCCAGAGTTGTCTCTCTTTGTGATTTCTTAATTGTTTCTACTTCCATTTTCAGATCCTAGATGGTTTTGTTTAATTCCTTCACCTGTTTGGTTGTGCTTTTCTGTAATTCTTTAAGATAACATTTTTATTTGATTCTCTGGAATCTAGTTCTATAGCGGAAGAACTAGAAGAACTTTGGAAGGCATATAGACACTAATCACCTTTTCTAGAAACACAAAGACAAAACCTTTCTCCCAAATCAGCCTATCCTTGAGCCAGTAACCAGAAAAACCTTTATTTTGACCTCTTTCCCAGAGGAATAATATAACCACAAATCTCAAAATCTCACTCGTTTTTAAAATTAAAAGAATCCAAAGCAAATTAATTAAACTAAAATACTGTATGTGCCTATTTCTAGGCTTTTTCTATTTTGCCATGCAAGATAATAACCAAAAATTCCCATGGAACCCACATCAGGGAATATGAGTTTGTTATCATGCAGGCATTATTATTCCAACTTTAAAACAATTGATTCACACTTTATCTATGTCTTCTTATAAGCAGGCAGCTACTCAAACCACAATTTAAACTCAAAATTCCTGTGGTGCCCTTGTGAGGTAGAATTTGAGTATCCTGTAAGACTTACTAGAGCAATATATCTTTATACCATCTTCAAAGCAATTAATTCAAACTTTCACTAACATCTGCATATAGGAAGCAGGTAGGTTTAACTTGTTAAGCTCTCTGCCTAGAGCAGCCATCCTGTTATAGCATCTATGTGTTGTGCTCTCTACCTGGAGCCACAGACATTTATTAATTAATACCTGCTCATAGCAGGTAATTATCACTGCCCTCTCTACTTGGAGTCAGTGACTATTTTTCCCCATCCAATTTCCTAAGTGTGGACAAAATTCCCCATGTGATTCGGATAAAATCTGTATATAAATCTATCCTAAAAGCAAATAATCCCAATATTATAAATTCACAATTAAATCAATGTCTTCCCCAAGATGTAGGCAGCTTTCATTCTCTGGGTCTCTACTCAGAGCAGCCATCTTGTCTCTTTCCACAGCAGGGGACCTCTGAGCCCTCTTTCTTTGTTTCAAGGTTCCCATGCTTGAGTCCTAGTGACTCACCCCAGTGCCACCTTTCTCATTTAGAAAATAAAACTCTTGGTTGGTGGTTGAGACCCAGAAAGTAGGAGAGGGCAGGGTGACAGG
>NW_022196912.1:31768313-31794385 GCF_008632895.1 Mastomys coucha
CGTAGGCTAATAATCTTAAATTTCTAATGGATTCTTGTTCAGCACATTGGTTTGCCACCTGTTGCAGGAAATAATAGAAAAGGAATTCACATCATCGTCAGCCAGGCACTGGTGGGCAATGGCCAGTCTGTTCTCATCTTGTGGAGACTCTGATTCAGAGCTCTGAAATCTCTCTACCCAGCTTGCTAAGTTCCCATTGGCAGGTCAGGTCACTACCATGCCAGCCCCATGTATCACCACTGCCTTTTGTGGTACACTTCTGTGTTCTGGATGGGCGTGGTGCTGTTTTTGTGAACTAATCATCTAATGAATAAAGGAGCCAATCACTGGGCAAATAGGAGGGACTTTCAGGTTGGATGGAGGAAGAAAGGGAGCAGCAGGGAGCTAGGCCCTCTTTGGAACAGTACCCCAGAGTGTTAAGATGTAGCTTCGAGAGTTTCCTGGTATCATGGTGGATATGCAAGGATTCACCCACCACCAGAGGGATTGGATTCTAACAAGGTTTACAAGATTAGGTTTTAGTTGTTGCGTCCAGAGATTGAGTTACCATTGTTTCTGAACTGAGTTTGTGTTGCGTTTTCCTTCATGCGGCGGCTAGTCTGGGTTCAAGAGGGAAAGGTACCATGGCAAAGGGTAGGTTTGCCAGAGGTGCACCGCATAGACCGTGGGGGATTTGAAGCATGGGGCTGACTTGAAGCATGGTAATGACTGGCCAGTGGGAACCTATTGAGCTGGGTGGAGAGATTGGGAAGTGCTGAGTCAGAGAGTCTCCACAAGATTAAAAACAGTTTGGCCATTGCCTGCCAGTGCATGGCTGGCCAGGCAGCTGGGGCAGAGGGACAAGTTGCGGAGCTTGCAGCTTCCTTCTTTTTTTTAATTTCCTGCACACTTCTGGCAAAAGCATGCTTTGCTGCTATACCTTTCCCTCTGAGTCCCAGTTGAGCTGCTGTGTGAAGGAAAACACTACACAAACTTAGTTCAGAATGAATGGTAACTCAATTGCTGGGCACATCAACTAGAATCCTAATCTTGTTAACCATATTAAATCTAATTTAATCTGCCAGGATTTGCCATGTTAACCAGGAGTCACTAGTAGCTACATCTTGTCTTCTCGCTGTCCCTGCCCAAAGGCGTACATTGTAGTCTTAGTAAATTGTGTTGTGTTATAATTTTTATAAAATAAAATGTATGATTTAAAGTATAGTGCTTATTGAGATTTTTCAGAAAGTAATTTTATATAATTTTAAAATATAAGAGTAGGATCATGTTAACTATACAGGTTACATTCTTAATTCAAAAGTTGGATTTCATAAGGTCTCCAAATTAATAAAAAAGACAAACTTGTTGCAAACAGGATCTACAAGTAGAAAATTCATTCATATTTGTGTGTAAAATTGCTTTATGCATGAACTTATAGAAACATTCCATAAAATTACCTTTAGGCTATATTTAAATATATAAACACAAGTGAATTTTGTATTTAGATCCTTTATGATTATATATATATTATATATTATAATTATATGTATATATATTCAAATATTCTGTAATTTGTAGGAATCCAAAATATCACATTCCAGATGAGAGTATTCAATCTGTAGCATTCCTTATTTTGTTCAGGCAAAATATATCACGGACATTTTGTTCATGACACTGTAGTTTTTTTTTTAACTCATTGCATGGCTCCCTAGTATGGGAACTACTGTTCATTAACTATTTCTCTGTCAAAGGACACAGACACAGATGTTTCATTCACCTGTCACATTGAAGATGGAGCAAGGGAGAGCTGTTCTTCACCTGAGATGTTTTCATTACTGTTTCTCTAAACTGGGTTCTTAGAAGTAGAATCAAATAGATGAAAAGTAATAGAGGCCAAAATATTGTCTTCGGTAGATATCCTAACAATTCAAGCCCTATAATTAAAACAACACCTTCTTCCAATCATTTGAAGAAGTTTTAGACATCACATTTTAAAATCTTCGCAATCTGATGGGTGAAAAGTGACAGCATTTAGTTGCTTTAATTTGCATTTCCCAAACCACTAGAATGAGTAAATATTTGTTTATTGTTCTTTTCTGTTTTCTCTGGGGATATCCTTTTCTCACGTTTTAAACCTGTTTTTCTTCATATTTTTTTATTGAAACTCCTTTTAATTAAAAAAAGGTTTATTATTTTAAGAATATGAATGTTTTGGTCTGCATACATGTCTCTGCAACAGTTATGTGTAGTGCCTCTAGAAAAGGTCATTGAATATCCTGGGTCTGAAGTTACAGATGGTTGTGTAACTGTGTGGATGCTGGGGATTGACCCTCAGGAAGGGTAGTCAGTATGCACTTAACTGCTGAGCCATCTCTCTAACCCTTGGAACTGCTTTTGTAGCAGGCCATTATTTTTCTTCACTATAGGATCAAGTTAGTAGGCTATTGTACTGCATAGGGTGATCTAGTCAAGATGGGGAATCTGGTGCAGTGGGTCAGGGATAAAGCTGAAGATCTGAATATTCTAAGAAATTTCCAAGGACTTCTAGTGTTGCTGGTCTACATACAGTAATCTGAGTAACAAAATCTCAGAGTTTATGAGTCTCACCTGGCAGAATTCCACTATGCTCATGAACAATGTGTGTTATGTTTTTCTTCTGTTAAGCAAAGCATTAAGATGGTTCAGATGAACATAATATGTGTGGAAATCAGAAACAACAGTAGTTTTGCAGATGACTGGAGCTTTAGCATTTCTAAGGAACTAGCAGCATGCTGCTGGTATGAAAAGAAGGCCTTTGACTTTTGAGTTCAAATTTTACTTTGACTTAGCTTTAAGTCCACAAGAGTTCCATATTCATTTATAAGGAGACTAAGACTACTATAGAATATTGGCTTTGGTTTTGGAGATCAAAAGAGTACTATTGATATGCTATTTATGCTACTTTAAAATATTGAAAGCAGGAATTATTGTCTTGGAAGTCTGAACTATGGAGTACTTGGACACTCAGTACTCCTGATATGGATATCAGCATCATACCCAAATACACACAGAGGTAATTATGGCAATGGGAGTTTAAGTAAAATTTATAATGTAAAATGTTCTCATTGGCTGTCCATTGAAGACAGTGGCAAGTCTTTTGCTATCACATAGGCAGACAATGGTCCCCAGTTTCCTCTGCATGTGGGTGGTTAAGTGTTGAACAATAGTTCACAAGTAGAAATTTGGGTACTATTTTGTGCTAAGGAATTTTTGAAAATATATTTATATTTATTATTACATAGTTTTATTGCTTATACATGATATACATTGATTATAGCTCATTCCTATTTCCCCACTCCAGCTCCTCCTAGGTCTTGTCCCATTATGTCTCTCTCTCAACTTACTTTGCAATTTTATAATCTATTGATTCCAATTAGTTCTTCCCATATGCTTATGGCTAGTATGCTAGTCTCTACAGCATAAGCAACCTACCAAGAACCACCTCCCTAAGGAAAATGGGCTTTTCCTTCACCAGAAGTCAGCCTTTGCCAATAGCTCCTCAACTAGGAGTGCGCCCAAGAGTAAGCCCTTCTGGCCCCTTCCCCACCCCATATTTAAGCTGGAATTTAACTGGTTTGATCTTGTGAAGGTGTTTTTTAGACAACCACAACTACTGTGATTTGACAAGTTCAACAATCCGGTCATGTCCAGAAGATCCCATTTCAGTCTTCCCCAAATTTAGGGTCTTAAAATATTTTAGCCTCCTTTTGTTCTTCTCTGGTTTTCTGTGTTTGGCTAAATATAGAGGACTTCATGGTCCTGGAAGAGAATTTAATATGTGGAAAGATTATGGTTTTCTGTATCCAAAATAGAAGGCTTGCTTATAAAACTCTATTACCTATTTTAGAATTTAGGTGAACATTATTTATGTAAATTATACTTTTGGCTTGCTTATGAGCAAAGTTCCTTTAAAATAATGCCCTCTCTAACTCATGTAGATTAACTTGTTAACTAATAGCTAACATAAATACTATGCTTTCTAACTAATGTATTAACTGTTTATAAGGGACATTTTAGTACGAGTGAAAAGAAGAATAATATGGCGTGCCCCGATGAGAAAATGGTTGAGAAACAGATTATTTAATGTAAGGACAACTTCCAGTTGTCTTTATCTCAAGGTTTTGCTGTCTTTCCATTAATAAGTATCCTAGGGCTTAAAAACTATATAGTGTTAGTCAAAATGCTAAGAATAAGAGACTGAGTACTCAGCCTTAAACAGGGCATCAATGCTAACTCCTTTCTCCCCACTATAACTCAGAGAACATCACGGAAGAGGAAGAGGAAAAAAATGTAAAATCTCAAGGTTGCAGAGGGCTGCTGTGACAATGTCCTATGGACATGATATGGCTATTGTGCTATGGCATCACAGAAGCCACGATTGTATACAGAAGACCTTCACAAAATCAAGCCAGCCAAAATCCCACCATAGACATGCAAAGGATCTCCAGGCCTTAAGCTATGGTTAGAAGCTAATGGCGGCGTATCGTTGCCTGGAGACTATCATAGTGAACTTCAGCTGTGATCTTGACACAACCTAGAGACATTTGGAAAGATGATCCTTGACTGATGATTTCTGCCATTACACTGGTCTATGGGCATGGCTGTGGGAGCATTTTCTTGATTAGTAATTGATGTGGGAAGGCACCGGTGGTACCACGCTTAGGCAAGTGATGCTGAATCATATAACAAGCTAGCTGGTAATGAGAAAGGGAGCAGGCCAATAACCAACATTTCTCCATAGCTTCTGCTTCAGTGTTTTCTTCCAGGGTTTCCTACCTTAATGTTTCTGGATGATATACTATAATCTGTAAGCCAAATGAACCCTTTCCTTCCCGAGTTGGTTTTGGTCACAATGTTTACAATCAATGAAAAACAACCGCTCTTTATTGAGGATGTGGTCATTGGTAGTTTTCTCCATGTCAGTGGATGGCCCTACCCCAATGCACATACTTGTTGCAGTAAATGTACTTGCTAATTATTAAAATAAATAAAAATGAAGTCAGAAAGGGAATATATTGTAAAGAACATAAAGTAAGTTGGAGTGCAGAGATGAGAGAGATAGATCATATTTTGTTATATAGGTGCACTAAATTCTCAAAACTGATGAAAAATTAAAGAGGTCCAAATTATAATGAAAAAAATAAGGTGACATGATGTATGAAAAAAAGGAATAACACAGTGGAGAAATAGTGAAGAGTGCCACACGGTCTCTCCCTCTAATTCCTTTCTTTCTTGCTAGGCTAACAAGATGGCCATTCCTCAGAGAACGAAAACCGAGTAAATGTTGTGTAATGTTTCCATTGATGTTTTTGGCAGTGATGGTGAAAATTCTAGACTGAAATGATATTGTACGAAGTCTGCACTAATTGCCATGCTATAGTAGAATGGATTTCCTCCTCTTTTGCTGTCTGGATCAATTCTCAGAGGAGGGCGAAAGTTCGGTCTCTCTGTTGGAGGAGCACACTGGTGTGATAGCATATGAGAGGACAGTCCAAGTGGACTCACAGGCTTTTCCAACTTACCACTAATGTGAGCTTCAGGAGGGCTTTTGCAAAATAAATAGAGCTTATTGCAGGTTGTCAAGAAAGGTTCCAGATTCCATTGAGCAAAAGTGGAATGTTTCATATTCTACTGTAAAATTAAATAAAAGTAAAAAAAAAAAACCCTCCTCGGAATTCTGAATCCCACCTGTTAAATTATTTGTCCTTCCAATAGAAGCAGGAATGAAAGGCGTATGTTTAACATCATTTTGGACCCATTTTCTATGGCGGGAAACCAAGGTAAACACATTTTTCCTGATGTAATTGTTGATATTAGTTCAGTTCATGTGATGCAGGCATGGCTGTGTGAACTATTTCACATGAACCTGTCCTCGGCTGTATTGGAATGATAATATGAAAGTCTAAAGACTATAAATGCCTACACTCTAGGAACCCTTGCTATTTTAGGGAGTGACAGCCTTAAGCATTACTCTCTAAAAGTGTCTTTTGAATTCTTGGTCTTCATTCTCATTTGTACCCAGAAGTGTTTGGGGACATTTAAGTTATTTTCCTCACCTTGGTGTGTCATTTATTTTTAATATATTTTATATTGAAATAGAGTTACATCACTTTCACTCTCTCTTTTCTCTTTCCAGGCCCACCTTGTCCCCCTTCAAGTTGGTATCCTTCCCTTGATTATTATCATTACATACATATATATGCATGTATATGCACAAATTTATAAATACGCTCCCCTGTATCTCTTCTTGTTGTTTGCGTGTATGTATCACTTCGGAGCTAACTGCTCTGTATTGGACAAACATAAAGGGGACTCCTGCCTGAGGGAGGCTAGTTCTCCTTTGGTTGGCAGTCATTAGTCATCATTTCTGTTATGGTTTCATAGGTTCAGTTTTGTGACAAAGAATTAAACATAATACAAACCCATGCTGAGTGGTTTTTGTTTTATAAGTGATGCACAAGTGTCTGGGAATTAGCCTACAGAGGTTTTAGTGAATCCTGATGAGGTTCTCTTTCTTAAATATTTTACAGTCATGGTCTTTATTTTTTCTTCATTTTGCTATGTTGTCATTTTTGCATCAGTAATAAGTAGATTATTGTGTTCCACTCCACGGACAAAGGGATAAACAGGGAGACCAAAAGTTGGGAAGCAATTAAAAAGTCAAAAGAAGAAAGAAATAAAAGTAGAGATAAATAAACATTTCATTTGTTCTGTATAAGACTTTTGCTCTTCTTCCAATTTCACACAGACATGCATGTGGTTGTTTACAAACACTAAATATTTTCCTTTAATTCTCTCCCTTTAATACTGATGTTTTTCTCCATCTTGCTTTCTCTTCCTACCTCTATGCTTTTCTTTAATATATGTTCATAAATGGATATCTTTTCTTTCCTAATATCCTCTATATTTACATATTTACCTACAGACATATGGTTCTCTCTTTGTATCATTAACAAAAACCCATTTCTTTGTACAGCTATTTAAACAAGTTCCCAGGGTCACATATGGGTTTTGCTCTCATACTAATTCTACAAACACATCTAGCCCATAATGTAGTTTACTCTTTCATTTGTTTATCCTGCAAATATATTTTTGAATAAAGTTATACCCAAATAGGTCAGGCATTATGGTTACAAATGGGGACTGGATAGAGACCCAGATATCAGTGAGCCACAAATAAATGTACTTAATGCCAGGGCAAACCATTCATGGGAGTCTACAGTAGGAGCACTAGGCCAGTGTGAAACACTCAGAGACTGTCAATGCCACTAGACTAAATGCTTTGTTGTAAGAATATATCCTAAGTCCTTGCCTCAGGCCTAGCATGGGAAAGGTATCTGGTATAGATTCAGGGCAAGTAAAATGATACACCCCTGTTAGGATGACATATGAGTCGGGCTCAGTGTCCCAGAAGTCTTTGAAAACTGTGACAGTGAAAGGGCTCAGATAGAAAATGAATATTGAGTTTGACTCTAATATCTATGTTCTGAAGTATCAATATTTTGCAAAATATTTCCACTGCTTCAGACCTTTCCAACTAGGTATCTTTGCTTTTCTTTGGTGAAGATGTTTTTAATCCTACAAGGTAGTATAGATGATTGCCACTGGTAAGGCCTGAGACTCCAATGTTGTCCTTTCTGGTCCCATTTTTGACTTTGCTCACTTTACTGTGACTTAGTAAATTACACAGAGTCAACTCAAACAATGAAGCATCCAGTTTGTCTCTGAATTGCTGAAGAGGCTCTTATATCAGTGGTGTTCAACCTGAGGGGTGATCCCCTTAGGTGTTAACTGACCCCTTTACAGGGGTCACCAAAGACTATTGGAAAACACAGACCTTTACATTATGATTTATAACACTAACAAAGTTACTGTTATGAAGTAGCAATTAAAATAATTTTATGTTTGATGGTTGCAACAAGAGGAACTGTATTAAATGTTTACAACATTAGGAAGGTTGAAAACTACTGTCTTAAATGTTAGGGAACACAACCTTCAGTGTCAGAAGACCCAGTTTTTCCTGTCTTGTCTGAATCACTAGCATGAGAGATGGAGCTCCAGAGGAAGCCAAAAATATATGTTCCCAAATGACAGACAAGTCCAGAAACCCTACCACTAACAAAGCCATCTGTCGAACTAAGTGTTGTCTGCCTCAATCTTCTGTTTAGGTCAGAGGTAGACCCCTACCTGTAGGAGAGGAAGACACTAAGGTGATGGCCACCGGCAGTATTTTGATTCTATTTCTGTGAGATTGTTTGGGATAGAAATTAGTCTCTTTTGAGAGCACATGGAAACACTATAGGTGCTATACATTTATTTGTTAATTTTATGAGAACTTTGGCTTTAACATTGAATGTAGTAGGTTCATGTATGAGTGAATATGAAGGCAAAATAAGCACAGATTAGAAATGGGAGAGTAAAGAAAGATTTATGACTTAGAGCAGGTAAGAGAAGGGTAAACATTATTTACAAGGTAATGTCTTTCTCAAAGGATGGTATTTTTTTTTTAATCAAGGAATCCTATACATACATGTTCATGTAGGCAAGCACACTGAGAAGAGAATATTCCTGAGCATGTTCAGGTAAGGAGTATGGTCCTAAATATATTTAATTTAAGGTTCATAAAAGAAAGATGGTAGATACTTGCTGGCGAATGCTTACCTCTAGGTCATAGAATCCATTTCTGCAAGGCTAAATGGTGAGGAGGAACACTTGGGCATACTGAGTTTGTGCCTCAAAGATGGTACACAGGAAAATACCTGAGCTTGTTAGTTCCTATAAAAGTTTTAGCCTAAAACACAACAACAACTCTATCACTATCCTACAGCCTCCAGCTCTATCCACCCCTACCACCAACCCACCTCCACTACCCCCCACCATCATTCACCACCTACTGCCACCCACAACAGATGCATTCAAGGCACATTAGTTTGAACCTAAGTTTGCCTCATTAACAGATCTATAATGTAATTTAGGAGAGCAGAGATATGGGCATATTATAAGGATGAGAATAGGGTAGTGAGGGATCAGACATGATTTTACTACTTGTTTCTTTTGCTTCTGGGAGGATGCAGGGATCAGAGTCCCTGAACATATCTTATACTGCAAATGTACTGAGGAGTTCTCCTGAGCTTTCAAGACACTTCCATAGACAAGGTATAAGTTACTTTACTCTTTTTCATATTGTAACTATTTTTAACATGAAAATTTAATGTAAAGCCTCAGAAACAAAAGAAAAAAGCAAGACCAAGACAAGTAACAAAAAATAAATCTGAATTAGACATGGTAGCACATGCCTGTAATTCCAGTAGAGTCCTGGAGGCAGGAAGAGTTCAAGGCTGGCCTTATCTACACAGAGAGTTGAAAACAAGCACACAATGATAAAAGAACAAAGCTCAGCTGTTGACCTTGTGCAAGTAACTAACCTGGTCTTTGTCTAAACTTCTGTATCAGCCAAATGCACATAAGACTAGAAATTGGAGTTGTAGGATTAAGTAAAATAATATGAACACAATACTTACAGTAATATCTGGTATTAAGTAAAAACACAAGCAAATATACTGAAAGTTCATTACAAGGGCTGAAAGTCCACATAAAATTAGGAAGGGTACTGGGCAGTGGTGGCGCACGCCTTTAATCCCAGCACTTGGGAGGCAGAGGCAGGTGGATTTCTGAGTTCAAGGCCAGCCTGGTCTACAGAGTGAGTACCAGGACAGCCAGGGCTACACAGAGAAACCCTGTCTCAAAAAACAAAAAACAAAAAACAAAAAACAAAAAACAAAAAACAAAAAAACAAAAAAAACCCAAAAAACAAAACAAAACAAAACAAAAAAAAACCCAAAAAACAAAACAAACAAAAAAAAATTAGGAAGGGAATGCAGACATTTTCTATCCTTCCTTGTTTTTGGATGTACATACTGTCAACCATACCCATGATATATGAATAAATTGGAGACATGGGTAATGATGACCGTTAAGTTGCCTTATAATAGTTCTATGTGGCATCACCCATCTGTAAATTTTTATTAATTATTTTATTTAATTACACCCCAAATGTTGCTCCCAGATTCCTCCTCATAGAGTTCTTCCCCCATCCTCTGTCCCTTTGCCTCTGACAGGGTGTCCCCCCAGGTATCCCTCTCTCTGGGGCATCAAGTCTCTACAGGATTAGGCACAATATCTCCCACTGAGGCAAGACACTGAGACAGGTGTAGATACTCACCGCCAAGCATTGGACAGAGGCCAAGAACTCCTATAGAAGAGTTAGGGAAAGGATTGAAAGAACTGAAGGTGATGGCAACCCCACAGGAAGACCAACAGCATCAAGTAACCTGGACCTCTGGGAGCTCCCAGAGACTGACCCATCAACCAAAGAGCATACTCGGACTGGTCTGAGGACCCCAGCACATATGTACCCATTTATCGCTTTATGCTGTTTGCTTATATCTGAAGAAAAAAATGAGACTCAGGACCAGAGGCTAATGTGAACAGTGATATGCCCATAGAGCAAAGAAAACATCCTTTTGCCTCACATAGTGAACTAAAGTTTATCAAGGGTGGACTTTAATTCAATGGCAGCCTTGTATGAGTAGTTTAATGCCCTTGAACAGATTAGGAAGCATGTTTATAGAATGAAATCAATGAACCCAGTTTCCCCAAAGTACATAAGTAGGCAGGATCACATACTGATCATTTGCCCCTAACCATTTTTTCCCCAAAGTCCTTCCTAACATATCTTGAGGGGGTAGTATTTAGGCCAAAGTAATTCAATAGTAAGTAACTGTCTTATAAGAAATGATGGGGTTTCTCTAAGTCTCACCTTAAATTCCTTATTTGCAATTAAGGCAAATTAAGTGGGACATTGCAACACCAGGTTATCATTCACATGATAACTTTTATGGGAAAATGTCTCCTCTGTCTTGCACAGTTAATTAGGAGCCAGTCCTTTGGATTTTTACACACTGTGGTCAATGTATGGTGTTTTTGTTGTGAAGTCAAAGGGACAGAGACTGCTGTTTTGTGGTCACTAAGTAGAAACTGTAGAAGAGTCTGTAAGTGAGTGCTACCACAATATTTGAAGAATTGCAGGTTATTTTTAATTGATGCCACAAAACACACATCAAACCACAGTAGTTCCACAAGTCTAATGATGTCTGCAGTCATCACTGTCTGCCTGGCTTCCTTTGTTAGAGCTAGATGCAGCAATGTCTTCAGAGATTCCTGAAGATGATCAGAAAACCAAGTGTCTCATCAATTCCTGATGGGATGAGGACAGTAGGTTGAGGTCTAAAGAGGAAGCCTGATATAAGGCTAATTCCATATAAAATATAACTACAGCAGGGGAGTGAGGATTTACCCTCTGTGATGCCGTTAACTGGTCGATCTGGCTTGGAAACAATGTTCATGGATGAGCTGCTACTAGGCACTGGTAGGTTACAGAAAGATCTTACTGTTCAGTTTTGCTGTTGTTAGTTCTAGGAGGGGAACTTAATCTTTCAGTGGTAGGTTTACATGAACAGGAGGGATGAAAGCTTAGTAAATTGTGCTGTCTCAAAGGCTCAAGACATTCTGAGAAGTAGTAGGTCAAAGGGCATAGAAGTGATGAATATATAAGTAAATGATGTAAGATATGAAATCAAGTCATATTTGAATTGCTGGAAAGAGATTTGTCTGATTATAAAGATTTAACTAGGCTTACATTTCAATAAACTTGAGACACATTTGAAATTAGGCTGGTAATAGTGTTTAAAAAGTACACTTTACTTGGTTTAAAAGGCCTTATCAATGCTTTAAGTCTTTTTTAAAACACAGGTTAAATACATACCAATGTAGATCATTTACAGTCACATTTGTTTCATTTCTCATGTAGCTATTGAAAAAATACATTTAAGATTAAATTTTGGATGCATTCTCCATAATTTAGAATATGGGAAGCTGGATAAAATGGTATGATTTTAGATACATGCAGATGCAAGGATCTAGGATCAAGATAGGTATATGAAATTAATTCACAAGTATTCAATGGTACCTACTATGTACAAAGCATAATGATAGTCTGTGAGAGGTACTGGTGTAATATGGTCACGAAAATGTCCTAGAAAACATAAGCACTCATAGCTTAATATGACTGTGTATAGTTTGTATGTAGAGAATGGAGGTTATAATGGTCTGGTTAGTCTTGATGATTACATAAAAGAGGTAATAAGGAGACATGGGACATTCATTAGTAGGTAAACATCATGACCAAAGGTATGTTCTGAGTACATACACAAAAAGCTCCACATTTGGTCATTTGAATAGGTAGTAGAGAACTGCCTTACAGATTGAATGCAAAATGTGGACCAAGATTTAGAAGTCATGCCCATTAACTGTGCATAAGGAAGGAGGTCTCAAATGGAAATCAAGGGTGATTTGATGTGATAATAATGGAGCCAGTCAAGTGACTAAGGAAGGGCCTGGAGATGGGATTTTGGCAAGGGCTTTGGACATTTGGCTGCACCCTTAAGTACAGTACATCTGGAGAAGTGCAGCTGATGTGTAGTCTTAATCTTGACAAGTGTGGTTATAAATTGAACTTTTCAAGAGTCTACTGTACAGCACTAAGACCTAAATGTGGGAACTGGAAGAAAAGGAGAAATGAAAGCAAAGAACTGAGTTCTGGACTCCAAGTAATTATTCTCATGGTTAGAAAGTACCATGTAGGGTTTGTTTATTCTGTATTCTAGCTCCAGGGAACCTGAGGGCATGCTGAAATAACCAATGATAAAGATGGAATAGTCGAGGTTCCCTATGAAGAATTATATCATTACACTAAGAATCTAATGACTTTAGTCCCTCAAGTTGGCTGTGTGCTGACAGATTATCTTTAAATCACAATAAAAATGACTCTACTGGCTATTTTCAGTCTTTGCTTTCCTTTTTCTTTGACTCTGTCCTAAATACACTTTGGCTTTGATTTACTATAGAAATTTCCTGTGTAGTTTGCAGATGAGAGGTAGAAGGTCAGGTTTTGGGATTTGAAACCCAAACAAATCTTCCATTACTTCCTACAATACTTTCAACTTAATTTTAGGGTCAGAGGATAGTCTGAGAAAATATCAAGAGCAACCTAGACATTTAATTCTAAAGAGATCCTAAGAAAATCACATCTGGATAGCTGCACGAGTGTATGCTGGGATTGTCAGACTTTCTGTTGATTGTTAACCAGTCTTTGTTTCAATTTCTTAAATATTCATTTGAAAAGCAAGCATATTTGACTTTCTAGGATAAGTTATAGAGTGAGCGTAGGGCACAAAAATTAAAAGGCCACAACAAATAGCTATTGACAAAATTAAAGTCTATTTACTGACCAAGCCTACTTAACTGATATATCAACTAGACTTGAGTGCTCAAATGTCTAGATAGTTCCCCTCCTCTCTTTTCTCTTTCTGTCTCTCCTCTTCTTTGTCCTTACCTGCTTCTTCTTGTGAATATTGTTTTTCCCCCTATCTAATCTGCCAACATGGAGTGTGAAATAGTATTGAAAAATGCAAAGTCCATACATTGCAAACTTAGATTGGCTACTCATGTTAAAAAAGAAATAAGCAAACAAATTATTTGATCGGCCTGCCTTGAATTACGTATTTTTTTTCCATTTTTCCAGCCATGCATTCATTATGGGAAAAACAGTTTCTACAAAGAAAGGACTGCAAATTTGTAATAACAAACATTAAATAACAAAAAGTAACAATGAAGAAACATAAAGCAAAACCAAGGAGTGAACAGGTCTACTTCTAAACTAGATTTGATACCTTCTTTCAAGGAGCTCAAAGGCCAGTGGGTAAGCCTACATATGCAAACAACCAAAAACAATGTCTGCAACAAATTGTCCCTGATGCAAAGTAAAATGAAATAAATGGTGAACATAGAAAAGAGGTACAGAATATGGGCATGGTATAATTAATTCTGATTAAATGATCAGAAATCTTTAAAAAGAAGGGGCATTCCATCTTCACTTAAGAGAAAAACAGTTATGAGCAGAATGGTGGGAGATAGTGGTGGAGGTTATGATGATGATGATGAAAGCAGATAAAACCAATAAATGCTTAACCAATATCCTTAACATATTATATATCATTGATAGTTCAAAAGATAAAGAAAAGGAAGAGTTTCAGATTGTGAAAGGATGTGGAGTAGGGGCTTCAGCGATGGTTCAGTGGTCAGGGCTCTTTTTGATCTTCTAAAGGAATCCTCACTCTGTTTCCAGAAATCACATGGAGGATTACAACTGCCAGTAATTCCATTTCTAAGAGATCTGATGCCCACTTCGGACTTTCACTGGCCTCTTAACACATGTGGTACACATAAACTCATGTAATCGTGTACCCATGTTCTCGTGTACACACACAAATAATAAATATACTGTAAAGAATACAAGAAGCATTTTGTGTGTCAATAAGTATATAATAGTCATTTGATATAAAGTCAATGGTGCATGGAAGATTTCATATATGTTTTTTTCAGTAATATTGGAAAAGAATTAAGGACTACATTAGACAAAGGAATCAAATAACCTCATAAATTATGCAAGTCATAGTGTTCTGTGGACACCTCTGTGGTATGTTGACTTCATGTAGCCTAAACTGGACATGCTTATGATGTATATATCTATCCTTCAAAAGTCTGTAAAAATTCTCTTTGGTGTTATGTTCTGCAAAAATCTCCCACTTTCAAGTTAAGAAGGAAATTCCTTGTCCTCAGATCCAGGAAAGATTGCAGCCATTTTCAAGACAGGACAGCCAGGTGCTATCCATGATGGCACAGTTCTAATCCCAGCAATCAAGAGGCAGGCAGATTTTTGTGAGTCCAAAGCCAGTTTGGTCTACATAGCTAGAGCAAAGACAGTAAGAGCTACATTGCTACATTACAAGACTCTATCTCTTTATCTTTCCCTGACCCTGTCATACACAGATGCACAAGCACACGCACCTGCACACACGCACGGACACACACACACAGAGGCAGGCATACGAACAAAGAAGGGCAAAGGATGAGCTGGGTCATTTTTTCCCATGAGAGATATTAATCATTTTCTATCTTAATTCTTGTGTCTCCGAAACCTCAGGAATTCTTTTAGTTTTAATTAGGAATTCCACCTGTTCCTAAAATAACCTGTGAGTACATCATTTTGATGAAAAAATATCTAAAAATTATTTTCAAGATTGATTGGTTCTAAAGTTTAACACAGTGAGAAAATAATCTTTTTCCTGGTGAAAGTTTAGTCACAGATAAAAATTCAGGGAATTCTGATAGCTATGAAACAAACAAACAAACAAACAAACAAACAAAAACAAAACCCGAGGAAAACAGAGAACTAATGATCCCAGAAAAGGACATTATATTTGAGAGATACTAGTTGTGGTCTTTTTTGTTACAGTATGTGATCATTTAAGGGGTAGGGAGGGGATACATGTGTGTGCTGAGAGGGTTTAATCAGCATGATAAGACTGAAGCTTTATTTCAGTTGGGCTGACTCCAGCGGAGATTAAGAAGGAACATCAAGGCTTGTTGTAAAACAATTAGTGGCTTAGGAGAATATTCAGGTCTAACTTTTAGTTTTATTAAACATCAAGCAAAATTCCAAAAGCATCAGCAAAGCAAATAAAACATAGTCCAATCTTAAAATTCTCATTTTTGTGTTTGCATTGGACTTTAGACACAGCACAGTCAGATACCTGATGCTCGCTTTTCTGGGCCACAATACAATGAATACTTACTTAAAGACACTGAATTCTTGCCGGTGTTCGTGAACATTCTGGGAGCAGAGGCACCATTAGATGCAGGCAATAATCTTGTTTAGATGTTTCCAGAAACCTATAAGGTTTAATTAATGATGAAATAAATTCCTTAGACATCTCAGAGATTTCTAGACAAGCAATTAGCAGGAAAATAGAACTTTTACTACTCTCTTTCAAATTTACCTGCCTCCCACACATAAATGAACAGACTATGTGAATACATGCAAAACAAAATATTTACCACCATGAGTGAAACTGAAACATGATATATATATATATATATATATATATATATATATATATATATATATATATATATATATATATATCACAGATATGAAGGAAAGTCCAAACTTAAAGGAAGAACACTGAAGATTTCCACAGTAGTTAGTGGAGAGCCACTGTGTGGATAGCATGAGTGCTAGCATGCTATCCTCGCTATGCAGGTTTCTCTACCTCAGTCTCCTTTTTAGCCAGCAGCTAAAAAGTTAAAACTGTATACAGAGGAATGCTCCCCAAACCTTGCTTCATTCTTCTAGCTAGTGTCTGCTCTGGTGGCCCATACTGCGTTCCTTTTAAATAGTTTGAATTTCAGCGCTGTTGAATTGCCTGGTAAGATAGCATGCACGAAAGTTTATTATTGTTATTTTATGTGTATTATCTCAAATTAGCATGTCCCCCCTTTTGTTTGTAGGACTGTTCTTCTCATACTGAATACATGATAGAGGTTGGCAAAAAACAAACGGATATGTAATTGAAGTTAGGCCAATCAAATAACTTGTTTGCTCATTTACTTTTTATAACATGAACAACTAGTCTTAGTTTGCAAAGTATGGGCCTTGCATAGTTTTATATTAATTACCCTCCATCTGGGGGCCTATATTTGGGGGACAAGTATATACACAAGAAGGAGTCTATGAAGATGAAAGAGAAAGAAATGTGGTGATGGGGGAGAGGAGGAAAAATATTTATAGAAGTCTTCAAATGTCTTAGTATGCATGTATACTTGATTATAAAGTTCTCATGGGGGTTACCATCTTTCCTGAGGCTTATAGTCCCCATGATGTGGTTAGACTTAAATTATTGCTATTTTCAGTAATGTTCTTGAGACTACAATCTATGAGCACTAATCTCCATAGAGCTCTGAGAGAACTTCAGGTAGAGAATGGATACTGTCATGAAGTTACCATCCAAGAGCAGGTTGTAGAACATAGTTCTTGGTGGAGATGATTACATCTCCCTGAGATCTTGCTGGGGAATTTAGTTTCCATCCTCTGGCCTAGGATGAAGCTGCAGCTATAAGTTAGCTTTGACTCTCATTTCCCAACTCTCTATACCCAGGATGCTCATTGTCTGAATTGGTAAGTTACCAATTCAGACAATTCATTTCTTCTTGTCCCCTCTGGTTTTGGTTTCTTTAGTCTGGAGTGTCTCCTATTAGTTTCCATCAGTTTCTCATAAACCTAACAAATCACACCTGGATATGAGCCAACATCAGGTAACATTATCTTTCTTATTATGTGTTATACACTATAATATGTATAAGGAGTTTTGTTTATTACCTGCAACAATGTTATGAGGTAGATGCTGGTACTTTAACTATTTTCATGATGGAGAAATGAAGATAGGAGTAGGTCACAGAGGAGACAGTGGTGGAGACATCATTTCATACAGAACCTTTAGAATCTTAATTTAAGTCCACTACTGCAAAGAATCAAGAATTAAGAAGGAGCTCTCACATACTTTGAATCTGTAGCCTATACTTTCACCAAAGTATCATTTTAACCTCATCCATTTGCTATGCCCCTCATAAACCTCCTTAACAGAGCCTGAGCCTGGAATGGATTTTCACTATTTTCTATGTCTGAGCAAAGGGTAAGTGCAAAAGAGTATGAGAGCCATCCATGAACACTTAAGTGAGGGGATTATTGGCTACAAGGCAAAAAGACAGACTTCCTTCTTTGAATGACTAGACAGGACAAGAACGTAGACATTTGAGAACGTTCTGCATGTCATGAAGAGGCTGTCAAAGATCTGAAAATTCAGAGCTGTTCATATAGAAATAAATTTAATGCAAGAGTAAGAGTACACGAGAAAGTGTTTGATGATTATTCATAATCTCAGTCTGAAAAATACATCTTAAGGGAACAAACCTGGGTGGAATTTTTTTCTATGTTCCTTGTAACACAGCTGAATAGTGTTTCTAAAAGCAAATGTCTGATGGCACTGTGAAAGACAATGAAGGTTGAAATAGGAGCATGGAAAAATCTTCCAGAACTTTTAGGGGAAATAAGACAGAAAATAAGAGAGAATAAATCAACACTAGAATTAAATCTGCAGAGGAGAGAGACAGAAGTACAGGAGTTGGCTTCACTGGCAAAGCACATGCCCTGCAAGGATGAGGCTCAGAGTTTGGACCTCAGAACCATGTGAAAACCAAGAAAGTGCAGAGGCCAACCTATGGGAGGCAGAGGAAGGGATTTCTTTCTAGAGTAGCTGAGTAGGTAGACTAGCTTAACCAGTATCCCCGAGCTCTGTGTTCAAGTGAGAGACTTTGGTTTTGTATGTGTGGTATAGAATGATTGAGGATGGTACACTGCCTCCATGCAGAAATCTGTGTCCTGACACACATGTAAGTGTGCATATGCATCAGATATACATACAGATACAGAAAGAAAGATGGGTCAGAAAAGACAGTACAAGAATAAATAGAAATGATAATAGAGGAAAACTGCATTGCAATGGGATGGCAGGAAAACAGAAAAAAGTACTAAAATAAAAGTATTAAAATGATCTGAAAAACAAGGATAAATACAACACAAATTTTATCACACAAGGAAAAATGAGTCACATTGGTTTAAGTTAAATAGAATGCTTAAAATTAAATAGGATATTAATATGTTATGTAAGAGAGGTAGTATGGATAAAGTAACGTAAGAGGGTTGAAAAAATTCAAACAGTGGGAATGTTGTGTAGGGAAACATAAAACAAACAAATCAGGCAGCAAACATTGCTGTCAAATAAATTGAGACTAGGATTAAAACCATGTAAGGAGATTGAGAAGAACTTATAGAAACCCATAAGATCATTTTTATATTGATAAATATTGATACACAATGAAAATGTGGGCTCACAGATTCACATGTTGCACATAATATCCACACAAGAACAAGTTAATCTTAGAACAATTTAGGGAAAATTCATAGTCCAATCATGCTAGATTTGACTGCTGCACTACCAATTTATGAAAATAGAAGTAGAGAATAAAAAAGTTGAGAGAAAAAAAAAACACAAGTAAAGTCCAAGGGGCCAAGGGTATAAAGCAAGCTGAATTTTTACATGAGGGATCCATTTTATGTGCTTGGAGATGAGGTACTTTCTTTTCAAGTGTCCTTGGAACACTCATAAACATTGAATTATTCACCCTCTATGCCACAAAGAACATCTCAATAAGAAATGTCCCCCAGGACCAAACAGAAAGTGTCCTGACCACAGCACAGCATCTGACAGAAACCTCTAATAAAAACTAACCAATAAAGCACCAAGTCATTACACAAGGCCCTGGGTGAACTCTTAGCCTCAGACTATTACAGCCTTGACTTTGAGGATAGGCATTTTGTGCTCTGTGCTGTTGTAATTTTTCACAACAAGAGGAACAATCTGAAATAATATATCCCAGCAGGGGAGCATAGAAATTTACTGCAGGCAACTTCACGTTAGTTTCCAGAAAGAAGAAAATATATCAAATGCTTTTTTAAAAATACAGAAGTAAGATTTAGAAAGTCTCTCTAATAGTCATTCTGCCCAACTCATACTTTGCAGAGGATGGGATAGAGATTCAGAGAGAAGGTTTTGCTCCTCAAAGCACAGATAATGAAGTTTGTCTGAATTGACCTAGAGTTTCCTGACTGAGCTCTCAAGTCTCTATTGCTTCAGGCTCCATCCTGGAGCAGCAACTGGGCACAGGTTGAATATTTACATGTCCCCAGAGCTGAACAACTGTAGAGTGCTCATGTGCCTCCCAGAGGTGAGACTGGTTGCTTTGAGTGGGCTCCCTGGAGCCAGAAAGCCTGCTCATTTTGCAAGGACAGCTGAAGCAATATGGTTGCCATTATTAGAATCAGAATCACAGGCCTTCTACTTCTGCCAGATAACCTGCCTAAGAACCTCTGACATCATTAAATGCTGGAATCTTTAAACTGTAAACGTGTGTTGGGAGCTGTTTTTTGGAATGCTCTTGTGAACTCTTTTTGTCAAGGATCATTTTTGTTCTTTTTCCTTTAGGATCTGATCTGTTTTCTCTTCTACTTGTTCTCTAGAAGCCCAGATATATTGAAGCCTCTGCCTCCACTCTTTGGCTGGGGCTTCTGAGAGCTCCATGTGTTTCTAAGTCACACCAGGTGGGCAGCTGCTTTCCTACATCACTGGGCTGAGTTACATTTTCTCAATTGTTGGGGTGGACTGAAGCTGCATACCGTACCTTATTACCAGAGCAGAGTCCAGAGATGTAAAACTCATGCTTGATTCTCAGAGCTCTGCTGAGCTAACTCTTTCAAAGGGGACCTTGTTTCTGGCCATGAACTTATGAACTGAAGACTTTATGAAATACAATCCTCATTGTTATTATAACATAATCCTCTTTTGCTTACCCACCCAATATTTCTCTAACAGCCATTTCTTCCTTTCTTTTACTGATAAAATAGCTCTAGATATGGAGGCTGGTAGTAGCCATCCACTGCTCCCATTTTTCTGGTGAGATGGCAGAGCCCAAAGCTCACAGAAGCAGGTTCTTCCTCTGAATTCTCAATGGTGAGCATGGTTTGATACCCATGGAGAACCTCTGGGTACAAGCATAACTCCTGAAGCACTGACATCTTAGTTGTATTCTTTTGGATAAGTCCTATGGGGAAAGAACAATGACATGCAAGGGGCATTAGAATAAGAAGGCATTTCAGAGAACTTGGGCTCCACTGTCTCAGTTTGAATTGCTGTATCACAAATCACCTCCAAACTTAGCTTAGTTACAACTTACTGTCTTCCAGTTCTGTGGTTTGGTTGAAGCTTTGTAAAGCTATCTTTGTTTGCCCCAGGTCTGGCTAGAAACCCTGGCTCTATTCCATCTGGCCCCTCTCCATGCGGTCACTCACCGTTCAATTATCTGACTTGAATGTCTTCAGTTAGAGGGTAGATTCCAAGGGACAGACAGAAGAAGCTAGCCAGCTGCTACATTTGGATGGTTGAGTCCAGTTAGCTTCTTGGGGAGAGGAGGTGGATGAGAGAGTGCCACAGGCTTGCAAGAACAGAAGGGATGCTGACACTGTTGTTACAGACAACCTACCACATTCCCTATTTTTCAGACATAACTTGAACCTTCATCACTGAGTAATGCATAGTTGGATATTCTCCTGAGTACTATGAGAAAAGAGCTTGCATGGCCAACTTTTGATGAGAGTATTGGAGTTTCCTCTAAGACTGATTCAAAATCACCAGGGAGACAGAAGCTACAGTGACGAGAAATTAGAGCACATGGGAGTGGGGTGTGCAGTTCAATCTGCTCTGCCAGCCTCACAGCTGTGGCTCTCCTTTAAGTTTATGTTTTCATTTGAATTTCTAATAACCTTCCCCTATACATCAAGATGGTCTTTATATATGTTGAGCGACTTACTCAAGTTTCTTCCTGAATACTAATTTCAATTTTTCAGTGTGTTAAGAACATATCTGAACATGAAGGATGGAGGTGCTTCACTCTCATTCTCAAAGGCTGCACTATGCCTCATGAGAATGGTAGCAAGACACTGAAGCAGTGCTCAAGATCTGGGAATATTTTCCTAGGCAGGAATTGTTTTGGTCTTTGAGGTTCTTCAGAAGACTCGTAGATGAGGAGTTAAATTTTCCAGCCACTTTTATTTTTCCTTTGCTCGTTTGGGAGAGGTTCAGTAGATTAATGGAGTTCTTTGGAGGACATTATTGTGTTGAACCTTGTGTTTTATACACTCTGACAAGCTGCTTTCCTCTGGGCCAAGTCATAAGGGCATCTGAATATTGGATTTTTGATGAGAAAGAAGATGAAAATGGGGTGCTGCTGTGATAGCAGTCAAAGGTTGGGTCTTACTGATTACCCAGTGTGAGGGCAAGTCTCTGACTTATGCCTTTATTGTAGTCTTTTTGGGGGCTAGACATGCAAAGCTTTGGAGATCTAACAAATAGATCCATTAAAACTCAGTTGAGACCTCATCATATCAACTATATACATAACATGTCCTAAGACCTTGAGGTCAGTAGCTAGATGAACTCTTTTGGTATAAATGTTACTCAGTGCCGCATCTTGAAGACTTATTTTAGGCTTCATAGAAAGATTATAAGGTTTAATTCAATTGGTGCTAAATATTTAACTAAAGAGGAAGCTCTCATTAATCAATTTTTTTCCATGTCTGAGTGTGTGCACATCTTCTGTGGTAACAACACCAGCATCTCCTAAGGTGGGATGCTCACAACATACTCTTAAAACACCTCTTTAGCTGAAGAGTTGGAGAGACTCTAATGGTAAATAAGATAGATGAAGTAGAAATGACGGACATGACCTTACTGGGGAACTTTTCCCTTTGCAAGACTTTCCTTATGATGAGGAAACCACCACTAACTCAGTGGCTTGCAACAACACAGACTTATTCTCTTACAGTTTTGTAGGTTAGAAGTCTAATGCTGGCCAGCAGGCTGTATTTCTTTGGAGTTTTTAGAGAAAAATCCATTTCTTTGTCTTTTGTCACTTTAAAACCTGTCTCTGATCTTTATCTAGTGTACTCAATCATTGTAACATCTGTGGTTGCCACTTGATGGCCTCTGTGATTCTTACATCCTGGTTTCTTCTTGTAAGGACCATATGATTGCACTGGGGCCAGAGGGAAACTTTAGATGTTGATTTCAGGTGATATCTGCTTTTGTTTTGAAACAGGTTATTTTACTGGTCTGTAACTAACAAAGTAGGCTAGGCTGACTGGTCTCAAGATCCTCATCTTCTGTCTCTGCCTTCCTAGTGTTGGGATTATAAGTATACCACTATGTATCAGATCAGAGAACAAAACGGGCTTCTGGGAACAAATGGAGATCCTTGTGCTTGCACATCCTTCACTTTACCAACTGAGCTATCGTCTCATTCCTCCCAGCTCCTCCTTCTCCCATTCCCTCTCTCTCCTCCCTCCATTCTTTTGTCTTCCTTTCCTCCTTAATGTTTAAAATATACTCATTCCAAGCTCTCTGTTTTGTTTCATAATAAAATACAAGTATTGTTTAAAAACAATGGTTACCATTTTTTACAGTTTCAATTCTTATAATATTTTATTAATTTGCTTACATATTAGTTTTTTGAAGGAATTTCATACATTTTGACCATGTTCAACCTTTTCCTCTCCATGACACCCCTTTTCATTTTTAAAAAATTTTTTTTTGATATTTTCCTTATTTACATTTCAAATGTTATTCCCCTTTCCTGGTTTCCCCTATGAAAAATACCCCTAGTTCCTCCTCCTCACCCTGCTCACCAACCCACCCTCTTCCACTTCCCGGTCCTGGCATTCCCCTACACTGGGGCATAGAGCCTTCACAGAACCAAGGGCCTCTCCTCCCAGATGGAGCCATGAGACACCCCTTTTCTATCCATCCAACATGATACTACTTTATTATACTTTTTGAAAACTTATAAAGTCCAGTTTGTGCTGCTTATGTACTCTTAGATATGTGGCTTTCCACTGGAGCATGGTCAAATACTAGGAAAATGGCCACACATTTATGGGAACTACTTTCCCTCTCCCAGATGCTATCAGTTACCAACAGATCCTCAGGTAGGTGTAGGACTCTAGACTTTTGTCTGGCTTGTGCTTGCAAGGTCTTGTGCAAGTTAATTTAACCACTGTGACATCATATGCAATTGGCCTGCTGTGTCCAGAACACTGTTCTCTTGTAGTCATTTCATTGTCATTGACTCTTACATTCTTTCTACTCCTTCTTCCAAGCAATGATCCCTGAGTCATGGGAGGGGCAGATGTTATAGAGATGTCTTATTTAGGGTTGAACATTCTTGGTCTCTTATTCTCTGTAACCCAGCCAGTTGTGTGTCTCTGTGTTAACTGCCATCTACTCCAAAAAGAAGCCTCTCATTTGGCAGAGCTGTAAGTATGAATGGCAATGATGTGGGTACATCTATTTAATGTTAAAGAAAGCGCTAAGGGGGTCTTTACCATTAACACTTTTGGCCACCTGAAAGTGCTGCTGCTGTACTGCTTAATATTTGTTATCATCTTTTTTGGTACTGCTCTAGTAAGTGAGTCATGCTTTGAGTAGACTACCCTTACTTCATTTTCTCCCATTTCCTAGGGCCACTTTAATATGTGGATTTCTGAAATGTGAGGTTTATTGAGAACAGATATGTGCCATTCTAAAGACAATACCCTCTTGGACTTTCAGTGTTCCAGCTAACCCCTCTCCCTTACATTAATGAAAGATACTATCTGAGAAACAGTTCCTGGTCTTGGGTTTTCTTGAACAAAACTCCACCAAAGAATACTCATCCTAACTGGAATGGAAGAACATTTTGTAGCTCCTTTGAAGATTTGGCAAAGCTTTTGTACAGGTAACGTTTGAACTATTTAGTAAAAGACACACAATAATTATCTGAGTAAGAAGATGAGGAGAAGATACACAGGGAAGTATAAATTTGACCGTTTACATAAAATCAAGCAGCTGGACTTGATGTCTCCAGATTATCTTGTTGAAAATGGGCATCATAGATTTCTAGGACCATAGCAATTCTGTTTCTTTGGAGGATATTTATCAAGACTCTGATTTAGCCTCCCCTTCCCATCCTTATCTGGCTGGTTGCCACATATTTGTTGTCAATAGAGCTTATTTAAGAAAAGTCACCTTCAAAAACTTGTTGCAGATTACTGGGGCTGTCGGCATAGAGACAAGCTCTAAAAGGGAATGAGGCTCCATTTATATGTGAAATTTTCATATTAAGTTTATAATTGTTCTTTCAAAAATCCAGAAAAATATGAAGAGGAGGGGGAGAGGAAGAAGAAGAGGAAGATACAGATGGGAGAGAGAGAGAGAAAGAGAGAGAGAGAGAGAGAGAGAGAGAGAGAGAGAGAGAGAGAGAGAGGGAGAGAGGGAGAGAGAGGGAGAGGGAAGAAGAGGGAGGGAGGAGGTGGGGAGGGGAGGGAGAAAGGGAAGGGAAGAAGGAGGGAGGGAGGGGGAGGGAGGGAAGAAGGAGAGGGAAAGGGAGAAGGAGAGGGAGAGATAAATGAGAAGAGAAGGAAAGGAGGGAAAAAGGAAAGGAGGGAGGGAGAGGGAGAGAGGAGAAACTCAAACTCTACTCATAATTCCTTCCCTATATTATGATTGATTTGAGGAAAGGTTAACAGAAAGGCCATTCCCAGGGCTGTGGGGGCGCAGCAGACTGGGGAATGGGAAGTGATGTGAATCACACAGACCCTGTCTCCTCAAGGTTGGAGCATGCATTGAAACAGTCTCTCCTGTTGGCTACGTTTTGAATAGAGGAGGTAAGAGGGCAGGAGAAGGTGAACTCTGGCTGTGCATAAAGACAAGTCAGACAATGTGAGTTTTAATTGAAATCATATCCACAGCATTTTACTTTTCAAAAGCTGTTAGTATGATCGAGGTTACATTTTCTTGTGACTACTATTATTACTGTCACACTGACTGTTCTGGGCAGGGGCTGAAGGTTACATGTGGGCTGAGAATGTTGGGCTGCAATGGGAGGGGTTGGCAGACCCGTGTCTTGGAAGGCCCCTCCCTACCAGGTTCTTTTTGCCTTTGCTCTGACTGCTCAGGAAGCAGGGAACCAGCCATCTCTGGATACTGCCAGCACTCCTTTTCAATAAGGGGTGATGATACAGTCTGGCCCCCATTCTTCCCTGCTGTTCACATCTCTCATACCTTCATCATCTCTTTCCATTCCAAGTAGCTTCATCCTGTCCTGTAGCCTGTGCATCAGAGAGAATGTGGCTCTTCTTTGAGTCTTGTATTAGAGAAATTGCATCCTCTGGACTCTGCTGGCATTTCAAGAGGTGGTGAAAGGAGGGCTCTCTAACCTGTAGTTTGAATTAGACATTCCAGATCTTTCCAAAAGATAGGTACTGGTTGAGTAGGTTCAAAATGGGCCTTTCAGAAGCTTATGTGAGTTTCTCCTCCCACATGATGCCACACTAATACTAGCAACAACTCAGAAGGCAGGTAGAAGATGTTCACTGTAGAGACTAGGCT
>NW_022196912.1:31794395-31845514 GCF_008632895.1 Mastomys coucha
AAAAAAAAAAAAAAGCCAAGGGGAGAAAGGTCAAAGTTTGGAACCTCAGTGGTTGAGGGGAGAAAATCTGCCAGTGGTGATACACATAATTGTATTCCTATGCCTGAGAGGAGCTGGTGTCCTTGATGAGAAGACAAGACCTCCACACACAGGGCAGATTTTATTGCTTCTGGTATATCAACCAAGGGCTTTGCACTGAAGTACCCTGATGTTGAGAGTGGCAAGTAGTCTCAAGGAACTGAGAAATCTTGGATTAAAAATACAGTTTGTTTAAATGGGAGGGTGGATTAGTTGTGGGAGCTCTTGTGAAGAACAATGTCCCTTCCTATTCAGTTTGTTTTCTAGGACACTTAAGTCTCTCATTTCTTCATGTCTCCAGTATACACAATGGAGCAGGGGTAGGGAAGAATATCCTCACATGCTTGCTGGGTTGGGGGTGCACTAAGGAACATATTCCTTTACTTGAGGTCCCATTTAACAAATTAACATGTTCTGAGGATCCACCATGTTTCATGCAGAGTCTCTACATGGCCTTGGCTAAGTAGATTTCAGTAGATACTGTCTCTAGTTTGACATACATGTCAGTTTATGTCTTAGTCCCTTAGGGACTAAGTGACTCCTTAGTATGGGTAACAATTGAAAACTTTCAAAATTAGGTAAGGGAAAAATTCTCTCCCATGGACATCCATTAAAAAATTCAAAATCTGTTTTGGGAAAAATTAGGGATGATAATCAGTCAGGCTTGTTTGAGATTTTTCCAACAGACTCCCACTTCTTCCATAGATGGCCGTGTTTGGTGAAAGATACCAGCATGACTCTTTAATTCTTACTGGTTTTAAAGCAGTTGCCAAGCAGTGGTGGTGCATGCCTTTAATCCCAGAACTTGGGAGGCAGAGGGAGGTGGATTTCTGAGTTGGAGGCCAGCCTGGTCTACAGAGTGAGTTCCAGGACAGCCAGGGCTACACAGAGAAACCCTGTCTCAAAAAAACCAAACAACAACAACAACAAAAAAAGCAGTTGAGAAAACAAGAGTCTTTGGATTTCCAGTATCAAAAAATTGAACCACTTTCTTTGTTTCATAGTATGAGTATGTAGAAGGAGATTATTTTATAGGCTCAGTTTCCCTCCCAGCCATGAGGCATCCAGGCAATCATCTGGCGAGTAGCCACCTCTCATGTACTCTGAAATAGATGAATCTCTCCTAGAGTTCATGCTCAGCAAATTGTATTTTAGGGGGTGTCACTGCCTTAATTGTCCTTGGAAGAAAAATCATGTTTTATCATAGTCCTTTTGAAACCATTGGAAGACTAAAGTGACTTTGAATATGATTACTAGAAGTTCAAATGTTTAATGGGGCCTGGGCCATCAAGCTAACATGCCTGTCACGTAGTCTCTATAATGTGTGCTGAGCATTCCTGCCTGGAGTGAAAACCACGAGTGTTATGTTTTTGGCTCAGATGTTGGCAGGTGTGTAACCTGATTCCTGATAGCAGGACAGCCGATTACATTCTGCTATAAAACCATTTCTAAGGCTCTTGGCACCTAAACTGTTATTGCATGTCTGCAGGTGTTTAGTAATTGGATTAATGTAGAGGCTAAGGAATGTCTGCTGCTCAGCCTTGAGAAACACTGAGGAAAGACAAATGTACTTCGGAGAGTGACCAGGAATGCACGATGACAGGCCTGTGCTCACACATGAAGCCAGATCTAAGCCTACACGTTTCAAATGAACTGTTATGAGCAGCCACCTTCTATAGGACGGTTTATTCAAACGTAAATACAATAACAATTGCCTTATGAGTCGGGGGGGAAGGAGCACCAATATGAGTTTTGATTCCCTTCCAAGAACAACTCTGACAATTTAAGATTAAGCATTCCTATCATGCAGCTCATGAACCCTACAATCCTAGGCATATAATAGTAATAGTAATAATGATGATGATGATGATGATGATGGTGATAAATTTGAAATTACAAGGTAAATATAGAAGAGAATGCTAAGATTCTTGCAAGAAATTTACAGACCACAATTAGGATCTGGGATCATCAAACGATTGCCAATTAATTCCCATCTAGACTATAAAGACACAGAGTTTATTGAGCAATTGGACTCTGAGGATGTTTTTGATAAAATGAAAAATAGTGTTCACTGACCACTGCAACTGCAATCAACACAAAGAAGGGGGAGCTCTTGAGGAGCCTTGTAACTGTGACAAATTGAAACTCATGTCCTCAGAGAGCAAGCAGCCAAACTCCCAGAGGCTCCCATCTAAGTAGATAAGACCTAATGGTTTGATTTTGCACAACAAACCTCTTTCTTAGCTTTACAACTCAAAAGGGAGGTGAGCCATTTGGAGATATTCCAAGTCCAAGGGAGATAAGACAGAAAGACTTTAAATCCTAGAGGGGCGGCTTGCAGCTCACAGACATTATTACAGTAGGTGGTAAGAAGACAACCAAGACAGGGGAAGACAAGAAACTCATGGCTCCCAGAGCATGAGTTTAAATGAAAAGGCTAATGAAAATGAGAGTGAGATGTGTGTGATGTGTGTGTGTGTGTGTGTGTGTGTGTACTAAGTAGCAGGGCTGAATGATTGTTCATTTTGTGAACAGAATATATAGATTACAGCAGCCCCTGAATGTGGGGGATCCAAAGCAGCCAAATTGTGTTTTGAGTCAGAATTATCACCTAGGGATTGTGGAGATGTTCTGGGATGCTCTGGAGGAAGTTATCATCTGGCTGGAGTATCTTGTGGAGTTTGTGCATGGAGTCTTATGCTCCATGAGTGTAAAGAGGAGGCATGTCTGCCATAGTGCTAACTCCCATTTAGAGATCGGTGATCCTCTTTGCCTAGTTAACTCCTTGCTGACATTCCCCTGACCCCCAGTCCTCAACCAGAAGCAGTAACATTGGGTGGGAATATGTACTGAAGATCACAGGTTTGATTGGAATGGAAGGTGGAATTTTCCAATGAGGTATTCAGAGCAGGACTCTGAAGTGTAGGAGTGTGTACTGGCTGGTTTTGTGTGTCAACTTGACACAGGTTGGAGTTATCACAGAGAAGGGAGTTTCAGTTGGGGAAGTGCCTCCATGAGATCCAGCTGTGGGGCATTTTTTCAATTGCCCCTTGTGGGTGGTGGCATCCCTGGGCTGGAAGTCTTGGGTTCTTTAAGAGAGCAGGATGAGCAAGCCAGGAGAAGCAAGCCAGTAAGGAGCATCTCTCCATGGCCTCTGCATCAGCTCCTGCTTCCTGACCTGCTTGAGTTCCAGTCCTGACTTCCTTTGTGATAACAGCAATGTGGAAGTAAGCTCAATAAACCCTTTCTTCCCCAATTTGCTTCTTGGTCATGATGTTTGTGCAGGAATAGAAACCCTGACTAAGACAGAGTGGTTTGCTTGACGTGGGGTTTTCAGGAGGGAAGAAGTCCTGGTGTCAGAGAGATATGTTAAGAGAGAAACACTACAGGGACTAGTAGATTCATTTAAACATTGAAGAAAAAAGCATGAAATAGCTATGCATTAAGAGTTCCAATACCTCATTGGTTCAATTTAGCGTAGTTCTTGCAAACTACAACTTCACCCTCCCCATTGATTAGCTGGGAGAATCACAATAAATAGACTTACTGCACCAGATTACTCAAGAGTACTGAAGATTGTAGGATGAAATAGAGGATTGCTTGAGTCAATAAGTGGTTGAGAATATCTAACATTTCATGTACTGCAAGCCTGCAAGTCCCATGTTCTCATGCATCACTGAGACGTGGAAGAAATTTTAATTGGTTGGGCACAATGAGAGGTAAAGATGGTCTTCTTTAGAAGGTTACTGCTTTACTCTCAGGAACATATTCTTGAGACAGAACAGGCTGCTTTGAATGAGACTGGAACCTCTCCTATGTGGCATCCTATCATGCTATATACCCTCTCCCCTTCTTTTCCACAAGGTTAATTCTATTTCTTCTTCTTAACTATGTTATGATGCAGATTGGGATGGAGTTCCTCACCAACACATTCTTGGACTTCTAGAACTTTGTAAATCATCATCCTCAGGTATTTTGTGATTGCTACCTCAAATAGACTAAGAGAAAGGTTGGGATGGAGATGAGATATATTGATGAATAACTGTTGTTTTCTTGTTTGTCCTGTGGAAATGGCCCATTTGATTAGAAAGTTCCAATTAAGTGCAAAGCATTGTCAAGAATGCTAAAATGTTGGGTTATACACATCTGTTTCTTTCTTTCAGGAAAGACAGATAATCTCTCGGAAAGAGAATATTTTGAATAGGGACTCTAAGAACACAGGTGAGATATGAGGTGTATAACTGCATGTGCAAGTGGGTATGCACTTATGTGCATGCAAGTGTGCAGCTAGTGTAAGTTTAGCACTAAAGAGATAAGCAAAAAGAGTGTCCTCAATGAATGCATAGGTTAGTTATTTGAGAATCACTTATAGTATGTAAAAAAAAAACCTGCTTGCTTTCTTTATGGGCACAGAGGGTCAGTCCTTGACAAAGAGACTGGAATTATATAAATTCTTGAAGCTGAGTGGCAAGAGACCAGAGTCCCATTCTCAGTATCACTGACCTTCTGTTGGCTTCAATGAAATGGTGTTTTGTGAGGCAGGTATTTATGTGTAGAGCCAATGGTAAAGATGCTGCTCAAAAAATCTGTAGAGAGTTTATCAGTTGTCAGGCCAGAATTACTTTAGAGTCACAATTCTCAACCTTCTTAAAGGTGCAACCCTTTAATACAGTTCCTCATGTTGTGGTGACTCCCAACCATGAAATTATTTTCATCGCTACTTTAGGACTAATTTTGATAATGTTATGCATCATAATGTAAATATCTGATATGCAGGATATATGATATGTGTCTGCCTAAAAGTTGAGAACCACAGCCTTAAGAGGATAGTTGGATGCCACAAATGCCTTTTAAGATCCACTGGGCCAGAAAAGACAAATGTGTCCCCACCGCAGACTGCTATTCTTTATAAAATATTTCTGTCATACCATTTTTTATAGCAGCCCCCAAAGTGAAATGTGCTTTTGCAATTAAACATTCTTATTTATAAGTTACTTGATAGCTTGAAATTAATATCTTTCTCTTTTAAAATTTTATCACAATCAACAGCTTGCTGAGAGATTGCTCTGCTGCTGAGATTGCAACATCAGATAGAGATGCCAATGTTGGAATCCTGTACTCTGATCTTTATACATTTCATTGCTTCGGAAACCGGTAGTGCACCTACACCCAACACCCAGAGTGGATAGCCAGTGTTTTCACCAGTCTCAAATCTTTCCTGAGGGGTATTTTTCCAGGCAAAACCCTTATGATTATCCTACTGCTCTGGATTATATGGAATGTGAAAGCCAGAAAAACAGGAAGAATGTTGAATACTAAGTTAAGGTAAAGTGTTTCCCAATTAGTTGAAGGTCAGTAGGATGTTTTAACAAGTAAATTGATTTGGATCACAATGAACATTATTTGTATATACAAACCACAAAATAGCCATTTTATTAAATCAGAAATAAATTCTATTTTATCACCCTATTTTCTCTGTCAGTGTTATTTAATCAAATCCCCTTTTACCCAAACACATGAATCAGGTAAATGTTGACTCATATCTCTCAATAGTCTATGTCATTTTTGCTTCCTGTCCCCAGAAAAACACCAGGACACAGGCTATCTTTTTGTCTCCTACCCTGTCCAGAGGAAAGTTTCGACAAAATGCAGAAAACTCCAAAAGTCTATTTTCAGCCAAAATTATAAAATGCAATTAGACTTTCTGTCTCTTCTCTCTATTGTGAAAATAAATAGAAGAAGACTTATAATGAGTTGGATATTGACAGCTTCTGAAGGCTTGGCACCACTAAGTTACATGTAAGATGGGCCTAGATCCTTCCAAAAATAATATGAGGTATAGGAGTGAAGGAAAATGGCCCACTTACTTTAACTGTAAGAATTTCCTCCCAACCACCTTCAATAGGACTGGAGAACATCTGGAATTCAGACAGTCTCAGATCTTTGTCATCAAGGGACTGGAACACAAAGGAACCAAGAAAAGTTAGAAACTTGAGTCTTATGGCTACTTTGATTTCTTGCTACCTGGATGAGAGGCTTGGCAAGGCTTCCTTCCTTTGCTCCCATCTTTTCCAAGCTCTAAGAAAATTCCCAAGGAAGGGTTATTGTGGAAGAAGGTACTGGATAGCTCCAGATTCAGAATTGTCTGTGGTTGGCTGATTGATGTGTTGATCCATCTTTTCAAATCTCAAGCCTTCTCTATGAGTCAGAGTCAAGGCCAGAGCCAGAGTGAAATACTGAAAATACCTTATAATTTCTGTCTGGTGGAAGCTCCCAGTCTAATTTGAAATGCTGCTTTTTGTCAAGAGTTTTGAAATTCTGGGTGTAACATTTGGGCTTCCTTATTTCTTATGTATCAGATGAATCTTTTCCTGTGGCTTCAGAACGCCAGTATCTTAATAGATGATGGAAATGTATTGCCAAGAACATTTAGGCACTAGCACTTGCTCAGTGGATAAGGAAAGCAAGCTACCCAGGACACAAAATATAAGGAGGTATTCATACCTGGATACACAAGCTTAGGGTTCCTGTGCTTAGACTTTATTTGTTGTTCTGTGGTTTCCCATATGCCTATTCAAGGTACTGTTGAAAAATTAATTTGTGAAAGTGTATTTTATTAACTGTGTTGTTGGTGTGATGCAATTTCAGACAGCATCAACAGGAGAACTGTTTGTTTTGGCTCAGAGTTCCAGGACATACAATCTACCCTAAAGGAGAGGGTATAAAAGAAAGAACAAGAGGCAGCTGCTCACCCTGTATCCACTGTCAGAGAGTAAAGAACTAATAGGAACTGGGGCTGAACTTTTAAAAACCCAGGACCTGTCACCCTCAATGGAGGCTCTACCCATTAAAGTTTTGGCATCCTTCCAAAACAGTGTCACTCAGTGGGGACCAAGTGTGCAAACACATAAACCAATGGATACATCCCTTATTCAAACCACGTGTCATGAACTATAGTTATAAAAGAACATATTAATTTTGTTAATATCCCAAATTATTGTTTATGTTCATTTAATTAGGTTTTGTTACCCAGTCTCTGTAGTTAGTGTAACACATTGTGTTGAAAATCAGCGATAGGAACAGAAGGAGCAGGTACATTACAAGAAGCTGTATTGAAGTTCAGTACCTCAGTAAGTATGGTGAGAGATATTTTTCCATTAACTTATTTTTTCACTTTACATTTTGATCACAGCTCCCCTATCTCCCCAGCACCCCCTCCACCATCTTTCTTCTTCTCCTCTGATACCAACCCTGGTATCAGATGTCCCCCCTGGATACTAACCCACCCTGGTACCTCAAGTTACTTCAGCACTAGGCTCATCCTCTCCCTCTGAGGCCAGTGTGAGAGTTTTTCCTTTTTTTATTTTTTTTTAATTAGATATTTTCTTTATTTACATTTCAAATGTGTTCCCCTTTCCTGGTTTCCCCTCTGAAAAAAACCCCAATTTCCTCCCTCCTTCTCCTGCTCGCCACCCCACCCTCTCCTGCTTACTGGCCATGACATTCCCCTACACTGAGGCATATAGCCTTCACAGGACCAAGGATCTCTCCTCCCATTGACCAACTAAGCCATCAGGGCCTCTCCTTGCATTGATGACCGACTAGGCCATCCTCTGCTACATATGCAGCTGGAGCTATGAGTCCCACCATGTGTACTCTTTGGTTGGTGGTTTAGTTCCTGGAAGCTCTGAGGATACTGGTTAGTTCATATCGTTGTTCTTCCTATGGGGCTGTAAACCCTTCAGCTCCTTGGCTCCTTTCTCTAGCTCCCATTGGGTATCCTGTGCTCAGTCCAATGGATGGCTCTGAGCATCCACATTTGTATTTATCAGGCACTGGCAGAGTCTCTCAGAAGCGGGAATAAAATACCCTTGGAAGAAGTTGAAGAGACAAAGTGTGGAGCAGAGACTGATGAAATAACAATCCAGAGACTGCCCCACCTGGGGATCCCTCTCAGTGTGAGATTTTTGAACCTGCAGAGTAAGACTTGGATTTCATTCCAAATTCTGTCACCTATAAATGCTTACTTTCAAAAATCTCACTTTCTACCCTTGTGAAGAGGGAATAATAAGAACTGGGTGGCCATGAGAATTATGTGTGATGATCTCGTAGAAGGCAAAGAGCTTTTCCTGTGATGAGCTCCTCTTGTTACGGGGAGATATAACAAAGCCACTCATGATGTACAATAGAATATCTCTATGGAAACTTTGCTTTTTTTCCATAGCTGAAGGCATATCACACGGTCCTAACTCCAAGGATATTTTTCTCCACTGGTTTGGTTTGTGGAAAAATTCTGCTAATTCTTGCCCACCTCTTTCCTCATTTTCTGAAACTATAGAAGTAAAAACATTACCAGAATCCAGTTTTTAATCTCCACAACAATTTAATGATTTATATGTTTTCTTTAAATAGTATAAATATAAATATTATAAAATATTTTCAATTTGGAATTCAGTGTTTAAATTCAAAAGTACCAGGGAAGGATTAAGAGATGATTGTGATGAGTAGGTAGCCACTGACAAAAACAATACAAAAATTAAGAATTTTAAGCAGTTTTACCCAAAGTTTGCAAACAATAAAAAGAAGTTAGATGTTCCAATTTAGCTGTATTTCATCAGCATATCTTAGTTGGCTTCTGAAACATATTATCATCCTGTCAACTGGAGAAGAACATTTGTTAAAACAAATTATGATACTTTAAATATAGTTAGTTTTTATTTTAGTACACCAACTATGTTTCAGGGGCAACTTGAACCTGCTGTGCCCTAGAACACAGAGGACAAAACTTCCTTCAGTTTTCACAAAGCTAAGGGCTCTGGCTAAGAAGTCTAGAGTGTGTCTTTAATTATTTTGAAGTTGGAAGTGTGTGTATGCTTCTAGCTATACTAGGGACTAATACTCTACATTCCTCTCCTGAGGACTCTTGTTCTGTCGCAGGGGGGATCTTCCTAGGCCTGAAGGCACTCTGAGCAGCACTTTGGGAAGATGCATCATTTATTCCTTTGCAAGGCTGAGTGCTTGGTCCAACCTCTTGTGCTAGGCCCCTTTCTCTTGAGGAATAGTCTTCCCGTGCTCACAGTGCTCTCTCATGTAGCAGTCCCTCTTTTATAACGGCTGTTGTGTAGAATGCTTTCCTTATGCTGTGAGGTTTGGTGCTTTGCAAGTTATGTCTTCAGGACCACATACAGGAAGCTCTGAGCAGGTTCTGGCATGCTTGTGTTTGTTCACCTTGGCAGTGGTGACAAATGACTGTGGCTCCGCCTTACTCCTTCACCATGAATGTATTGTGAACAGCCTTTCTGGGTTGTGATATGGTTCGAATAGCCTTACCCAGAAGGAGCTGTGTGTAGCATATTGTCCTGCTTTTCTCCTGGTGCTAGCCTGCTGTCTCTGTGCTAAAAGACCTGGAAGTTGCGTTTTAGCTTCTAGAGATGATACTGTCATGTGAAATGGGTAAAACCTCTGCTATGGCTGAGGCTTCCCTGTCTACTGTCATCCCTAACAGTTGCCTGACTCCATAACTGAGATATGTGGCAAGTTGAGAGATGGGCTAGTTGCTGAAAAAGGTGGAAATACCATCTGGAAAGAGGATGTTTTCCCAGTGCCACAGCCAAAATGGACAATGTCCCAGAGCCTGAAAGCTCTCTATTTCTGTTCTTCTGAGTATGTGACCTGAACAGAGAAAAATGCCTCAGCCAGCCTTCCTGGGGCCACAGTCAAAGCTCTGCTGTGCACGTGTTCCCTTGCTTTCCTTGCCTTCTCTGCGCCCTCTTTGAAATGAAAAATAAAGCCACCTGTCAAAGCTGGTGATATGTTCAGACCTGTAACCCACACAGATTCAGGAAGACTTCAAAGTGGAAACTCCTGGGGTCTGATTACATTTCACTACAGATGGTGAATTTATGCCCTGAGCCCCCAACTCTGCTCTGACTTCTGTATTGTAAGTTTGGAGCAGACCATACAATGGAGTATTTTCAGATTAATGAGTTACACGCCATTTACCCTAACAAACTTTAGAGGCTCTCTCTGGATTTCAACAGAGATGAAATCGATAGCTTTGTAGATATATTCTGAAAAACACTTGATTAGAGGATAAACCCTCTAACACCAGGGTGACTGTCAGTTTCGTAGAACTTCAACTTCTCAAATTCAGTTGCAAAAGAGACCTAGCTCTCAGGGTGGGTGTGTTCAATAATTGGACCATTATGTACAAAGCCCTCAGCACTGTGCCTGAGAGGAATGAATGTTGTGTTAATATTTGAGCTTTTGTTTTCCTAAAGAAGCAGGCATAGGCATCAATCAGGAAAGGTACGAGAGTATACACTTGGTGACTTTTCACGACAGACTCTGTTATCCATGGTCTGGTGAGACACCACTGGCGACCATTCACTTCCATGTGATCTGGCTCCAACTTTTCTAAAGCAGAAAACCATGGGTGGTCCATGTTTCTCTTCTGTGATGATTTCATTTTGGAAGGGACTATCTGTCCTGCTACTTCCTTAGAGAAGCACTACTCAGTTTTTGCCATCTGTTGTTCTAGAACTTAGTGCGTGTCTTCTGGACTGGAGAATTTGTTCTGGGTATCTGATCTGTCTTAGAGAGGTAATGCCCTTTTTTGACGCATCCTACTAGGCACTGTTTACTTCTTTGAGGGAAACTTACATGGCTTTCCTGCTGAGCACATTTGTCAACATCTGATTGTGTTCCTTTCTCAGATGAGATGTAATTATTAAAAGGGGAAGAATAAATCTAGGAAGAGATTTGGGTTGATTCTGGACCATCTCCTTCTGCCTATGGCTGGGCCTGTTCAGACCTGTGGAACAAGCCTCAGGAGATCTGCTCTATATTTGGCAAAGGAGGGACTATCACCATATAGAGCCAGAAGACTCATTTACTTTTCTGATTGGCCACAACTGGCCCAATGAGAGAACGCATTTCCTCATGTCCCGGGATGCCTCTGTATTTCCTACTCTGTAAGTTTTCAGGTGGAACGTAGGACCTTGCTAGCTCCTAGGGCCCAAGGCTTTGTAAGGAAGGCTCAGGACAATTTTGCCTCTTGCTTCAGACCTTCTGCCCAGCCTTTCTTTTGGCTTATGAAGTATATAAGAAGAATACAGTTTGAGGTTGAGTCACCCTGAATGACTTGTTACCTGCTAGCAGATAAGTGTCCTTGAAGAGATCAGAAGTTTCAAAAGTGTTCTTTGTATGTACAGTTGAGCCTGATTTGTCATCTTTCATATTTATTTTTCTTTGGGTCTCCTTCCTTCAACCATAAAACAGAAATAATTACCTGGATAATTTAAATATATGCAAGGCTCTCACATTTAAAGTGGCCTTATGAAAGCAGATCTATGAAACATGGCATGTTCTGGCAAGAATGCATAGAAACAGGAATGTGATTACACTATTGGTGGGGATTAAAATGGGGTAGCCATTATGGAAAACAGTATGGAGGGTTTTGCTTATACATTAATAAATAGAACTACTACCCAATCAGGCAATTCCAGTTCTAGGCATTGATCCACAGGAAAGGAAATCAGTACATTAGAGAGTTCCTTGCCATCTTCTGTTTATTGCAGCCATGTTTATAATAGTCCGAATCAATATATAGACAAGAAAATGTGATACACAAATGCACACGCACACATTCATCCACTCACACAGTGTGTACACACATATACATAGAAGAATACTATTCAGCAATGAGAGGATAAAACCTTGACATTTGCTAAAATATGATGTAATAGGAGATCAAATACAAGGCAAAATAAGTCAGGTGAAAACAACAACAACAGCAACAACAACAACAACAACCACAAAGCTCAGCTCTTAAAATCAGTGAGTACACTGGTGTTTTTCACATCTTGGGAGAGAATATATAAGGAACGAATGGGAAGGGGTTGCTTAAAGTACAGCAAAATCACAACAGAAGAGAAGAGGTTAACGTGGGTGTTCTACTGTATAGAAAAAGATTATTATTATCTGTGTTTTATGGTTTAAGATAGTTAGACAGTTTTGACTTTTCTTATCACAAAGTAATGGCCAAAAAGTCTGTGGGTAATCTAGGTATATCTGTGGAGTAGATTTATATAATAAATTAGTGTACTGTGGCAACACAATGTATTCCAGGAAAATGTAGAGTTGTAGTAACAATTAAGAAGAATCTGAAATGCTGCTGTTGCCCCCTCCCAGTTTTATATCCATCATAGTCCAGCCAGCATGACGCCCCAGTCTTTTCTTGGCATTTCAGAGTAGAAGTGGCCTCGTGTAGTCATGCCTGACTCTGATATTGTGGTCTCCTATTTCCATCAGTTTAGAACACTGATGATGTTTCCCACACTTGAGTGAGAGCTCACACATTGAATTCAAGCTAAGTATCTATTATGATAACTTTGAGAAGTATTATCCTCTTACTGTGGATTAGTAAACTCTGGAGGCTGCTGCAGGAGCCTGAGATGAGGAAGGTCACTTTAAGGGTTATTTGTCCATTTGTTACTCTCCAGACCACCCCTATCTAATGAAGACTCCTTTGCTGGTAAACTGAGAGATTGGAAATCTGGGTATTTGAAAAGACCAGTCTCATTTTAGAACCAGGGATTTTCCCTGAAATGAAGTACTGCCTTTTCCCACTTCATCCCAGCCCAGCAGTGTTAAGCTTCAGTCAAAACTTGCTTCAAATAAAGCAATGACAAAAGCGAGCCATTTGGACTGTTTTACTTATCATGTGACTTGGGGTCCTCAATATGGATTCAGAACAGCTGTGTTTTTTAATAATCTAGACCAGATTAAAGGGCCCTGTGTTTGAAACATGTACTTTATTTAACAATGTGTTACTTATAGCACCTCAGACACAAGTGGGCTTCTACATTTCTGTTGAAGAAGCTACAGGTATGCACAGTAAGCTATAGTTTCCACAGGGTTTTTCTTTTCTAAATCCTATGAAAGGAAGAAAAAAAAAAGGCAAAAAAAGGGCAAAAAAAAATCCCAACCCCAAACTAAGTTTATGTAGCTCCTATGTCTCTCAAATAAGTGAACAATAATTAACTTACACAGCTCAGTTCATTTAGTTTTTAAACTAGCTCCATGCTATTTTACTTTTAAAAAATCTTAAGAGATTTCCTGAAGAGATCATTGCACCAAGTTGGTCCTGACTTGTGTAGGCAATAAAGCAAATAAAGTCATTAAAAATAATTTGAACAAAAGGAGTAACTTGATATTATGCCATCTACATTTGGTTAAAATGACATTTTAAAGTTTGCTTTCATCTTACCAAACAGATCTCTGAACAGAAAAAAAAATGTGATTAATAAATTATCCTCCATAAATCTTATGATAACTATTATAGTCTTTGGAGAATTATGAATCCACATCTGGAAAAAGTATTTTATATGCTACTGCCTGTAAAACAGCATGCCATGCATTTTACAAGTGCACGTTAGTTAGTAAAAATACGGTACGGTTTTTTGTGTTCATCATTTTCCCCTACAAAAGAAGTGTAAGCCTAGTTTATTTCATAGTAAAGAGTGCTAATAAAGTTTATATGACGCTTGTTTTCCTCCCTTACTTTGGTGCTAATGTAGTTTCACTGGGTTATTTTGAAGGAGCTTTCTAACCCAGCTCAAGGAAGCCATCATTAGAAGCAAAGTCAGCTGGTGCCCCTAGTAGCTAGAGTGGGTAGAAAGCAGCTGGTCCAAGGGGTGGCAGAAACATCACAGGAGGGCACTGAAAACATCAGAGCTGCACACCTCACCCTGCCCTATGTGTGTGTGTGTGTGTGTGTGTGTGCACATGGGCCTGTGTGTAAATGTGCCTTTGTGTGTATGTATGTGTGTGTGCACATGTGCCTGTGTGTGCATGTGCACATGCACTCTTCATCCTGTATTCCTTTTACTCTTTTTCAGATGCATAGTAGGTCTCCTGAGCTCCTGACTCAGAATGCATTCGAGATAAGATCATTCTTAGAATTAGAAATTTGATTAAACTTAAACATTTGTTAAGGAAAATGAGCAAAGTGCTTTGAGAGCCAACAGTGTCCCTTGGAAATAGAAAATGTTTTCTCGTTTCCAGGCAGCTGTTTGCAATAAGAAGTAGCTGCTGAGTGAAAGGGAAGGACGCCATTAAGTGAAGGTAACCCCTCCAGGGTTTTATGGAGCGCCACAGTCATGTGAGCACCATCAGTGATAAATATCACAATAGTGGTTACAGTGCATCTGGTTTTATTTCCATGTGGATCCCCGAATACACTTCAATCCAAGTCACAGAATACATTTAACGATCACATAAATGCACAAGCTTAATGTACACAAAAGCAACCTCAGGGAAAAGAAAAGATGGCCAAGTCTTATTTCCAGAAGAATGACCTACCAGGATCCATAACAATAACACCTGTAAACCAAATTTTCTTTTGTTTGGATTCTGGAGAAGCAGCACACCAGACTTTCCTAAGTAGATACCAGGCCTTCAGTCTCCAGAGAGTTTTAATGCATTTATCTTTGAGGCTTTATTTCCAAACATTTAGAATGACCAGATTAAGGGCTTGGGATGCTGCTGGAAAAACAAGGACCTTGAAGTTCCCTCAGTTGGCCTGTGGAGGTAGCTTAGCTCATAAAGTGTTCACTGTATGAAGACCTGTCTTTCATCTCAAACCCACGTTAAAAAGAAAAAAAAAAACCAATCAAATAAACAAACCAAACAAAACTGGGTGTGGTGGCATGTTCTTGCAACCTCAGCATTAAAGGAGACAGGCAGATCTCAGGGATACTGGCCAGTCATCCTAGTGTAATTAGTGAGCTACAGGGCAGTGAGAGACCCTGAGTCTAAAAGCTCTGTGACCTATGCTGAGGAATAACACTGGAGGTAGTCATCTGGCTTCTGTGTGTAACTCCACACACAAATTCACATCTCCTGCTGAATAAGCTAAGTGCAGACACACAAAGACACACACACACACACATGCACAGACAGAGGCAGACAGACAGACAGACAGACACACACACACACACACACACACACACACAGATAGACAGACAGACAGACACACGCACACACACACACACACACACACACACACACACACAAACACACTCTTACTCACCTCTCTGTCCAGCATTATAACTTCTCATATAAGGAATCTGAGGACCAGACTAGAACAGGAGTAACGCTTAAAGGGCTTTATCTAGCTACAACTGGAGTTTGAACCTGTGCTACCCGAATTCAGGTCTCCCAACTCCATTGTAATAGTTTGAAACATTTCTAGCTTAAAATGTGTGTGATTGCACTAGAGGAATAAGGGTTCATTCTTTTACTGGTATTATTACAATTATCCCTTAGAATTCTTTGACATAGTTAGCTGATAGTGTAGCCTAGAGGAGGAGAGAAACATCTGTTTATTGCTGTGGGATAAGTACATGAAGACAATTTTAGATAATTCTGTGGGAATTAGGTTCCCACAGAACATATTCTGTGGGAATATGTAGTTTTCTAGGCTTATTCTGCCAATAACTAGATGAGATAGGTCACAGAATACTAACAGTGGCCATTCCTTCCTTCAAAATTTCCTTCAAAAAGAAGATCACAGTAGGTGATTTCTTAGTTCCCTTTTAGATAAAATGGCATGTTAAGTAATTATTGCAAGCCCAGTGTCATATTTGAAAGTCACCATGTCAGCAAAGCACTCAGTGTAGTATTTCTCCTTTGAATTTAAACACTTGAGCTAGCAGCCATCTTCTTAGCCTGGAATTATTCTACAAGTTACTTACTTTATGTGGATTCACTCACGTGGCTGAGATATCAGGGAGTACCTAGGCACATGGTTTCTATTCATCCATGGGTTAATCTAGGTTTGTTTGCATGGTAGCTGCAGGTCGTAAGAGGCAAAATAAAAGGCAGGGAATCAAGGTCCTGGAACACAATTATTTCCATATCATTGTATTGCCAAGATACAAGACCAGGCAGAGGCAAGTCAGAGAGCAGACAGTTTTGGCTCACAAATCAAAGAAGGTGGATAGTTACAGTGCAAAGTCTATGTAACATGGAAACTCAGTCAAATGGAGAACTTTAGCCATTTTTCAACTTACAATAGTGCTTAACTTATTGTTGAAACTACCATTTCTTCCATAAAACAATGGTGGTTAAGACATTTGGATTACATTAAACACTATAAAACCTAGGAAGTAATCAAAAATATCTTAAAAATGATATTGCTGAATGTGTGTATATTTACATGTGTATATGCGGTGGATGCTAGAGTTCAATATTGAGTGACTTCTTTTGCTCTCCACACCATTTGTAAGACTACGTTTTGATTGTCTAGTTGGTGAGACCCCAGGTTCTGTGCATCTCTGCTCCACAGCATTGGGCCTCTAAGCTCGTGCCACTATGCCCTGATTCCTTTCTGGGTGGTAGAACTCTGAACTCAGCTCCCTCATTTTTGCACAAAAAATTGTTTTATACAAAGAGCCATCTCTCTAGCCTCCCACACAGACATTTTATCATGACGAATAAGAGTGGTTGTTCTAATTTTCCATTTTCCTACATGGAAAAAACAAAATTGGTTTACCACCAAAAACTGTAAGACAAACTGAAGAAATGACAGTCATGGGTTGACACTCTCTGTATCTAACAGATGGTTTTTATTTTCCTGGAATTTCTGTGGACTGGCAGAAATGTCACCCAAAGTGCCACTGCTCTGTGTGGCAGAACTTGAGGAGCACTGATTGCCCCCAGGAGTCCTTGTGCTTATGGTTGGGTGGGAAACAGCTCACACTGTGTGGTTTTGTACATGTTTTCAGTGCAAGTCTAAGGTCCATATACATCTCATCTGTAGACCTGCTGCAGTGAGTGAAATATTACCCTGAGTATCTGTCCCCATGGGAACCTTTATTTAATTTTCTAAAGTATCAAGGACTGTACGCATCTCTCATCTAAGGGGCATGATGCTGGCATCTGGGACTATGGCTTTGTCCTTCCTTGGCATGCTTATAGGAGGGCTCAGCTCTCAGGAGCATGCTTGTTAGCTTCATTCTGCACTCATCAACTGGGGATACTCCATGAAGCCTTTCACTTGGCCCAGTTTGACAGTTTTTCCATCTGTGAAATGAGAATGCAGTCAGCACTTTTCTCTGTTATATTTAATTTTTGCATACATTAAATGAAAACAATCTGTGTTAAGTGCTCAACAGTATGCCAGGATCATACAAAACACTTACTATAAATAACTGATTGTTAGAAGCTTGGTGTTTTCTAGTGTTGGTGATCTTGCACAGCCCTCCCATTGAGTATAACATGCTAAAGACTTCTTTTTATTTTAGAAGCAATTGGGTCTTAATTTGTAAAAGCATAATAATAAAAGAAGTTTAAACTGTAGCCATGTCTCTTTCTTTTCTTTATTTTTTTTTTGAAACTGAAAGCAAGTACAGCAACTGGATCTCTTAATCAATGATATTCAACTAGCCTTACTACTTTCATTGTGAAATTCTTTATGTTACACTTACCAAGCATGAGTATATAGTCTGTCAGATTGTCAGATACCCCAGTAACCCTAGGAATTCATTTGCTAGTCTTTCCTTTTCTATATTTTTTATAGCTACTATCCCATCTTTCTCCTTGTCAAAACCCAGGATTTAAAGAAAGACTTGAAACCTCTCAGAGATTCTTTTCTAGTATACCAATCTTATTTTATAGTCCTGTTAAGACAAAACAAATTAGAAAGGCAGAATATGGACTGGTTAGAGGGAAGCTGCTGTGGAGGGTAAATTAAGGTGGTATGTTGGTTTTCCTCAGTCTCTCTTACCAGTTGTTTTGCACCTATGGCTTTCTTAATTTTTAATTTTTCCTCTGAAGAATTTACAGGCAGAGCTGTTTCTTGGTGGCACACAAGATTTGTGAAGATTACAATGATATTAGAACCAAGAAGCTTTTAAAACTAAGACAAGCCAGAACTGATAACAAGTACCTTTAATTTTATTTGTGAGGTAGAGCCAGGCAACTGCCACAGATCTCTGTAAGTTCAAGGCCACCCTAGTTTACACAGACAATTCTAGGCCAGCCAGGGCTAAACATAATAAGACAATTTTTCAAAAATAGAAACAAACAAAATGTGTTGTGTACTCACATCTGAAGATTTGTAGCTAAGTGCCTCCAAAGGGAGAACATATGATATTTATCTTTCTGGGTCTAGGTTATCTCACTGAATATAATCTTCTCAAGTTCTGTTTATTTAACCTGTGTTTTTCATTTTTTTTTCTCTACAGTTCAATAGTGTTACATTGTGAATGTGTACCAAATTTTTATTATCCTTTCATCAATTGAAGGGCATTTAAGTTGTTTCAATTTTCAACCATACACTAATAAGTAGAAAGAAATAAGTACTGTTGAGAGTTGGAGAAATAGTTTACCGCAGGGAAAAGCAGACCAATTGGTTATCAGAAATGGTTACCTTTGACAACATAGGCATAAAGTAACATTATACAGACTGAGCAGGTTACATTTATGTGTTTAAGGACACACAACGACAATTAATGAAAAGAAGACGCCATGAATTTGAAAGAGAAAAAAGAGGGATATTTGAGGGATTTGGAGGAAGGAAATAGAAGAAGAGGATAAAAAAAGAGGAAAGTGTATAAATTAAAAAACTTGAACAAACAACAAAACTAAGAGAAAATGATATTTCAGAAAATTTACATCAACTTAGCTCTAGTGGTCTTACTATTCATTTAATGTCAGGAATCATTTGCCACTTCTCTGAAGCAGGGAGAGGGGGCGGAGAGAGGGGCAGAGAGAGAGAGAGAGAGAGAGAGAGAGAGAGGGAGAGAGAGAGAGAGAGAGAGAGAGAGAGAGAGAGAGAGAGAGAGAGAGAGAGAGAGAGAGAGAGAGAGAGAGAGAGAGAGAGAGAGAGAGAGACTGCCAGGTAGAGTCAAGGCAGGTCAGGGTCTGTTGGCAGATTTCCCGGCCTGCTGAGGCATGGAAAGATAAGAGGAGGTGCACTCGAGGCTTAAGGCAGGGTCCTGAAGATTCTATTGACCTTGGTGGAAGGAACAGAGAGGTTTTTGGATAGGAGCAGATGTATTATGTGCATTTTTCAGCAAATTGTTTCTGTTAGCTTGTAGATTTGCTTCCCACTGTACTGAAGTATAAGAAAGCTATAAGAAATACAATCACTGCTGGTGTGGTAATGTCCTGCAGCTCCTCCATTATCTGTCTCTTGCATCTTTTTTTTTCTGTCTTCCTTAGAATCAGCCCCACTTTCCCCTCAGAGGACTGTTTGCCTTTGTACTGGCTGGACCAGTAAGATTTGGTCTCCCAACTATTGGTGATTTACACAAGAAGGAGAGAGAGTGCATGTGATCATATACAATGAACATCTATGACCAGCACATATCCCTCTTAGAGATGATTATTTTGGAACTCATTTACCCTGGCGACTTAACACACTGCCCTTCTCCTTTTATTAATGGGAATGGCTTTTTGTCTTTTATAGTTATTCTTTACTCCCATTTCTTTGATACTTGTGTTAGCTCATGCCCAAGGAAGACCTCCAAAGCAATATGACTTAATTCCTTCTGTGGGTATTCTTACTGTCTTTTTTGTTAGTTTTTTTTAATATCTCCAAAGACATGGTTCTTGGCAAAATACTAATCTTTAATTTTTCTAAGGCTGAAGAAACCACTTCAGCAGCATACCTGTGCAACTGAATTCTCCTTTTGTCTCAATATATTCTTTTTAAGATACAAATCTAAAATTGATCTCTGCATGTATGCACATGCATGAATGTACCATGCCATTCTCTTTGCTTGGAACCTGATTTTTAAGCTTCTTTGATGCTATTTTCTGTAGCATTTTTTTTTAATTTGAAAGAAGGAACAACAGCAGAGACAGTGATAAATAAGAAAAAACAATATTAGCAAGAGGTAAGAATATTAGTAATAGCATCAACTATACCATATTAAACTATTTTTAAAATCTCATGATTCAGAATGTGAAAATGCATAGGTCCATCCCTTTTGTCTGTTCTTTTCTCTACTGGGTTGAAAAAAAAGCTGCTTTATAGCAGGCATGTATCTCTGACTATGTTTGGCATTTGTCAATCTTGAGCCATTTAATTGTTAGTTTATAATTTTTTAGTTTACTCAGAAACAAAAATACCTTTGCAATGAGGTGGCACAGAAATCCCTTACTACGCAGAAAGCCAGCTTTAAATAATTCTTTGAAATGGAACTGACCTCCATGGAATAGAAAGAAGGCAGTAAGGAAACAGAATGTTCCCTGAAACAGAACCCAGGAGCCAGAACTCATGATTCCCTCAAGGGTTGAAAGTATTTCCCCCTGAATTAACTTATACTTGTGTTTCTGCCACTATAGTTTTTGCAGTGAACATTTGATTGTTCAGTTTCCAGACCTAGATGCCACCCACTTGACTGTCCATGACCCTGAGCAGGAAGTCTTTGATAAAATTAGATGCAATTTCCCTAATGATGCTATTGACTCCTGATGCAAGTTGACCTTATGCATCTTCTCAAGATTATATATATATATATATATGTGTGTGTGTGTGTGTGTGTGTGTGTGTGTGTGTGTGTGCTGTATATGTGTGTATATGTATGTGTGCATTTCACATACACATGTTTATCAAAATCTTGTAAAGCATTAGCCATAGTTATAGAAATGTTTCAGAAGGCAAAAACAAAGAGAAGACCCATAGGTAGAACTAAAGCCAGCAGCTGCATAATCATGTTAGATGGTAAGGCTGGGGTTCTTCAGACTGACCTGGGTATAGAACTAACCAAGAGATTCTCATGCTGAGGTGCAAGGGCTATCTAGGCTGACCTGAGTGTTCTTATGAAAAAGTGTTGGATAGGTAGAGTAAGCAGCTTTTGATTGGCTCCAAAAAAGATCTTTGTTACCTCTTGGTAATAAGGCCTTTGTGTCACTACCCTTCAAGGACATAGAAAATTTCTGACAAAAAAATATAATAAGAGTGATTGGATGTGGATTCCATGATTATCTCCTAAAAGACTGAGAATTAACTCTTGCTGGCATTTTTACCCTGGTTCTTTTTGCATACTTGTTCTGTCTACTAACTACCACATCACCACCTGCCCTATATAAAGGATCACATGGCTATGACATAAGCTGTCCTGTGACTGATATTCAGGAACAATCAAGTTCCTCATCACAGCACAGCATAACCAACTGGATTGTATTCACAGCCATGCCACAGAGCTTCAAATGGTGTCTCTCTCCAAAAAATCATTCAGAGAATACGGAACCCTTACTGTATCCTGGGGACAGATCCTGAAGTGGAGGAATCTGGGATGATGTGACAGCTGTGAGTTAGTCAGCATGCTGTTTTCATCTTCTTGGTTTTGTGTAATGTCTTATAATGTTATGGATGCTGTATCACTCTTCTCCAGAGAAGGAAAACTTTAATAATTTTATATATAGAAAAATGTCTAAATAGAGTTTAGTTCAAATTGTTTTGGAAGCAACTGACTTCAAAGTCTACAATGGTCCAATAGGATGAAGATAGAAGCTGAAGGTATAATCTGGTCTGATAGTCAATAGGCAAGAGAACTAAGAGCTGAAGATAGTCCTAGAACAACTCCTGGAATTGTCCCTCTTGCTCAGGAAATCTCCTGTTTTCATCTTGTTTGGGCCTTCAGCTGATTGGATGAGACCCACCTGTGTTACAAAGGGCTGACGATTGACTCCAAGGTCATGGTTAAAATCTCCATCTCATCCAAAGATACCCTTCAATCAAAATGTTAGTGATCACCGATGAAAACTCAGATTTTAAAGGAAACTTTAGGAGAAGATGGACTTTAAATTTCTGGGTTAGGGTGAAAGTTTCCATTTCTCAAAGCAGGCTGCACAGTGAAGAGTGGTCTGATAGTGTTGTATGAGGTTCAAAAATGTTAAGCTGTGACTCTGGAACATGAAGGACTACAGTCACTTGCATTGCCTTGTGGATACTGGCCAAGGCCACTAAGTCTTATTTGTAGATGTAATGTTCTTTATATAGCAGTTCATAGTAAATGGGTTGGAACGTGTGGAAGCACGTAATTAATTGCATGTAAACTTTACACTCTGTTAGAAAGAAATGACTGCAAGCACTCTGATTACAGAGGAGTACATACCAGAACTCCCAAAACCCTTTCCCATCTCTGTCTGCAGGTCACTTTCTTCCCTCTGTGACTTATAATAATAGAATTTGAAAAATGTTATTAAAATTCACAATTATGAGTATTATTGGAAAGAAGCATCAATTGGTCTAGATGCATGATTTTTTTGATCTTCACTAGATTAAGTTTCTTAAGAACAAAGACTCTGTTTCATATACCTCTGAAACCAATATCTTTAAGTACAGGAGTGATTCCCCAAAGATACTCTAAAAATACTTACTTTTGGATGCTTGACAATGGGCCACGAAAGTATCTTCAATGCCTAGATGAACTTGTAGAATAAGATGTTTGGTGATAAAATATGTGTGTAGCTGAGCCCAAAGGTAACTCAGAATCTTAGGGTTTTAGGATAAATTTATGTATTGTCTATTTGAAATGATTATTGCTTGATGTGTTTCCATAACTTTAAAGGTAATTGCTGATTTCAGTGCTAATTGTGCCGAAGCTAACAAGGCTCGTGGTTGAATTCTGAAAGTCATCGTGGATACAGTCTAGAGTTTAATTAGGGAACTGTGCATATGAATGTTTGTGGTGTGTCTCTGTGTGTGTGTGTGTGTGTATGTATATATGTAATTTGTACACATGTGTGTAATAATTTGTATGCATGTGTGTAGCTGTATGAAATTGTATGCTTGTGTTTCTACGTATTTGTTACTGTGTCTGGATCACTTTTGAGTGTGTGTATATGGAGAAATGGAGAAAGAGAGAAAGAATAGAAAGTGACTGAAGGAGAGAAATAGCAGAAGCAGTTCTGAGGTCACGTAAGAACAGTGGAGGCCACTGTCCAGCCTGGAGTGTTTTACCAGGTGATGAAACTTCTACGCTCCATGGAAAATATAATCTGAACTTCTTCTATAAATTGTAAGTGTTTGTTTCATTGTGGCTTGCTGGCACTAGGATTTGGTCTGTCAAGGGTGTAATAAAAATGAACATAATGCTTTGAAATGCCAAGAAAAACAAATGCTCAACAGGAGCCTGAATATGCAAACTAGCCAAGGACTCTTATCCCAGCAGAAGGACTGGGATCTGGGTTCTTGCAGGAATCAGGGAGGTCTCTGGAGGGAAGAAAACCATGTGATTACAGCACTCTTGGTGGGGACACTTGCAAGGCAATAAGTTGCCAGGCAGTAAGCGGGACACTTGATGTGGGCTTCCACCTGCAGGCTTGCTGAGATTAACGTGCACCATTGACCAGTTCAACCAGAACATTTCCAAGAAGAATCAGATGCTGGTGCCAAACTGCCTCAAAACAGATGGGCAAGCACGGAGAAGGAGCACAAGGTGAAATGCCACATGTCAGGAGAAGATATTTCAAACTTAATTCACAACAGGCAGATACAGTGTGGAAGAATAAACTGGGTTGTGTATATTTCTGGTGTGAACCCACATCCCTGTTCTTAGCCTCTCTCACTGACCCTCTTTGGTTTCTAAGACTCACCTGTTGTGAAATGCTAGCATTTGCTCTGCAAAAGGACTTCAAATAATGTTTTCAGTCTTTGTAAAAAGGTCTGTTTTCATGAATTCAGTGTGAGACCTCACATGTCATCACGTTTCTTCAGTGTTAAGAAGAGAGGAATTCTTTCTTCTGTCTTTACTGGAACAGAGAGTGCTTTTACACTACTTTGTATCAAGGTCTTCCATTTTAAGCTCTTGTTTTTATTGGACACTGCAAACTACATATATCTAAACCCACTAGATTGTAGGCCAGATGACTGGGCTAGGGAATAGCCACTTATTCCCAGATTCACGTCAAAACTGATTGAAACAAAGATCCAAATATGCCACCTGCATAATTTCCAGCTATAATTTGCTAGGAACTCAGCCCTTTCCCAAGATGGTGAGTGTTATTTGTAACCACAGGCTGCATTTTTTACCAAGATCCAGATTGATGCTGCATGAGGCTTGAAAGAGCCCTTAAATGCACCTAAATTGTTAGTGTGTGTGGATTGCCACTGCTAAGGCTCTGAGCCTGTTTTGTGGGACAAAACCTGTAGAAGGGACTATCAGTACTTATTAGTGTCGGAAAGAAGATTCATAGGGAGGACCTTGCCTGCAAAGGCCAATGAGAGACAGTGTCAGAAATGTTAGGTGTATAAATTAACTGGTGAAATATGAAATGGCAACTAACAAAAGTATAAATGAAAAGGACACATTTACATATGAAAACACTAAAATAAGTATGGATTAAAGATTTAAAAGTTATATATACAACCATAGATATTGTCTCTGCATGAGGCCTGTGATATATAAGTATTAATATTCATTAATTAATAAGGATCATTGCAAGCTTGTTAAACCCAGATGTGCATAATGAGAAGAGCATTGATCTTAGCTTCAGAAAGTATTCATTTAAATCTAGCTTTTTTCCTTTGTGACCTGTGTGGCTTTTGTTAAGTAATTTAACTACTCTGTGCTTGTTTTGGTCAGTAGTGAAATGGAGAAGGCAATACTCATTTAATTTACATTACCATAATGAACAACTATGCAGGTACATAGAAGCCATTTCATAAGTAAGTGTAACAGGAGTGAATGGACAAATGAATCTATATAATTTATACACAAGGTCTCTCTGGGGTGCCTATGGAAAAGTGAGCAAGGAAGAGTCGCAAGCTGCCGTCTAGAGTTTGGAATGTGGGGATAGTGATGTCTTCCAGGAAGTAACACACCTGTTTTGTGGAATGACAGTAACTTTGGAGAGAGAAACGTATCCGATGATCTTGTATCGGCCTGTCCCTAGGGGACATTTCTCTCCATCTGCCCCAGTGTGGGCAACTGAATCATCCATGGCTGCTTGGCTTCTTCCAAAGCCATGCAAAGACTCCATGCAGAATGCTTCTGCAGCAGAATGGACCTCAGCTGTTTCCATGGTGCTCCTGTGGGGATACCTAGTCACTGAGTCACTGAGCGCTATCAGCGATAGGGGAGTCAGCCGAGTAGCTTCTTTTCTCATCAACAGGAATCCACATTACAGAGCCCAGCAAAGCACCAGACATGCCTTTCATCATGTAAAACTCCAGTCTTGATCCAAGGACAGCAGCAAATGCTTCATGTTGCCTTGTGAAGGGGAAAGGCTAATATTTAAGGCAAGCATCTCTGCCTAGGCTAGGAATTCAACCAGTAGTCTTCTTGGAAGTCTATCATATTCACTCTTTCATTTGGGGCATCAGTGTTGCCATTGCCTTGGGCTATGTTTAATAGCTATGCACTGAGTCACTTCCATGTGTGTGGTTCATTGTCATAACTTAGGGATGCTGGGCAGCTGCTCATGACTGACATCACTCTGCCTATTTCACTGAAAGTTTTGAAGTGGAATTTTTTTATGTCCTCCTTTTTGTCTTTCTACTCCCCACTCTCTTTCTGTTTTTCTGAAATAGGTTTTTGCTATCCCCAGACTTGAGCTGAGCTTCTGATTTTCCTCCCTCAGCCTCCAGAGTGTTAGAGTAACAAATGTGCAACCCAGGTTTAACTCAATAAATCATGAATATATTCCACAATCTTTTCAGTTTATTTTTTGAGATAATTTATGTTGCCAACTCTTGCCTCAAACTTACTGCGCAGCTGAGGGTGGCCTTGAAACTCTGGTCATCTGCCATGTACTTTCCTAGTGCAGAGAATACAGGTGTGCATCATTATGCCTGGTCTCTTTTAAATTTAGCAATTTTTGTTGTTGTTGTTAAGGAAATTACTTGGGCATTACATGATGCCCTTGCAAGCATGATAAGACTGCTACAGCAGAGGTTTTCTCCATAGCATGGAGTCTCCACAGACATGCTCAAGTCTTTTTCTTGAAACAGTATAGCACAAAAGCTTGTTATGGGATTATATCAGGGTTGAAGAGCTATGAAGAAAGGAACTGAGGGAGAACTAGAGAGGAGACAAAGTCACAGCCAGAAGGACAATGGTCACTATTTCAGACATGTAAGCAGGGCTAAGAACCAAGTTCCAGAGCTGCAAAGGATGAACAAGGGCTCCTTTTGTAAAATGGTGGGCATGCTTCAGCATGTGGCCTGCTAAAAGATTACACATAATACCATTCATCTAAAACAGGAAACGTCCTTACTTTAACTGGTAAAAGATCAGCTATCCAGGTCACATTGTAGTACTTGTAGTTAGTGGATTTTCACAGACCAAAATTTCTATAGATACTTTAAAAAGGAGTGGTTTCATCGAAGTTCCAGACTTAAGGGAAGGGAAGATTTGTTGACAAGGTTAGGTTTAAGCTTGGAGGTGAAAGAGGAGTGAGATGGGAGAATTAAAAATGGATGAAGGTAGTAACATTCAAGATTCTGTATCCCATTCCCTTTTCCTAGTTCAAGATCCAGTGCAGCAATTGCACAGATCACTGACTGTCTCAGCTAGAGCCTGGCTTTCGATGAGTGACTCACCTCACTCAGCCTGCATCAACTCAGTCTCAGTATTTCATGCCTTTCTGCTCCAGCCTTTAATAGAAACATATTCTATCAGCAACAAAGAGACAATCATGCTCAGTGGGTTCTAGGTCCAAGGGGCCTTCCTTGTTCATCAATTTAGTTCCTTCCAGTTGTTCACAGCAGATAACACCCACATTCCTTCCTGTAGCTCAGCTCATATACTTTCTGATGGTTATTTTTTTTTTTTTATTTATCTTCCAGGTAGCCTGTCAAACTGTAAACCCTTTCTCATCATATGTGCTATTTTTTTGTTCACAAAACCTCACTCACAAAATACAAATGTGATTTAGCCCATAGCCTTTAATTGAGCACTGAGATTTTTATCTAATCTTGCACTGGAATTGCACCAGAAACTGCCACAATGAGAAGGCACACATTTTCATAATTCTACCTCTTTTCTTCCTCCTTCTTCTGCTCCTCCTCCTCCTCCTCCCCCTCCTCCTTCTACTGCTCTTCCTCCCCTTCCTCCTTCTTCTGTTCCTCCTCCTCCCCCTCCTCCTCCCCCTCCTTCTCCTGCTCCTCCTTCCCCTCCTCCTTCTCCTGCTCCTCCTCCCCCTCCTCCTTCTCCTGCTCCTCCTCCTCCCCTCATCCTTCTCCTTCTTCTTCTCCTGCTTCGTCTTCTTTTACTTGTTCACTTTACATTATGCTCACTGCCCCTCTCTTCGTCATAATTGTACTTTAAAGTGACTATATGCTACTAGGCAAGTGCTATGGAGGATATTATAGAAAAGGAAGGGTTAGCAGGCAGGGGGTTTAAAAAGACTTGCACATGTTAGACACCCATCATCCTCATAGCCAGGCTGATGCATAAAGTCTTCGGTTCATGATCAATGATCTTTTGCCATGTTCCTCCAGTGGCACCATATACCCCATGATAAATCAGGTTATGGGATAAATCTGGATGTTAAGCTTATTCTTCCAATGAACTGAGAAGTGAAAGACTTAAGCTACTTTCTCCAAACTAAAAAAATACAATACTGAAAGAATGTGAAACTATGTTGGGCCAGGGAGTGGTGGGACAGGAGTGGTTAGAGCTAGTCAGGTACAAGAATGGGGTCTAGGCATGTTCAAACTCTGGAAATCTTAATCCGAGGCTTGTAGGAGTAGGATCACCCCCCACCTTGTCCTGACACATATAGCCCTATGCCCCACCTTTGCTGCAACAGAGTAGGTCACATAGCCTGGGAGCTAGGTTAAACTTCCTCTCCACTTATAAGGTTATATCTTGCAGCACTTGGAATTTCTCCTTAGGAAAATGAGGTATCCCTAACACCTGAGCCCTGGCCAATGATGTACGCTCACCACAGAAGTCCATGTTCACTACCCAAAGGTTTAAGTAGCCTTTTTACCTCCCATTAAACCCCATTAAATGAGTTGTCTCACTGAAGCTTCCTCCTAAGAGTGTTTTTGCCACGCCCACAGCCACCTTAAGTCCCTTGATTCCCAGCCATTCTTGCCTTGCTTATCTTCTTAGGACTTATAGTCAGGAAAGTGGAGTCTCAATAGCAAAGCCCAGTCATAAATGTCATGCAATCCATTGATGGTTATTAAAAGAAGTGGAGATCTCTTCCTTGTGACTTTGAGACATATCTATACTCATACATAGAAGAGGAAGCATGGTGTTTGGTACTAAAGGCAGGAGACATTTCGTTATGGAAAAATGTTGAATAAGGTCATGGAGCACCTTTTGAAATGGGAGATATCCTACCATGAAAAATCCATGTTGTTAGAAAATGTGGCAAAGCAGAGTCTTGCATTAGATACAATGTTAGAAGAGTTATCATTTATTCTAGCCTTTCATTCTGAACATCCATAAAGTCAGCTCTTGCCAGATTTCCCTTATGCATGAGCCATGTTCAGAAGTTCCATTTAGGAATCCTGGAAGTAGGGACAGAAAATTGGTCTTTACTTTTAGAGTTTTTCTTCAAGGTTTAAGGAGGTGTGAAAAGTAACCCAGCTTACAGATTCCCAACAGTTCCAATAATGATGTACACCAGGGCCCCTGCTTCTGAATCTTCTTTGTCAAGCCCATGTGATTCATCAAAAACTAACAGTTTCTGTCCTTCCTGCCACGATCATTTTTTGTGAAAACTCCTTTAGAACAGAAGAGATGAGAAGCTGATTTGATTGTTTTGTTGCACACTTGGGCCTGAGCTACCTGAACCATTGTTCATTTTTGTGTTTTTTTTTTAATGTCTGATCAAAATGATTTTCAACTTTGTGCTTCAGGAATTTAGTTTCTAGAATGTCAGCTCCACCCTGCTGAGTGTTCCATCAACACCCCTAACCCAGTTATCTGCAGAAAACTTGACCCCTGATGGGGAGTCTTAGATGAAACCAGAACATTGCTTTAGAAAGGACTATGAAAAATACATATAAAATACAAAAAAATGTGAATTATGTGAGAAACAAACAAAGCACCAGGCAACATGGAATTCATGTCAACAAAGGCTCTGTTCAAGCTATTACTTATCTCTGACAGAACGCTGATTCCAGTATCTGGAAACAGTAGCCAGGGAGAATTTTCTGCACAAAAGCTTTGGAAATAATGAAATGACTTCTTTTCACTAAAATTGTGTTCAAGTTTCAAGCTTCTTTTTCTCTTTTTGTCATCTCCTCAGATATTTTTATATGCTAGAGGAAGTTACCAATCGTTGAGACAATCTTAGCCATGGGTGGGTAATAACCGACATTCATGATAGTTTGATGCATTCAAGAGAAGAGAAAAACTTTTCAAAAGATGGGGCTGACAGCTGAGTTCCTTGTTGACAATGAACTGTCTCTATGGCTGGGTTGCTTGGATGAATGTGGGCATTAAAATTTGCTTAGGAAGAGCCATGCATGGGGATGTCATGAATTCTGTCATAACCCAGTTATAATGAAGTTACACTTTTGTTTATAAAACTGTTCATTTAATATAGTATGCAAATATAATAAATATGAATTAATATAATCTATATAAATATACTTCTATATTTGTACATATATATGTTAATATGCAAACATTTATATACTATAATAAATAATACAATTATGATTACATTTTAATTAAGTATCAATTTAATGGATATACTAAATTCAATATAAGACATTAACAATTATACAATTCAAATGTTATGTATTTAGTATGCAATATGATTATAATTTCCCCAATTCTCACACTGCAGTTTGTATTTCAATTAAAATATTAAATATAGTGATATTAAACTAAGTAGTCTTTGGTGATATTCATTAAATAAAATAGTATTTTTGTGCTAGTGTCTAAGCTAGCTGCATAAATTCAAAATATTCTCTCTGAGAGAGCATTTTCAACAAAGGAGACAACTAATATATCCACTTTTAAAGCTAATCATTTTCAGTTACTCACAATTGCTCTGTTCCTGTCTGGATGGTCACTGGAGATCCTGGCACCCAAGTGGCATAGGCTGCCCTGTCAAGTATAATAAGTACTATTCTGTTCATGTTCAAGGGGGCCCACACACAGCTGTAGGTTGGCTCTCAGCCACACCAGCTATCCTCCAAACTACCTTCCTAAAGTATTCTGGTAGAAAAGAGTCCATGTGGTCCAACTGGCAAAACTTTTGCATAAACAGATCTCCCTTTACAAGGCAGATGAGAGTTTGTGGCCTATTGGCCACTACCTCCCAAAATCCACTGCCATTACACACTTTCATTTATAGAAAGAGCCCTGCTGCTTGCTCTCACTGTTCAAAATGCCCTTGGGGCTCATTGAAGGCTCATAAAGAGAGATCTAGGGCAGCAATCTTCCAGGCACGGAGACATGAGAACTCCTAAAATAGAATTTGCCTTTGTAAATAATATATTCAGGTAAAATCCAATCCACCATATTTAATAAGTATAGATAATTAATTTTGTTCTATGAGGATTTTTTTTTCTTTTACATAGAGAGATCTCATTCAAGCTGTGGGTTAATTGTGTTGGCTAGCTTTTATCACATTGACACAATATGAGTCACTTGGGACCCTCAGTCAAGGAATTGCCTCCAATAGACTGCCCCGTGGAAATGTATGTAGGGGCATTTTCTTGATCAATGCAGGAGGGGCCAGCCCACTGTAGTCAATACCATTTCTGCATAAATAGCTCTAGATTGAATAACAAAGCGGGTTGAATAAATCATGCCAGCAGGCCAGTAAGCAGCATTGTTTTCTGGTCACTACTTCAGTGTTTGCTTTCAGGTTCATACCTGAGCCTCCTACCTTAACTTCTCTGGAAGGTGAACTATAACTGAAAAGCTAAATAATGCCTCTTCTCCCCAAGTTGCTTTTGGTCATGATGCTTTATTGTAGAAACAGAATGACAACAAGGACAATTATACTGTGACTTTATAAGGCCATAGGCTATAAGGAATTGAATGAGGTTATATCTTCAGACTTCTTAACACATTTAGTGTCCAGCAAAATTTTATCTACTATTGGTTAATCCCTCTCTTCTTTCCTCACTCCATGCATATTGACCCATCTACCCATCCATTCATTTATCTATTGATTTAAGTATCCACTTATTTAATCATCCTTCTTTAAATTTACTTAATTATTATTAATCAAGTACTTGGATGAAAGCCTGGTCAGAGTCTGTGTATTCAGTGGACTTCTATACTTTCCTTTCCTGCCTCCTTAAAGAATTTGGTCAGTGTTTCAATCCAAAAGCATCAACAAAGTGCCTTCTAATTGTCAAATGATTTATTAATCCTTTGGGTCATTTAAGAAAGATTTGACCATCAACACTAGTCACACAAGCAAGATATATAGTTTCTATCTACTTAGAGATTGTTAGAAAATCCAGAGAAGTTAGCACAGCTTTTTTTTCCATACAATAAATGATATGACAGATATAAGTATTTAGGGACATGGATAATGACATGGGACTGGTGTCAGGAATGCCCAAAGAAATTCTAAGCAGGAGTGTCTAAACAATGTTTTATATTAAAGAGCAGAAGTTTCTTCTTTCTTGAGACCCACTGTTCACATAAGTATGCTTGAAATCTGGAGGCTACAGCTAATGATGAATATGTCTAAGTTCTGCCACTAGATTATGTTTGGAAGGTGGAAAAACAGGCTGGGCCTTCTGTTTGAGTTTTATCCTCACAGGCAGAAATGAACCTCTTCCTTAATTTGACCCCAACAATGATTCCCTTTAAGATATTCATCCATGCTCCCAGGACTCCTCTCAGGACTATTACCAGAGAAAACCTTGTAGATCACCCCCATATAAGTGGGTCCCCAAGGTGGTTTTTAGGAGATTTTATTACAAAAACCAAAGAGTAAACACATAAAGACACAGACAGCTTTGTCTGGAAGACCAATGAGGACCATGCAGCTTAAAGAGAACCTGGCTGATCAGACCTCATTCCTGGAGGTACAACCCTGTCCAACACTGACATAGAGTTGAGTGTAGGACATGGATGAAATCCAGGGCAGAAAACGAAAAAGACACACAAGCCTCAGCACCTTCTACTCTGTTGTCAAGTATAGAAAATAAGCTTTCTTATTTTGTTGGATATTGTTATTGTTATTGTTAGGATATTATTCTGACCAAATAGTAAATATTCTATGTTATTTCAGCAATAAAATCCTCCAGATTCTGACTTGGGAGCCAGTATTTCCCCTGGGTCCATCGCTTGAGGCCTGGACATTCCTGTACTGTTTCCTCTGGGCCTTGACATTGGTGATAATATTCTGTGTCTTTCTATTCTCCACCCAGAAATTCCTGAGTTTTGTGTCATTTCTAATGAAAAAACAAAGCCACTACCTCAGCTTTTGAGGTAGTGGGAAGCAAATATTCGCTTCCTTTAGTGTAACCTTTTAAGCTTTTGCACACAAAACTACTTGTCCTTTAAAGCCTTTTAAGCTTTTGCACACAAAACTAGTTGTTCAAGGAAGGTAAATTCTCCTGCCTGGAAGAGTTTGGCAACTCTTGAGGTTACATCAGCACTGGGTCAACCTAGTGGGTCATTATTCATGGGAACGTGGGAATGGATGTTCCAGTCTCCTATTTTACAGATGAGTGATCTCCTTTCCCATGTTCTGGCAAATTGACTTAAAGAGATGACCCAGCTACTACATCATTGAAGTCAATTTCTTCAGAAGGGTATACTCTTCAGCATCTGTTACCAGTAGCAGTAACTGCAGGAAGGACAATAACAGAGAGCAGCACAATTGTGATGCTTGTTTACATGTGTGTTTTGCATCTTGAAATATCTTTTTAACACCTGGCTTGCCATGGATCACATATGAATGATGGTATAGAGGAAAGGGCAAAGGCCACCCTTCCCACTTTTCAGTCCAGGAAGCCAACTTTTACTGTACATATAGAACAAAATATGCAACACATAGTTGGCTGGGATAGCAGGGCAGGATCTAACTACAGTCCCTGAACTTAAGCTCATAGTATGGAATTTATTCAGCACAGAATTATTGAGCAGCTACAGTGGTCTAGGTTCCAGGCTTAAGCATAAAAGAGAGAGGTTCCTTGAGGGGCATCCTAGAGGCAAGCAGAGGTTTTTGAGGCATAAAGTATCAGCAGCAGGAGTCGTAGGGTCAGCGGTAACAGTGATCTCCTTACCCTTGGCATTAGGCAGAAGCCTCCTTATTCAGCATAGTGAGGAGTGAGACAGAAACTAGGACATGATTAGTACTTAGAAGGACATAAGATGAGGTCATTACTTGTCTTAGTCAGGGTTTCTATTCCTGCACAACATCATGACCAAGAAACAAGTTGGGGAGGAAAGGGTTTATTTGGCTTACTTCCATACTGCTGTATATCACCAAGGAAGTCAAGACTGGAACTAAAGCAGGTCAGGAAGCAGGAGCTGATGCAGAGGCCATGGAGGGATGTTCTTTACTGCCTTGCTTCTCCTGGCTTGCTCAGCCTGCTCTCTTATAGAACCCAAGACCTCCAGCCCAGGGATGGCACCACCCACAAGGGGCCCTATCCTCTTGATCACTAATTGAGAAAATGCCCCACAGCTGGACCTCATGGAGGCACTTCCCCAACTGAAGCTCCCTTCTGTGATAACTCCAGCCTGTGTCAAGTTGACACACAAAACTAGCCAGCACATTACTACTGAGGACTTTCCCATGCAGCACTGTAAAACGTCAGGATGTTATGGTACTTAGATGGATATGAATGAGGCTTAGAAGAGCACAGGGGTCATGAGATGCTTAGTCGAGGCCCCTGTGCAATAGTCTTCTCACACTTTGCCTTGTCCTTTTTTTTTTTTTCTCAGAGTGGTTTGTCTTGCAGGGGAGTTTGTATGTTCTCTATTGGTAGAGATGTACAAGGGCATGTTTCTTGAGGTTCTCAATACAAGCTATTCTTTGTTTTACCATTTAGTTGGGCATCTGCAAGGAGGAGGCCACAGACCATTTGCTAGTCTTGAAGGAGCATCAGTTCTTTAGCACCTTGAACCAGCTTCCTTTCATCTGGCTGTTCTCAGAACAGAAAGTGTCTGAAGGTCTGGATGGTGGGAGAGGGGCGGATGGAAAGGAAATTCAAAGCAAGGCCCTTGGCATCCCTGATCTGCAGCAGCTCATCAGTTCCCCTACTTCAAACCCGAGTGGGAGCCTGAATGCTCCTACTTCTGCCTGGCTCCTGCCTTGGCAACGGCATCTGGTAGCAATGAGTGAAGCAGAGTAGGGGCAGGAGAAAGGTCTACTTAAACAAAATGTGTTTTCTCACACACATAAAACCACAGGCCTCCTGGAGGCTAGTGCCCTTTCAGGCCCGCCTTCTTCTTAAGTCTGTAATCAGAAGCATGCGATTGAAAGCTGGCTTTAACACCCCTATTTCTTACACATAAAGGGGCTTGCTGAGGCACCTTTGCAGATCTTCCCAGGACAGATTAGCCATGCCTAGTGGGTTGAAGTTGACTGGTCTAAATCTCAAGTTCGGCAAATCCTTGCCTTAGGTAAGTGGCTCTGAACCATAGCTAGTATCTGGCAGATATATTTAACTCTGAGAAGCAAACAACTGAGTTACAAAAGGTCTCTGCATTATGTATATTTATGATACTTGTGTTGAACTTCACTATGAGATAGCCTCAGTTTCATAGCAGATTGCATCCATCTGTAAGACTAGCCCATGAAGGAGCCTATTTCCAATGCTCTCAACAGAGTGGAGCAAGCATTCTAGGAGGGTCCCCACCACTCATGATGATGATGGCTGATTATTCAGGCTGGCATTTAAGATCCCCAGGATAGAATGTCTGCTTTCCTATTGTCTTTACCAAAATCATAGCTGCCAGGAGAATTAATTAAGAATAAAACTGGGAAGGCACTGAGATCAGAATTCAGTCACATGAATAGTTCAGATGTTTGGACTGGTGGATGTGGCAACAATCCTTCTCAAGGAAATGACTAGGAGTGAGCAAAGATCTGGATCTTCCCACAACAATGATGCAGCGAGAGAGTAACATCACGTAACACTGGGGGATTTGCAGCCTCTACATCTGCTTTCTTCAAGGCAGTCAAGTAGATAAACTGCCAAGTCCAGTGAAGAGAATCAAGGCACACCTCACCAAGACTCATCATCCTCTGATGATCTAAGAGAGTCCATGCAGGTGGGCTGGTCCACTGGTGGTAAATTACAGGGAGGGAGTAGAGGAAATGTGAGTAGTGTAAGATTAAAATAGTATAAGATTAAAACAGTCTTATCTACTTCAGAAGGAATGGATCAATTCACTGGGAGGGAGATTATAATCAAGTAGAAGTGTACAGACACAGAATTCAAGGACAGGGAATCTCAATGAGGCCAGAAGTGTGTGTGTGTGTGTGTGTGTGTGTGTGTGTGTGTGTAGATATGCCAGCATGCTTATCTGCATTCTCTTGTGGCCAGTTTTAAATGTGTTCACAAGGGAAATATTGCAATTTTAATTAAGCTCACCAAATATGCCATGCCCATACTATAAACTCTGTAAGCCTGGTCATCACTGATCTATTGTGGGACACTGGAAATGATCATGTTCATTTGCAAGTTTCTTGTGTATTTATAAATTGGGGACCTCGTTGCCAAACCCTTAGCAGCCTTGGGGATTAATGAAAGCCTTGTTCACAAATGTCTTGGAATTCACAAAGGTTTAGATCGGTAATTAACAAGAAAGAGAAGGCATAAACATTTCAAATATATATCAACTCCTCAATCTATAACAGCCAATAAGTCTAAGAACAGAGTGACCACAATTTCCCCCAGTGACAGGCAGTCCATGCACTTTCAAAAGTAATTCTTCAATGAGCATAAATTACCTCTTGGAGAAACCTTCCTTGTATGCCATGGCTGTGGATTTATTAAGTGAAAATGAAACTTTTAAATAAATATCTGGAACAAAAATGTACTTCCCATCAAATTGGGCCACAAGGCAAGAGGTTTTAAAGCAGTGTGGAGCCTCGAGTCTGAGAGGAGGAAGCTGGGTTGTGTCCTTAGATGTTATTTGCTGAATCACCACCTGTTACATCTTCTCCCTTCTTGACTGATCATTGCCTGGACTCTCCTAGTGTGAGCCAAGAGCCAAAAAAGCACACAAATGCTTTAGTGAGATTCTTTCCAGCTTTGAAGAGAACCAGATAGAGTTGGAGATCTTGTCTTATTTCTAATAATGCAGTGATTGATGATAGATCACTGATATATCAATGACTGATAGATAGACAGATAGATAGATCGATAGATAGATAGACAGACAGAGAGGCTGAGTCAATTCACTAGCTTTAGAAGTTTAAGTTATTTTTTTTAAGGAATTATGGAGAATTTTAAGGAGCTTACAGATTGCTGATTCTTCCAGTTTATTCCTAGAGAGATATAAAAGGTAGCATCTACCATTGTCCTGCAAAGATTTTTAAATAGAAAGTGGAAGTGAGGGGCCTTGATGACTTCATCTGTATCTGTCTCTCCTTCCTTTTCCCACTTAAACATGTAGGTATCACACACACACACACACACACACACACACACACACACACACACTCACATACACACATACACACACACACATACTTGTAGGCAAACAAATCTCACATTTACAAAAATCTGCTTAAGAATCCTTAGATATTCATTACTAGTCTTGGAGTAAGAGTTAGTAGGCACAGGGAAGCTAGTCACAAAAGGCATAGTTCCTTAGTATAGTCACAGAAATGGCAATCTTAATCTGTGTCTTATAGATATTGTAATATCCCATACATTTCATTTTATTTTCTTATAAAAATAGAGATGGTTATTTATGTTTTTGAAAAATAGTCCTTTTAATATAATTATTGCTTTTAATTTAATTTTATTTTTTAGATTTTAATTAATTATTTACCTTCTCCCTTTTTCAAAGGCTCCCAAACCTTCTCCTTGCTCTTTTTCAAATTCATTGTCTCTATTTAGTTAAGTATTGTTATACATATATAACATATATAATATATCATATAAAATTATATATATATATATACACATAATATATTATATGAAGTTTTATACATACCAATACACAAGTAGAACCTAGAATCTGTACAATATTATTTGTATGCATCTTTAGGGTTGATCACTTGGCATTGGATAACCAATGGCAGAAGACTCTCCCACTCTCAGCATCCTTAGTTGCCTGTAGTTCTTTGTATAGAGTTGACATCTCCTGAGCTTCCCCCATCAATATTAGAATGTTTATGTTGTTCTGTTTATTCATCTCATGTTAATGTATTATTGTTGGTAAACCTTTATGAGTATAGCTTCTGATATTACCAGGAGCCACAATCTTTAATATCTTTAATCTTTAGCTTTAGTTTATATTTTTCCAATGTATCATAGGCTTATTTTCTATCTCTCTAATTATCTGTTACATGTCATCTGTCTATCATCTATCCATTACTCTTCTCAAAATGAATTGTAAAATGCTATCTCTAATATTCTTGTTGAATTATTGTATCATTGATATTTATCTTTTAAATGTTTGGTGGAATTCATCACTAAAATAATTTGTGTCTGGGATATTTATGTATGGCATGAAGAGAGAAAACATGATTAAAATTTAATATTTAACTAATAAATATGGGATTATCCATATACTTATTGACTTTAACACTTCTAAGGCATTGTATATTCTAAGGAACATACATAATATACACAGAAAGTAGACTATATTACTTATATTACATTATATATTGGCCAATTTATTTTTTATCATTTCGGCATAGGGCTCTCTAATGATATTTTTGATTATTGCTTTTTGCAACCTGTGCCTCTTTCTCCTCTTCTTCTTGTTATTTTTCCTCCTCCTCTTCCTTTTCCTCCTCTGCTATTTCTTCTTCTTCTCCTGTGTATTTATCTTTATCTACTTCTTCTACTACTACTATCTGGCTAGATGTTGTTTAATATTATGAAATTGGATTTTTTGTTCCACAGGTATTTTTCACCATTTTGATTATTTTATTTAAAAGCTTTACATTCAATTAATAAACTTAATTTGTTTTTTGAAATTAACACACACACACACACACGTGCTCACACACACACACATATATATAGAGAGAGAGTGAGCGAGAGAGAGCGAGAATGAGAGAGAGCAAGAGAGAAATGGTAATTTTTATCAACTCCCAATTGCTCTCCATTTTTTAGATCCTCAGATCACAGAACAGGTCCACACTTTAGGGCGGGCCCCATACCAGTAACTGACACACACAAAATGGATTTTATGGATTTTCTGTTTTCTTCCTTTCTTTCTTCCTTCCTTCCTTCCTTCCTTCCTTCCTTCCTTCCTTCCTTTCTTTCTTCCTTCCTTTCTTTCTTTCATTCTTTCTTCTCTCCTTCCTTCCTCCATTCCTTTCATGGACACTTTATTCATTTTGGTATTTTTTGTCTTATTTGATTATTAATTTTTTAAACATTTATTTTGTGGTTTTTCTCTTTTTCAGACAGAAACAACATAAAATTAGATTATAAGAAGGTAGGGAGAATCTGAGAAGAGTTGGAGGTAAGGAAAACCATAATCAAATATGTTGCATAATTTTTTAAAATAAAAATATATTAAAATAATAAATCTTTACACAGAGGTGAGTCTGGAGAATCTTTAATAATTTAATTTAAAAGCAATTTTAGGTTCATTAAAAGTTGAGATGAAGGAACATGAGAATTTTATATATTTCTGTTCTCACACATGAACTACTATTTAGTATTCCTCCTACAGTACATTATATTTGTTATTGTCTGTAAACCTATATTGATACATCAACATAATCATCCATGGTTTACAGTAAGACTCATTCTGGCAGTTTTGTACATTCCATGCTTTCAAACAAATATATAAGACCCTGTGATTCACTGTCAAGATATCAAACAGAGCAGTTGTTTTGCCATTAAAATCCTCTGTTCCAACTGTGCTTTTTTCCCAGTTCCTTAGTTCCTAACAGCCCCTGGTCTTTATAGTGTTTTTATCATTCCACCTTTTCTAATGTGTGAGGTAGATAGGGCCATAAAGAGTGTTGTCTTATAATATTGATATTTTCCCATACAGTAGCATGTAATTTAGATGTTAATTCTCTTTTACATTTGTGTATGAGTATTTTATTTTGTATATTAACTTTGCATCAAGAAACCTTGATATTAACAATTTCATTTTAAAGAAATTTTTTTGCACTTTCTTCACAGGTTGTTTTATTGTTGACAAACAACCTAAATTTCATATGTCATTCCAAAAAGGTGTAATGAGTAGGGGCATTTTGCCTTTTGTTGCTTTTTGGGCAACAGTGTCTCCTCGTTTACTATAAATATCATGTTTGTTATATTTTTACTTTTGTTTTTGTTTTGTTCTAGAAATAATCTTGGCTAAGTTGAGGAAGTACTGCTCCATGGATTTACTAAGTTTGTCTTTAAGCAATGAATGACTATTGGGTTTTTCAAATGTTTTATATGCATCTGCTATATGATTATTAACCTTTACTTTTTGTCAGTTAACGTGCTTTGTTAGGATGAGTTCTTGTTTTGTTGCCCAAGCTGGCTTTGGATCTGTAGTCATTCTACCTCAACCTCCAAGTAGATGGGATTACAGATATATAACACATATAGTATTCCTGGTTTGCATCGATTAAATTTTGAACATGGGACTAATTTTGCATGACTAGCACAAATCATACTTGTTTATGGTACATTATTTTTTAAATTAATATTTCATTGAGGATATTTGCATCTTATTTATGGGAGCTATTGTTCCATAGGTTTCTTTCCTTATAATATCTTGTTTGCTATTGATATTGGGGTAATGCTGATGTCATAAAATAAAATGGCCCCTATACTTTTAGACACTTTAAGAGATTGAAGAGAATTGGTGAAATTTCCCCTGTAATTATTTTTAACATAATTTCTCAGTGAATATAGTTGGATTATGTTCTCTTCTTTTTGGAATTTTTGATTCAATGGTTTTAATAGATATTGGCCTATCAGATGATCTATTTTTTATATGTGTGAATTTTGTGTATTTTGAGAAACTGGCCTCTTTTAGGATGTGAAATAAATGTACAAAAATGGTTTATGCTATACCTTCATTTATTTATTCTAGTGACTATAGGCCCTGTAGTGATAGCTCCTGTTTTGTTTCTGATTTTTACAAAAGAGTTTGCATATCTTATAAGTTAAAAAGTAAAATTTCTCCAATTTTTGTTGTTTCTTTCTCTTCTTTTGTTTGTTTCCTTTTGGTTTAATTTGTTGTGTTTTCTTCTTTAGTTTCTCTAGTTTCTCTGATTTTTAAATCTAGAAATTCAGATTTTTTTATATATGTATTTTTCTCATGTATTTATTTAATGATTTTATTTTGCTCATAAACACCATTTTCACTGTATCTTACAAATTTTAAGAAAATTTATTTTTGTTTCCCTTTTATTAAAACCAAATTTTTAAGTTCTAGAGAAATGACTCAGTGGTTAAGAGCACTTGTAGTTCTTGCAGAGGACTCAAGTTAAGTTGCCTGCACTCATGTTATGTGTCTCACAACTGCTAATTACTGCATCTCCACAGTCCCTGACATCTTCTTTTTGGCATGTGAAGCCACACCCACAGACATTGCATGCACACACATAGAGTTCTCCCCATAAATAAAGTGAAAACAAATATACTTTTAAAAGAGCTTTAAATTTCTTTTAAGATTTCTTATTTGACTCATGTGCTGGAAGCATGTTTTTAATCTGCACATATTTAGGATTTTTCCAGCTGTCTATCTGCTCTTTATTTTTGGTTTAATTTCATTGTGGCCTGAGAGCAGGCACTTTAAGATTTCTCTTCTTTTGAGTTTGTCATGGTATGTTTTATGTGGTCTCTTTCTTGATGAGTATCCCATGTCAGCTTGGGGAAAATATGTGTTCTGTTTTGTTGGATGAAGATGTAAATTATAAATTATATTACATTTATTGATGAGGATGATGAGATCCCTTATATCTTTATTAATATTCTTCCTGCTAGACCCATCCGTTACTCAGTGCCTTAGTTAGGGTTTCACTGTTGAGAATAGATACCATGACAACAGAAAGTCTTATAAGGTAAAATATTTAATTGGGGCTGGTTTACAGATTCAGCATTCATTCTATTATCATCATAATGGGAAGCACGGAAGCATGGAAACATGCAAACAGTCCTGATGATGGAGGAGCCAAGAGTTCTACATCTTGACCAAAAGGCAGACAGAAGGAAATTGTCTTTCAAAGGCATTAAGGAGGGGATTCTCTTCTTCAGTGGGCAGAGCTTAGGCATAGGACTCCAAGGCCTGCCCCTACATTGATTTACTTCCTCTAACAAGGCCACAGCTACTCCAATAAGGCCACACCTCCTAAGAGTGTCACTTTCCATGGGCCAAGAATATTCAAATGACGACACTGACTGATGCAAAACTCATGAAGCAGGATAGTAGGTGGATCCGTTCCTCTTTTCACTTCTGTCAGTTTGTGTTCAACATACATTCACACTCTGCTTTTAAGTATATGCATGTTAAGAAATGTTTAGCCTTTCTGGAGAACCGACTCTGCTATCAAATTGTAAGATCCATTGTTTAATACCTAATGCCTTTTAATGTTTTCATGTCTATTTGAATTTAATATTACTTTACTACTTTCTTTTATGTTGACAAAGCATTTTTCTCCATTCATTTACTTGAACTCTATAGGGATCCTTGCATTTAAAGTGAAATTTGTATAGGCTACATACAAGTGGATCTTGCCCTTACATCTGTATACACATGTATATAGACCATTGATGTTCAAAGTGACTACTGATAACACTTAATAAACAAATACGTATTATAACTTTATATGTTGGTTTCATTAATTAACTAATTAATTAGGTGATTCTTTTAAAAACTTTTGCTGCTTTTCACCTTTTTCTTACCTTTTGTGGTTTTGTTTGAGTTTTATACAATTCTATTCATTCTTCTATAGTAACATCTCACTTTTTCAGTAGACAAAAGTCTCCTGTGTTTTAAAAAGGTTATTTACTTTTATTTTTATATGTATAGGCGATTTGCTTGCATGTTTGACTGTGTACCACTTGTGTGCTTGGTGCCCAGAGAAGCCAGAGAAGGTATTGGGTTCTCTGTGAGTGGAGTTACAGACAGTTGTGAGCTGTTTTGTGGGTTTGTGGAATTGAATTCCAGTCTTCTGGATGATCAAACATTGCTCTTAACCACCGAGCCATTTCTCCAGTTTCAATATATCACTTAGAAGAAATAATGGCAACAAAAACACATTTTAGTGTTTCCCCATAGTTTACAATATATATTTACTATGACAATAAGGTAGTGCAATAATATACCACCTTACAGGAAGTGTCTAATAACAGCAGTATAATATTATTTTTCCTTCAATCACTTGTATAGCTATAATTCATATTACTTATATTAAAAACATACATTCTCACACATATTTGCATATCATTAAGCAAATATAATTAGATATAATGCTATTATTTTGAACAAAGTATCTGTTAAATAAATAATGAATTAAAACAGCTTCTTAAAAGGAATACACAATTCCATATTTAGTGTTCTTTCTTTTTTGATAATGAAAATATGAATATCTGACTCTGTGACTATCTAAAGAATTTCAATTTTTTTGGCAATACATTTTCTGATAATTTTCTTCAGTATCTGCTTGTCTGGGAAAGTTTCTAGCTTCCTTTAATTTCTCAGAGTGTAGAATTCTAGGTTGCTGGTATTATTTCTCAATACTTTAAATATTTTATTTCACTGTCTTTTTGGCATGGTTTTCAAAAAGCAATCATATACTCTTTTCTTTTCTTTTTTTCAAGGTTTAAATAGACTTTATTGTTACAGAGGGGGATCCCACCAAGCAGAACCAATATATGTGGTCCCAGTTGTCACCATGGAGAGGCATCGAGAGATCATGACTGCAGAAGAGGTGACTGGAATTGAGTAACATGATAATGGGAAGGCCTCCCAAGAATGCAGGAAACATGATCAAGGTGGGCTGGCAAGAGTAGTCTAGTCAAAGGATGAGGGGAAGACAGCTCCCTTCACTCCTGCTTCTTGTACTCCCCAGGTGTGACAGGACCCAGCCCACAGGCAGAAGACAACACAAGAAGCAGGAAGTGAGCCCAATGGTAGTATTGTAATCCCGATCTGCTCCAGCGGCGGCTTCCAGTGGACAAGAGCGGAAGGCTCAATGAGCTACCTGGCCTAGCAGGTCAGGTTTCTCAGCAGCAGCAGTGTCAGAACAGACATGATGGAGCAGAAGGACAAAAGACAAGGACCAGCCGAAGCCCAACGCCGTTTTTCCATGATCAATACTGCATTTCTGTCTGATTTGTTGCAGGTTTGTTTTCTTTAATTTTCTCTTATTTAAAGTTTATGTTTAACTTTAACTCCTCTTGTTCTTCTCCCTCCCTTTCTTTCTCCTTGCCCCTCATTTTTGTCTTGTTCTCTCCTCTTCTTCCTGTTTTTACTGCCTTGTCTGTCATTGATTTAGAAGCATTCCTTGGTCATTATTGATGGACATCTTTTTGGACTTTTATGCTGCTTTGTACACACAGCTACACGTGTCCTGGTTTTGTAGTTGTCATATACTCCTTGAATATTTTCTCCTTTCTTTTAAAAATTTGTATTGTTTTATTTCTCACTTTTAGATATTTCTACTGTGATACCTTCAAGCTCAGTGTTCCCCTCTCTGTCTCTCTCTCTCTTAGGTATTATCTGTTAACTTGGTACATTAACAATCTTATCAAGGTATTCTTTATTGTTGTTACAGTACTTTTAATTTCTAGCATTTATGGTTCTTACAATTTCCCACTGCTCATTTCCTCCCAGTCACCCCCTCCCACAATCCATCCTCTATCTCCCCTTCTCTTCTCCACTGAGCATGTGGGGGTCCTCCTAGGTATCCCCCCAACAACTCTGGCACATCATTTCCCTACAAGGCTAGATACTTCCTCTCCCACTGAGGCCAGACAAGATCTCACAGCAAGTAGAACATATTCACTTATTGGCAACAGCTTTTGGGAGAGCTCCTGTTCTAGTTGTTCATGACCCACATGAAGCTCAAGCTGCCATGTTACACTCCACAAATCCAAAGAAGCTAAACAAGAATGAAGGCCCAAGTGAGGAATCTCAATTAGAGCAGGAAATGAAATGCTCATAAAAGGCAGAAGAAGGTGGGAACTAGGATGGAGAGATGCACATGGATGAGGAGGGAAATTGGGGGATTCAGAGTCAGGTATGGAGAGAGATAGGAGAGATGGCTAGATGACCAAGAAAATGAATGGAAATATGCAGCTGACTGGGGTAGGGAGGTTGGGGTCATCTCCAGGACAAAATAGAGACATAAACAAGGGAGGTGCCCAAGAATCAGTGGGGGTAACCTTACCTGTGAGTCACTTCACTGAGCATATGGAACCTGAAGAGGCCACATCCTGTATCCTGACAGGAACTCCAGTGCAGCAATAGAGACATTAACCCAACCACAAAACTTTCAAGCCAAAATTTATCCTGTCTACAAGAAATGCAGGCATCAGGGGGAGAGCAGAGGCTGTTTATTTTTAAAGTCCCCAATCCATTAAAGATAATTACTTCAAATTTCTAATTAGATAATTTCAGTGTCCCTTCCAGGTCCTTTGATGTTCACTTTGACTCTTGAAAGACATGTTTTCCCCATTTCTTATGCTTTATAAGTTTTTCTTGTAAAGCTAGTCATGATGCATTTGATAAAATGAACTTTAGAAAATAACCTTGAGTAATGTGATAGGAAGAGGTTATGGGCAGGGAAGCACAAAGGGTCTACGATTAAGAATCAGTGATGTGAACCTGTGCCATTAGACTCTGAATGCACAAAGTTTCAGTGTTTCCTCTCCTTACACGTGGAGTAGGAGAGGCAGAGTGAGATAGAGTGGTTGGTTCTTACAAGTTCTTATGGTTCTTACAAGTTGATTAGCTCTGATAAAATCCTAAAATATTAGCTTTTGGTTAATTCATTATCCCAGGACAAGGTCTTCTTAGGAAGAATAAAGTGCTTTGACATCCTTTACACCATCTCTCCTCAACTTTTTGTAGAAGTTTAAGGGGGTTTTTACTCAATGTTTATTGTGGGGACTTAGTTCTATGTTCCTGGACCTAAAATTCAAGTATGCATTCTTCTCTATAACTATGGAGAGAAACATCACTTCATAAAAAAAAAGAGTACTGGAGACTCTGGGTCATGAAAGTAGAGCAGTTTATTTTACAGCCTTGTAAAGTCAGATATCAGTCTAGAGTAGCAGGCATGGTGTGGAGAGGAGAGCAGAGTTCATAAACTCTAACACATGACCCTCCCACCATTTTGTGAATAATCATGAGGGTGGCATCTTATGTATTATATACGTCTTACTGTTGCCTTTGATGTTGCTTTTGCAAAACAATTTTCTACACAAAAATTGTGCATGGGTTCATCTAATTTATTTGTTCATTTATATTCTTTGCTCATCTATTATACCCTGACCTCAGTTTCCATTTCCTCCACTCTTCCTAGTGTCCTCGCTTTGCTGATCTCCCCCAGATCCACATCTTCTCCTTTTCCTTCAGAAAAAGAGTAGCCTTCTCAGGAATATCAACCAAAGAGGGCATCCAAGTTACAATAAGACTAGACACAAACCCTCATATCAAAGTGTTCTAAAAGCAGACAAGAGTTAGAGATATACCTTTTCCTATTGTTAGGAGCCTCACAGGAACACTGAGCAAAGCAACCATAATACATATACAGAGGACCTAGGTTAGACAATACAGGCTCTGATTGTTGTTTTAGTCTCTGTGAAGCCATAAAATACATTACTAGATGCACACACCTCCCTTGCCCATCCAACTTTGTGTGCTCTTTTTGTTTGGAACCCACTGAGTCCAATTTGTGATACACATATACACTTGGACATGTGGTCTTTCTCTGAAATATAATTGACCTACCAATGGCTACAACATTAAATAAAACACTTCCTCTCCTAGCATTTATGACTTTCCAGTAGCTCTTCAGTTAGTCTCCCTGATGAGATTTTGTCTGGTTTGAACATGCCCAGGTCTTGTGCTTGCTGTAACAACAGCCGAGAGTTCAAATGAGCCACAATTCTGTGATGTCTGGAAGACACAATTTCTTTCAGTCATTCATTGCATTTGACAACTGTACAAGACTGATAACAAATTGGAAAGAATCCATAGTACGCTTGTAGTATGCTTGTTGTGTTTCTGAGCCCAGGTATGTCTTTTGGGATATCTCATTTCATATTTAGTCACTGCTGTGAATTTAAAATAGATAAACTGTACTAGACATAAATTTAACATGTCATCTTCTCCAGAAAGGCTTCTTGTCATGTTGAGAACAAAGAACGGAAGCTCTGAATGGGATAGTGTCTTAACCAAAACTTTAGAAACGAGATTGTGTCAGAGTATACACACACACACACACACACACACACACACACACACACACACACACCTACTTTTTGACTTAAAGCTCTGGGCTTTTTCACCATTGCTAGGTGCCTGGAACATTACTCAAAGGGCAGGCCTTCATATTGAGCTGCTTCCTGTTTTTTTGGAAGAATGAACTCACCTGATGCTTCCTGATAAGGAGAGATGGTTAATAAATTTCAACATTACAAGGTTCAGCCCTGAGTCATAAACCTTTCTTTTAGCAATCTGTCATGAACCTGAGCCTAACCCCATGGGTGCAGTAGCTCACGTACTTAGGCAGGTTTGCATTCTCTATCACAGTTTTGCCTGTAGAGCAGTGGTTCTCAATGTTCCTAATGCTGCGAACCTTGAATACAGTTAGTTCCTCGTGTTGTGGTGATCACCAATCATAAAATTATTTTTGTTGCTACTTCATAACTGTAATTTTGCTGCTGTTATGAATCATAATGTAAATAGTTTTAGAGACAGAGGTTGCCAAATAGGTCACGAGCCACAAGTTGAGAACCACTGCTGTAGAGCCTAGAAGGTACAACACCATCCTTATATTGAAGAGATAAGGAAGAAAATAAATGATTTTCAATGTAAAATACTCAACCATCTCATTGTTTGTTGTACAAATAAATCTAACACTAATGCCAAGTGGAAAATGTTACTTAGCCTAAGGCAAAAGATTCTATGAGGTTTATCTGCATGAAAACTGTTCTTCCACTTAAAATTTCAGAAATAGTTTTTTTATTTACAATTTTCTCTTTATTTTTGAGAACTTTGTACATGCATACAATGAAGTAGGATCATATCTAGCCATCATTTCTCTCTCTGAACTCTCTCTCAACTTACCCCTTACAAAATTCTCTCTCTGTCTCTGTCTCTCTCCTTTCTTCACCGTTTCCTTTTTTTCAATAATCCATTAAGTCCAATTAGTGGTACCCATATGTGCCCATGCCTGGAATCTCCATTGGAACATTCAAAGTCTAACAGTTACTCCATCTTCAATAGAAAGCTATTCACTATCACCTAACAACTATCTAGTCCTCAGTAAGTGGTCAGGGCTGCAGATCATGAAACCCATCTATGTTGGGAGAGTGTCTAGCTTGCTCTTGTATAGGTCTTGTGCAGGCAACCATAAATTCTGTGAGTTCATGATTGCATTAGCTATGCCATGGCCAGAAGACAGCATTTCAGCACTCCTTCCCATATTATGTTCTTTCTGCCCACTCTTTCACTAGATTCCCTAAATTTAAGTGACAGCAGGATTAATATAGATGTCTCATTTATGGCTGAACACTGAAACTTGCATTCTCAGAAGTTTGACCAATTATTCATCTCTCCATTGACTGCTTTCCATTGCCAAAGACTGAGGGCAGCAAAGGTCTATGAGTATAAGCATAAATATTTGAAAATAATTTGATAGCAAAGCCATTTTGCAAAATGACAATAGCAGGTTACATCCTAAGGTTAACACAAAAAGGGGATATGGCAAGCAATAGGGAAGCCTACTTCCTGACAACCAAATTTAAAATACAAGTATATGTCTAATGTTTTTATCAAATATAAAATGATATATTGCATGGATATATGTATACACACATACATGCTCTATTCATATGCATGCAAAATGCAATAATGTTCACTAAAATATGACACCATGAATTTTAAGGAGAGCAGAAAGAGATAATGGGAGGAGTTGGGGGTTGGAAAGCAAAGAGAGGAATGTTATAATCATTATAATCTTGAAAATAATTTCTGAAAAAGAAAAAAGTAGTGGAAGGATAGTAAACACATGGGAAATGAGAATAATACTGATAGTGGCTAAAGAGGAGGGAGGCAGGGAGATGGGGGAGTGGAGGGAGGCAGGGAGATGGGAGAGAGGAGGAGGTAGAGAAATGGGGGAGAGAATGGAAGAGTGGGCAGAAGGCTTCTTGGAAAGTCAGTAATTAGTAAGCTAATTTTAAAGTAAAATTAAAAAATGATTTTTAATGAATTACCCTGCATGCATGGACCATGTCACTTCAAGAAGATGTGATTATTAGATGAGAATCACAGTACAAGTGTGGATACCTCTCTATGAATTATTGATCAGCATCATACCCCAAAGATCTCCAAAACAACATAGGATATTGTACTTCCTTTGGTTACCCACAATAACTTCCTAGTAAGGGCCTGTTTCTGAAGTTGTGATACATTTTGGCTGTAGGACACAGAGAAATTAATCTCAAAATAATGGGAAACTTCTTCTCTGTCAGCTAGCTTTCCTGGTTCCCCAACTACTATGTAGGATTCTGGGGGAGAAGTAACATCAATTGTCTTACCTAGCACTGGATCCCAAATGCCCCAATACTGACCTGCCAGGCAAGATGTACCAATGGATGAAATTACCCATCGTGGGGGTAATTAACTGATTTCTTGTGGATTTGAAGCAGTGTATTTCATATCTCATATTATAATCTGGGTCAGAAACCCATGGCTTTGGTAGTCACAGCCCTTGAGTAGAACTTGCTATTGAAAACAACTTTTATAAAACATGGTTGCTGGGAAATGTCACCTGAACAGAGACTCATTCCTCATAATGTTGTACAGTTATGCAATTAGGGACTATCAGACTCACTCAAGTATGCTATTACTTAAAAAGTCTGTAAAGATAAAATTGTCAACCAAAGATAGTTGGCAAAAACAAAGAAAGTAAAAGTAGACATTTTTCTTCTTTTTGATTACTAAAAAAATAGCTAAAATTGCTTTTGGTCTTGGCAGTCAAAAGGAACACTCTGCAGTCTGAGAATGATGTCATATATACTTTTTTAAAATGCAGAACTACATGGTCTTACTGCACCAAGACTCCATTAAGGCACTTTTGCATCTTCATTGTTTGTTCAGTGTCTCAAAAGCTCCTTTCTAGCTGAAGTATATATTCAAAATGAAAGCATCCACAGTCAGGAAATTGCTTTAACATGTAAAAAGTGTTTGTTAAAAGATAATTTGCTAAGTTCTGTGCAGTGTCCATTCAGTGTCTCTCACCTTGGGAGTGATACAAGTAAAGTAGACATTCAGTCAACTGGTTGATGGAAGAAAGGTTTCTGATAGAAAAAGGCAGTCACAGCCTTGGGAGTTGTGATTATAGAGCACAGCTCAGGAAGTGGGTAACTCCATCACTGTACTCTAAGATGAACACATACAGCAGTTGACCGAAGGGGATAGATGGGATGGGGAAATATTTAGAGGATCAAGTCATGGCTTCAGTGATGCTTTGAAGATAAAGGTGAAAGTAATGAGCAAATACCTATTATTGCAAATGATCTAATAATTACTGATATAATTGTCCATATCCAACCAGAGACCCATAATAGAGATATAAAAATCCAAGGAGTTTCAGACTGCACACTGTGAGCAGTAATGCAAATCACATTCCCAAAAGCAGTAAATCTACTATGCTTAGTCGCCATCCCTCAAGATGTCTCTGCCTCCTGGCAATCACATAGCACAGAATAACAAATGAGCTGGAGTTAGTTCTGGGCAGCCCAGAGGGTATGGACTGGTTGGCTCCTAGTTTATTAGCTTTTGTCTCTGCAGTTACTGTTCAACAGTAGATGAGCTTCTCCAAGGAACCAGCTAACATTTTCAAGCTGAACTAACAGATTGTTTTGACATCATTAGACACAGATAAATAGAATGGAACCAAACTGGTAGCCATGTTTCACAAAACCTTCCAACACACCTGCAAGAAATTCTGAAATGCAGACTTTAATCTTGCTTAGCTCAAGGTCCCCACTAACTTCTTCAGACAGAGTTTCTGACTAGAGAAAATTTGACAAATAGTCTAAGTCCTGTTCTAATCAAAAAGAGGCTTATCTCTTATTCTCAAAACATAGACTCAGTTATGGCAGGTGTGATATGAAGATGAAGGAATTCCTAAGCATAGAACACTCTAGAGCTAAAGGGCAGGCATGTATGTGATAAAATAGTGATCATATAATCAGAAGGCTGAGTGTTCACAGTCAACTTTGTGTCCCTAGACAGCTTGAAGTTTCAAACACATTTTATGGAAGACCAATAGCTTCTACCTCATATCATGGAACATTATAGAGATGGATCCAAAAGGAAGTTTAATCAATTAAGTGACAATCTGTCTGTTCTATGCTGGGATATGTAGTAGTAAATATTTAGTGTTAATATGCCTGCATTTAGAATCACTTGGGAGACTCAGACACATATCTGGCCATTTCTGTGGCATCGATTGAGTGAGAAGACACATTCTGAGTGTGGGTGGCATTGTTCTGAGGACTGTGGGCCTGACTAGGATAAAAAGAGTAGAGAAGAAAGGAAGAGAATATTGTGGAGTGAAATGGTCTGTCATGCCTTCTCTCCTATAATGGATTGGACTGTAGATAGTGTGAGCCAAAGGCAAACCCTGTCTCCTCTATGTTGTCTCTGACAGGTATCATGTTTACATCATCTTGAATGTAACATATATAGGAGGGACCGTGTTACCCTCAGGTCTTCAGTCTTTTTTTTTTTTTTTTTTTTTTT
>NW_022196912.1:31852787-31874222 GCF_008632895.1 Mastomys coucha
TGAGAGGATCGTGTCCCTGCCGCCCTGCGGCTCCCCTGGGAGTCGTGGGGCTTGTGGCTCCTGGCTGGTTGCTCAGGTCTCAGAAACTCACCCGAGAGAAAATGGCGAATCCAGCCTGGGTCTCTGGCCTAAGGCGCCTCCGGGCTGGCTGCTCCAGTCTCAGAAACTCACCAGAGAGAAAATGCCGAATCCCGCCCAGGTCTCTGGCCTCCAGGTCTTCAGTCTTAACCAGCTGTCCTCTAGTCAACTTCTTGGACTCCTCTTACAAAAAAAAAATCCAGGACTGAATGGATGGTGGATTGGGGGGTGCCTCTTTCCGTTATAGCTGGAAAATTCATGTTGACATACATACCAGCCCATCTGAGACAGAGAAGTCTTCACACCTTTCCCCTTCACTTTCATCTTCACAGAAACGAGAGGATGGATCTTTCTTCTGGGTTATTTCCAACTACTCTCAAAGGATTCTTACACATGATCAGAGAGCACTCAAAACAAAATGAAAGAAAGCATGAAGTAGTGACAGCTTTATTAAAAGATGGAAGTGTAGGTTAAGAGGCACTCATGAGAGGACAGACTCTCATTTATGTCATAAAGAACCAATAATGGGACTTCCATAAAAGATTAAAAACAGCAAGAGTATCTTTTATTATTGACCTATAGAGTCAATATAAAAGTAGAATGAGATAATACTTTAATTTATTAATATTTTTGATGCATTATTTTAGTATATTTGGGTATTGGGGTTGTATAGACAATAAAGAAAGACTTATGAATTCCTGCATCTTCTAAAGCATGGACATAGGGAATTAGATGTAAGGAAACAGTCTGTTCTAGTTAAATGAATGAATGGTTATATATTGACATCCTTTGTGAACAATTTGTTTGATTATGAAACATGGACTTACAGGCTTCTTAGTTTATGGGATTTTCACTATCCTCCGCAGACAGACGAGGCCTCTGAACACACCTCTTTGCCCCTTTACTTTGTTCTTTTTTAGATGCATGAATGAAGAGAAAGGCCCAAAGGCAATTTGAATATTGAATTGACTGATAACAATGGATACCTCTAAAGCCCATGTACTAATATCTCTGTATTTGAAGATTTCACCTCCCACCCAAAGTCTGTTGAGTAAATATGTGCATGACAGCTTAGTGAGCCTGAACAACTTCCCAGGTTCTTCAGCATCATTCTTTGCACCAGCAACACTTGTTTTCTTGACTTTGCCTACATATCTGAGATCATACTCTTTGGACACATTCCTCAACATCTAAACAAAATCCCAGAAGCTTGTACATGCCAATGGATGCTGTTTTAGAGGGAGAACACAAAGAGCCCATTTACAACTGGCACCCATCCAGAAAACAGACACAGCTATTGCAGTGACACAAGGACATGGAATCCCCTCTGTTCTAAGCTGTGAGTGCAGAGTGAGAGGGAGCTGGAGAAAGGGGCATTGCCGAGGCTGACAACCAGATAAGAGTCTTGACTGTTCCCAGCCCTGCTCCTGCCATACACCTCATAAAGTGATAACTTGGATAGAATTCCCCTTCCAGCAACTGCAGTGAAGTAGATTTTATAACACATTGAGAAAGGTTGACAGCTCCCAGAATATAGAACTCGGGCCATTCCTACAATCTCAGTCGGAAGCTGCTGTCTGCCCCGTCTACACTGTCTTTAACACAGATATTCTTGTGTGTCTGCAGCTGACAGCCTCTGCACAGGAAAGCAATAATGATAAAATCAGTGGGCAGGTCACATTTATTGAGGACTGATCAGGTGTTAGCAACTGTTCCCTGTTTTTTATGGGTGATCTAGTTTAATCATCTGAAATAACTCACTGCAGTGATTTTGAAGCCAGAAAATAGAGGTTGGGGACATTAAGCAAGTTTTCTAACATTCACAGCTTGCAAAGGTGGTGATTTGAGCCTAGTTGGTTCTGAGGATGGCATCTGCCTCTCACAGTTCTCTCTTTGCCTCCCAGATGTCTAAGAACCCTCCATGAACTGTTAGAAAAACTCATGTGGCAATTCAACGTGTGAATCTGCAGAGAAGTATACCCAGTGTTTAGCACTGATGGGTGCAAGGTAAAAACACAATGGGTAGTTGATGAATGAATAGGTAAATTAAACTCACATCTGGAAGGACTTGCTTCATGAAGGCCATTTATTAGTTGTTTTCCAGGTGATGTTTTCTGTATGGGAAATCATTACACATGTGGATAACAATGTCCTTGATAAAGCAGTAAAAATGAAGCACCAGTCCAAGGAAGCAACTAGTCCCTTCAGGAATGAGTGACACAAAATGCACCATGTTTGGGATTAGCATCTTGAAAGACAGGAAGTTGGTTTGCTAATGCCAAATGAAACCCACTTGGTTCCCTCACATTTCTGAGCTGTTCCTATGCAAATGAACAGCTGCTCCTTCAGGTACACTGAAAGTCCACATTCTTGGCTTGGGATAATTTCCAAACTTAGGGCTCATTTTAATGTTACTTGGACAGCAGATGTGTTCTACTTCTGCTCACCTAAAATCAGAAGCATGCTGGAGAGGAACTGTGGTTCCTATGGATTCAGCAGATGCAGCCTGTGACCTCTTAGGGAGGAAGTAATAATCCCTGGGTCAGAGTGTGGGTCCCCAGCATAAGCCACATAACAGACAGTTGACCTACATATCTGTCCCAGGTCGCAGTGACTAACAGATGCCACTAGTTTCTTGGAGGACATGGTTAATGGGGGTATACACATAGAGTGTGTCCTTTATTCATTATATCTCTAAGGAACCAGGGCAAATGCTAACAGGTTCTTGTGAAAAGGTAAGAGTTTAATTAGTTTGAACTCATCTGAGAGGTAAAGAATTCAAACTTTCCAGACATGGGTGAAATACACTCTATTTAGTGATGTGGCAAAAGCAAGTGGGCAGACTTTTCTGAGAGTCTGTTGGAACATTTCATATTCTGATTCAAAACTTGGGAACTGGAGCACACTGCATTTTGAAATGTTTTTCTGGTGTGTACAGAATGGTATTTTAGGGTGGGAGGAGAATGTAGAAACAATCAGAGAAGGACTAAGAGAGCCCTACAGAAGTCTATCCATAGACAGACAGGCTATTAATTTCTGAGGGTACCTAGACTGCATAAATTCAAGGATAAATATCTAAGAGGTAAGGAAGTGATCCCTTTTTTATAAATTTATGTTCCAGTAGCTTCTGCCTTCAGAATCACACACACACACACACACACACACACACACACACACACACACACATATATATATATATATATATAAAACTGAGTAAATGATATCTTAACACTGAATTATACTGGAATACTCTGGGTAGACCTGAGAAATGGGAAATTTACCCCATGTTCTAACTGATGTCTAAATTTTACACTGAGGTGTGTCCTTCTATACTGATCTCTTCTTAATAACTTGCTTTCTGAAGATTGAAGTAGGCCAGATTCTAATATCCACCACTCACATACAAATCCTCATATGGCTAGGTGTGCCTGTAGCATCAATATTGGGGAATGGAGACAGGTGGGTCCTGGGTATTTGCTGAGCAGTCAAGAACATCAAATAACAAGTTTTTAGTTCAATGAGTGACCTGGTCTCTAGGCAAAAAGGCTGATAGTGACACCCAATGCTCCCTAACCCTACTTGGATATAAAGAGATATGTACCTGCCCCAACATATGCATGCAACACACACACACACACACACACACACACACACACACACAGCATGCACATAACATTCACCACACACACAGCATTCATGCACAAGCCTTAAAAACATACACAGCATGTACATAACATATGTCACAATACACAACATATACATACAAGCTATAAATACACAGATCATACAGACAGCATATTCCACAAATACAACACATACAACATGCACATACAAGCCATAAACAAGCAAACAAACACACACACACACACCTTTCTTAAAGGAGCATGCGATATTATGTGAGATGGATCTCTTTTGTTTCTCATGATGAGATTCTGTGAAGTGTATTTTGCTACGATGGTATTAGTCACATATGGGTACAGATTGACCTCCATGAAGGTGAAATCCTATAGATCAGACAGATAGTACCTGGTTTGCAATTAGCTAGGGATGGAAATGAATAATCTGCTATTTCTCTCTTTGCTGTTAAATCCAGATCAAGTTATCCTTCAGCCATTCCTCTTCATCCCCCGTCTCACTGAGCACACACATGAGCAATCACTGCTGTGTACTTGCAGGCCTCAGCTTGGTGCAGTCCTATTTCCTGTGTCCAGGCAGAGGCTTCCCACAGCTGGAGTGGGAAGCACCTGCAGGGCTCTGCTTTCTGTCTGCCTCACTCACTCTTAGTGAGCCTGGTTACCATCTGCACAGGTAAGGCCCCAGCCTGGCCCCTGTAACCACTAACCCAGCTCTTACAGACCCAAAGTCAGTCTAGACATAAACCAGGCATCCTGCCATACCTGAGGGGGGCCTGCTTCATGTCTGTGGTTCCTGCTCACACAAAGAAACCTATTCACACCCCCCTTTCTCACGAACATATCTTCTCTTTGTGATCAGTGGCTAAATCATGCTGGGAACTGCAGGATGAGCTAGGGAGAACTCTAAATTAAGGTGCTGTGAAATAGACCCATTCATTCCCTTAGGAAACTGATCTATGCCAAGCACTTTGGAGACTGTCCTCACAGAATGTCTCAGCCTCAGATCCCAGTGGAAGAGACAAACTAGAACCTTTTAAATGCAACCTGCAGCCCCAGATGATAAAGGCCCAAATGAGTACATGGAATCAAAGTGGTTTTCCTGGCAGCAGAAAAAAGTACAATTTCCATCTGATAGAATTTGGAAAGATTTTTACAGAGGCTCTAATATTAAAATGGGGTTTAAGGAATACACAGAAATTTGCATCCTCGAAAGTTTAAAATTGTGTGTGTGTGTGTGTGTGTGTGTGTGTGTGTGTGTGTGCGCATATTCAATTGGGCATGCATGTGTGGAGGCCAGAGTTTGATGTCAAGATTTTTTATCTATTGTTTATCATTCAATATTTGGAAATTAAGTATTTCTAAATAACTTGTGAATCAAAGAAAGAATAAAAATGAAAAAGAGTGCTGGACCAACAAGATGTTTCAACAGGCAAAGATGCTTGCTCCCAAGTTTTAGGACCTGACTTCTCACAAGTCTTGGGGCTTGCTGATTTGCCAGCCCATCCTGTAGAGCAAGCACTAAACCAATGGGAGTCCTAGTCACTAAAAACAATGCAGATGGATCCCAAGGAACAACACCTGAGGTTAATTTCTGGGCTTTCACATGGACACAAATTTACAGAGACATACACTCTCATACAAGCACCAACATGAACACACATAAATACCCACATAGATCCACAACTTATTCTCACACAAAATCCGTACCTCTTAAATCATTAGAGCACTCAAGTTACCTTTCAATAAATAAATGGACAACTTGTGACATAGTCAGACAATGGAAATGAGAAATAGGACATCAAAGCATGAAAATACATGAAAAAATATTTAATGCATTTATCACTAGCAGAAAGAAACACATTGTAAAAGTACACATATTGTATATTTGCAACTATGTGCTACTCTGGAAGAGGTAGAACTAGGCAATGAAAAGATTGGTGTTTGCCAGTCTTGTGGAAAATGAGGGATATTTAGGGCAAAGCAATTCAGTTTGCATGATACGGTAATAGTGGCTTCATGGAATTTTTATGCATTTACCAAACCCATAAAACCACCTAACACACACAAAAAAATGAGCCTAATGTAAAGGGTAGGCCTAGGTAGCAATGAATAGCAACTCAGGTTCATTGGTGATAACATAGGCACCACACGGATGGGAAATGTGTTGGGGAATAGAAAGAAACTGAGATTAGTTGGGTGGTGTAAGTTAGAGCATCACACTTTGTTTCCCATGTTTCTCATACATAGTCTACTTGACAAGGACCAGACTATTTGCTGAGCTACTTAGACCTACACTGATGTCAGATTTTGTGGGGCTAGCTTTAAGAGAAAGCTAAAGCCAGTGCAAGTACTGGGAGGTCATTGGTGATAACCTGTGAGTAAGGCAGTTGGAGGCTGAGAAGGATGGGTCAGCCAAAATGGAGATCAATAGTGTGGAGGGCTTTGAAGGAAGAATGCAGAGAGCCTAGATTTGGCTGTGCTGTGGGTTATGCTAGAAAGAACTTGATTAGACTTCAGAGACTTGGTCAAGTGTTGGCTCTGATTCTTGCTATGTAGTGTGAATTCTGGCAAACGACTTGGCAGTTTTGGCCTTTGGTTATCTCAAAAATGCTCCAGGGACATTACTCTGATGCACAGGCTCAAATCTCACAGGCTGGAGGTGCTCTGCCAACACACTAGCTCTTGATGTTCAGTAGGAATCACACCCTATTAATGTGTTTAGCCTGAGCTAAGATGTCCTATGTATGTAAAACAGCGTGGAAAATAAAATAGATCTCATTCATACTGGTTATATTATTTATGCATTTAAAATATCTATTCTGCATTTATTACACATTGTTAAGTGAAATTTTATTGTTTTGTGTTAAACGTTTAATGCATTTTCCAGAAAATTAAACATTACCTGTAGAATCTGTGGTTGTGGTTTTCACTATGTATTTACTATATAGCACAAGTGCTGAGCTTTCCTAGTTAAATTGTCTTTGGGGAGAAATAATTTTAGCTCACAGTGTCTTTCCTAGTTAGCAGAGTTATTACCCACTCCAGAAAGAAACTGAGTAGAACCAAGAAGGAATGTAAGATACCCAAGGTAATCTCATGGCAAACTGGAGCCATTTTGCTATCCGTTGGGTACCGTTTTATAAACACTAGCCCAACCTGGAATTTTCCAGAATATTTAAACGAGAAGGCTAAAATTCCTTCCCTAGACATAGATATAATCCTTAATAAACCCATTCTTCCTTTGCTTCTGTGAAACTATCAGCAATTTAGGGATGGACCTGGCTCAATTGGGTCTGTTTCTACCTCACCCCACAGTGAGGCTAAGCAGCAAAGGAAGCCACCACATGTGGCTGCCATGTTAGTGTAAGACTGACTCTTTTCCAGTTTTCATTCTTCCTTCCATGTCAGAAAATATCAAGCTTAAGAACCAATATGTCCTTGGTGCTCCTACGGCTGACATTAGTTTTCATTTAGACTTTTAAAATTTTAAACATATATAATATTATTTGTTCAAGATCCTTCATTATCTACTCTTAAGTCCCTCACCCTCCCATAAGTCCTTTCTACTTCCTCAGGATCTCTCCTATTCTCACATTCTTTTAATTGTATTTTATTTTATTGTTTTATTTTTACTTATGGCCCACTAAATTTAATTAGGGTTGTTCTCATGAATGGAGGGTTATTCAGTTGAGAGGAGGCAATGCACTTGTGGTTTTTACCACTGAAGACTGTGACTCTTCCCGCTGCAAACTTTTACTGTCTGTAGCTCATCTGGGTGCGGTGTGTTTTTATGATCACATTCTTATCCCTAATAGAAAGCTGACCTGTATCTATTCCATATGTTTTTCTAAATCATGTCTTATTTATGTCTGATCTTTAAAGAAATATATGCTATTCTTAAGCCCAGAGGCTTAGATATACTGTTGTTTGCCTCTTTTCGTGTGTCTGCCCAGATCCTAAGTGTTCAGTCTGATCTTATCATCATCAGGAAGCTTAATATCCTTAGTTTGGAATTTTTTCATTCATATAATGATTACAATAAGTTTACTTGATGTGACTTTCTTTTCCTCAGCAGAGTAGGATTCCTTCTTTCTCATTCACAAATTCTTTCATACACAGGAAAGAGAATGTGTTGGAGTAGCAGTCATGTGATGGTAGAAGTTAAAGTGGTTGGAAACAAATGAGACATGTCTATGTAGTTTGCATCCACAGCATCAATTTTCTGTGCAGTTTGTACAGTCTACTTCACAGTCATTTGTGTGTACCTGTATATTGTAATTCATCATGCAGTAAAATTGTGACTATTTCATGGTGATATCACAGATTTGTCCCTGGGGTTCCTGTCAAGGAATCCTAGGAGGATTTTCTTAGTGAAGAAAGGATGTATGATTGAAAATTTCTATTTGCCCAAACCAACTGGGCAGACAATGCATCTCTGGAGTTTCTATGGCTACTGGAAACCCCTTGGCCTCTCAAAAGCTCTAGGGACTTGAAGACTTTCTGCCCATAAAACTTTCACTTTCAAAGTTCATTGCTTCGTGGCATCTGAACACTCCAGTCGGATGCAGATTCCCACATTTCTGAACTGCTGTCATTGTATCTACATTTTGGTATGAGCTGCTATACCATTTATTTGTTTATTTTGTCTTCCATATCAGGTCATGGAGTTTGAAAATGCAGGTCACATCACATAGAACAGTTGGAACAGTGCCTAACAGAGAATAGATTTTCACTGAGAATAGGTTGATTAATGAATGTTATGTAAAGAAACTGGTATGACTTATATTAAGAAAACACCAATTTCTTTTTTTTTTATTAGATGTTTTCTTATTTACAATATCTCCTTACCCAGGTTCCCCTCCAAAAACAAAATAAAATAAAATAAAATAAAATAAGAAAAAATAAAATAAAATAAAAAACTAAAACAATCCCCTGTTGCCTGCCCCCTCCCCCTGCTCACCATTCAACCCCCTCCTGCTTACTGGCCCTGGCATTCTGCTACACTGGAGCATAGAATCTTCACCAGGCCAAGGTCCTCTCCTCCCGTTGGTGACCGGCTTGGCCATCCTCTGCTATATGCATGCTGCTGGAGCCATTAGTCCTACTATGTATACTCTTTGGTTGGAGTTTTAGTCCCCGGGAGCTCTGAGGGTACTAGTTAGTTCATATTGTTGTTCCTCCTAAGGGGCTTCAAACCCTTCAGTTCCTTGGGTACTTTCTCTAGCTCCTTCAACACCAATTTCTTAAAGAAAGCACTGTTTTCCACACTGGGTGCTTCTTGAAGCCCCATAATTAATGTTCATTTGGAGTGTAAGCACTCTGGGTGGATTATAGGAACTATAGATTGAGAGTTTGTTATCAGATAAAATTACCAATCAGCTCAACACATTTTCTTTACAAATTACTATATGATACTCTATATTTGACACTATATATTGATATATGCTTTAAAAGATCTTTTTGTTTTGCTTTATGGATTGAATAGAAGCCTCTATTATTGACAGTCATTGAGAAAGTGATGAGCAGAGAGGAGTCTTTAGAAGGCTCTATGTGTAAAAACCCTAGGTAGCAAGCGAACAACCAGGTAGCAGATACTACAAAGAGACCACAGGTAGTCCTCTCATAAGCATCATTAAAGGAAACCTCTGTGTCCATTCCCATGGGTTTTGATGTCTGAGATGGTGAGTATGTGACATAATGCATTTGACCTCAGGTTTTGCATATAGGTGGTAGAGAGATGATAAAACCATGGAGCAGACAGAAAGTTTTAGTCCTTCACAGGTTCAGTACATATAATAATTGAAGGAAATAATTGAAGGTAGAAAACACAAAGAAGCACTGACATCACATAGTGACCTGGGAGAAGGAATGACTTGACACACACTAGTGAGAAGAATGAGGTTACATGTTAGAGTTGAACTGAAGCCTAACATTTGTGAAATGCTTATAGATATTTGGCTAAAGAATTACTGCATCACGCTGAGATTTTTCTGAAGAGACAAAGTTTATTGGGACACTAGAGAAAGGATGTAGGCTGCTTATATGGTGAATTGACCATATAACTATGTCACAACTTGTTATATGATACCAATAAATGTTATGAAGGATATACTCTAAGGGCTCCATCACTGGTTGGACAACTATTGACTCTTGATGTATGCTGAGCAGGGAGGAGTTGTCTTCATTCATGTACCCACTGAAGATTGTTCTAACCATGACCTGATGGGTATATTAATTTATTTATGTATAGTTTCTTCATATACATCCAAGCATCACACAATAAACCTTAAATGTGTGCTTATTTCCAAGTTAATGGTTATAGGAACTTTAATGTTATTATCTTTGGTAACATGAGAACAGAGTGCATGACTGCATCTATAAAACCAGTCCAGAAGAGTCCTGTCTAAGATCTGTAGTGATTTGGAAGTAGACTAGTGCCCCATCAAGTATGAGGGCAGAGATTTCCCCATGTTCCACATTTAACCAAAACTATTTGCAATTAATTCCTGCTGGGAAAAGAAAATCAGTTTTCCAAAATGCAGTGATGTAATTTTGTCTGACTTGAACTTATACAGGTTGTGTGTGTGCTGTCACAGTCTGTGGGTTTATACATAAATAGTCCTTGTTGTATCAGAAGATTCTCTTTCCTTGGAGTCATCTCTTATCCCTGGATCTTACTGTGGGGAGCTGCAGCTGCCACCCTATATATTTTGAACACCTGGTCTCTGGCCAGAGCAGAGAGCATTGATAAACAAGCCCTTAGTTGGAAAAGCTGAGTGCCTCCAGTTTGTGATGCAAGCTGGCATGATTTCCCGCAGCCTATTATGCTTTGCCACGTAGCTGATGCTGATTGGGACCAGGGAAAGTATTTAACCTGCAAGGGCAGGGGGTTGGGAATTAGGAGTAAGTATGTAGGGAATAGAAGTAAGATGTAGGAATAGAAGTAAGATGTAGGAAATAGAAGTAAGATGTATGTAGGAATAGGAGTAAGTAAGATATAGGGAATAGGAGTAAGTAAGATGTAGGGAATAGGAGTAAGTAAGATGTAGGGAATAGGAGTAAGTAAGAAGAAAGAAGTAAGATGTAACTAGTAAGATGTAAGAAGAAGATATAGAAGAATATAAGAGAAGCTAGCTAGATAAGAAGTAAAAATGAAGGTTCCTGAATAAACTGCTTGGAGAAGAGCTCGTTGTTGCCTCCTTATTTCCACTGGAAGGAGGGGCAGCAACATCTTACAATCTTTCTCTCCCCTTTCTTAATAAATTTCTGAGCCTCTAGGGAAAGGATTTGATAAAGACATCCATTTTAATTCTGGTCTTCCAATGTCTTTTACTCTTAGCACATTTTCCAGTTGCAGGTTTTCTGTGTTGAGTAGCATTTTGTGCAAGGCAACACTTTTCTGATGAGTTTGAGTAATGTGTTGGTCTATGGCAAAGCAACATTTTATTAGAAGTCATTTTTTTGCTATGTTCATTTACAGCCCATGGTCTAGTCTCATGTTACTGGCCTTGCTAACCATGTCAGGTGTGGGTTATATTGTATGGAACAGGCTTAAAATCCAATAAAAAAGTGTTGGTTATTCCAGTAAGACTTATGCAATTATTATACCAGTATACCTTTACAGACAGTTTGTTGTGATTAAGGCTTCATACCTGTGTGAGGATTGATGAATTCTTTTCTCCTCCAGCAGTGTGTATAGTGTGCCTTCTAGCATCATGAATACTAGTCAATGGGGCTGAAGTATTTATTGGAGAACCAGGTTGATTTTCCCATTTCGGCATAGTGGTGTCTGCAGCAATAGGGACTTCAGATCAGGTTGTGTACTCCAAAGAAGGAATATTTTGATTCCTCCAAAGTAGAGTATTCTTCATTTTGCTTTCAGTGGGATATAAATATTGATATTCACATCATTGAAACAATGCGCCTGGTAATATAGCTGTGATATAGCATTAACTGTTCCACAGCAAGAATAAATATGTTGAAAGGAACTACATCACAGCTGCATATAACTGTTATGTTGAGAGATGTGGACACATGGTGGGGGAAAAAGAGTTACACAGCTAGCATGAATAGTCAAAGAAAGCATTTTATAAGAAAGATTTTACTGAATCTGCAGGATGTAGCATGCTATAATGGAGAAGGTTTATTGAGAGTTGGTAGACACCTATAAAATTGGGTGATTGGGGAGTGTAGATAGAATCACCCAATTAAGGTCCAGGGTATCACAGGATGATGGTCCTTCAAGTGTCACCATTACCACTGGAAACCACACTGGCTGGTGATTAATATATTTTAGTATAAACTTGTGCATTCTAACTCATTCTCTTATAAAAGTCTATCATTTCACACCAGGGCAAAGGCAAGGCCAAGCCACAAACTGTGTGCCAAAGAGTGGCTTTTCTAAAAAGAAAAAAGAAAGAATCCCCCAAGGTCTCTTTCCTTACCAAGGGCAAAATGTTCTAATGTTGGATTATGCCACATGTTTCCATTCGAGCAGATGGCAGAAAGGTTTGTCAGCAATGTGGAACTTGTTAAGGACGAAGGCCTTGCTGATAGAGATCAAGAAGGCAGCTTAAATTTACTTAGTGGTGAGATGGTTTGTAATCCACTCATGCTAGTGAACATAATGCTTTTGTAATTACTTGTAAGTCAACTGAGAGCCTCCAGAATCAGCTCATGGGAAAAGGTTGATCTGCTGTGTAGGCATTGACTGCACAGTCCAGAGAATATGCTCAGTTCTTTCCTGAGACATCAAATAATGTCACACACACACACACACACACACACACACACACACACACACACACTCACATCCCTATTTTCTATATTTATTATAAAATATTATTTTGTCTAAAATGATGAGGGCTAGAGACCAGTAAAAGGGTACTTTCAGGAAATAAATTATGGATAGTATAATGATTGATTATCAGTAAAATCTGGCCATGATCAGTCCAAGGTCTATGTTGTATGGGGAAGACAAACTCAGATTCTCTGTGGTAGTGCATAACTACAAATTACAGTAGCTTAACACAAGGCAAATTAATTTGTCTCATATAAAGTTCACTTTGCTAAGTTTTCTACAATAGCAATTCTTCATGTATTGGCTCACCAATGCAAGCTCTTTGGACCTCTTTATTATTATTATTGATTAATAGTAATAATATTTAATAATATTTAATAATTTTGGAGAGAGTGTCAGCTGGTCTGTGACTTTCATTGTAGGCCAAGCTGAACTCAAACAGATTAAAAGGCATGGACGACTATGCTCAAATTCAGACTGTCTGAAACTTATCATCTCTATATCATCACATATTTCCTTAACGTCCAGGCAGGGAGGTGGAGTGCTGGGTGGTCCTGGATATGCCATAGGCAAGTGAATGTTAAGTCCCAAAGTACTTCACATATGTTCGGTCCATAACCTTTTGGTAAAAATTAGTTTCCATCAAACTTCAGGCTAAACTTAAGAAGTATAATCCTCTTGTATACGAAAAAGGGGAAGTGGACAATAGTAAGTATTCAAGGTTTGTTTCAATGTAGATTGTTTAAAATTGCAAAGAAATGTTATACATCAAGGATTAATATATTTTAAAGATGAAAGGGAATATAGATTGGGCACCAAGAACATACATTGGTTTTTTGGGGGAGATAGCCTTGAATTTTCCTCATATTATAATTATGGGCCCAGACAAGTTAGAATTCCTAAGCTTACACAATTTTTGTTAGTTTAGGATAAGATTTCATGCCTTATAGACTGAAGGCTTAAATGCAGAGGGTTAAATGTTTACTATAGCTTCTGATACAGTGCTCAAAAATCCTTAGTTTCTATTATTAGCAGAAAAATGATTATCAGTGCTTAGGAAACAGATGTCTAAAGTAGAAACACTATTCATCTGAAATATTTCCAGGGAATAAATTGACTCAAGTGGAAAACAAATATCTTTCAACCTAGGTAAATGTTACTCACTTTGCTTGGTGAGCATGTAGCTTAACTCCTAGTCTGTGCTGTTTGTGTGGCACCATACTTGTCTCAGGTGTATGTACCATAAATACAGACAATGGTCATATATTTTCAGGAAACCTCAAGATGCATGTTTAGCCTATCTGTCTAGCCTTGCAATCCTAGCCCAGTCTATCCATCCAGAAGACTTAGGTTTAGTCACAGTTACCTGATAATTTAGTGTGAAACATGTGGAACACCATGTATGTTTCAGGAGACTTAGGATCTTGTTCTTGATTTTGTCATTCAGAACTTGTATGATTTTAGACAATCTAGTAAATTATCAACTCTAAAATGGGGGTTAGTAGGAATCTGTGCACCATGAAGTAGTGTCAGCATAGGTACCTGTCCTTACTTTACAAGGACAAGGAATCATAAGGACCTGAAGGCATCCTGAAACATCCTAAGTGATTAAACATTGCTTACAGATACGGCTACACTGACTTAGGGGCACATGAATGATCTCCCTGACAAAGAATTACACTGCACAGAATGCAGATTAGTGTGATACTCAGGGATTTGCTTTAAATTCATGAATCCATACTGGCAACTATTAGTGGTCTGAAAGTTATGAACCATTTAGACCCTGACCCATCTCTCTGTAAACCAGCTGGAACATGCTCCATGCAACCCCTATGGCCTCCTTTGAAGCACAGGAGAAATACATATTGCATAATTGGGGCTTCTCTAAGTCAAAAAAAATTCTCTGCAAACCAAAGCATGAAAACGAAGACTGAGACTTATGTAGTGCTATATTTGGCCATTTTGAACAATGGTACAATGAATATGCAGCTGCAGATGACTATTCAGTGTGCTAAGGTCAGTTCCTTTAGCTGTGTGCTCAGTAGTGACATGGCTTGGCCAGTTCATAGTTCTCAGTCTTGCTTTTTGACGAGCCACCAGCTGTTTCCCATGATGGTTATATCAACAGTTTGTGTAAGACAGGATTTTTGTTTTCCTTGAAGTCTTAATAAAAGTTATCTGTAAAACTGAGCCTGTGACATAACTGATGTTTCTGTTTGTGGGAGGAAAGGATAAGAAAAGGTGAGAGCATTGTAATGGCATTACCTCTCAGTTTAAATCCTTTCTCTCTTTTCTTTCTTTCCCCAGCATTCTTGTTTTTCAAGACAGGGTTTTATATACCTCAGGCTCTATTCAACTTTGTTATCTAGCTTAAGGTGACTTAATGAACATATACTCCTCCCTCATTCAGGTAATTTGAATTGCAGGCTTGCACCACAGTGCCTAGTTTATTTGGGGGTGGAACACAAGATTACATACACAGAAACACTCTATCAGCTGAGTTATAGCTTCTGCCATCCATTTAATTTCTTTACTAAATAATTTGTCTATTTTTCCATTGATTTTACAAGTTTGTTCTAGTTTTCTATAAACATTTCTTATTTTAATTTTCAAATTTAATAGTACTAACCTGTATTTTACATTAATTAAACACAGAAAATATTCTCTCCTCTACCTGTAGCTGTAGTCTTATTGCTTTTTTCCTTGACTAATTTTTTTTAATGCATTTGGTCATTTCATTAGTGTTACAAAGAATAAGATTTGGATTTGTTACTTTTCTCTTTTTTTCTTAAGGAAGTTGAAGAAAGGCAGTGATGTACAAACATTAAAATATATGTGCATATTTATATATGTATATATACATGCACGAATACTTTGTTTCTCTGTCTCTCTTACTATAAACACACACATATCTATACTCACCAATGTTTGTGAATGTATATGCCCCTGTAAATATTCACTTAATTACCATGCACAAATTTTATATATAATAATTTCAGGCTTTTTTGTTTCATCATAATTTTTGGGTACATGGCATTTCTCTTCCTATGAGCTCACTTGCATGTTTTAAAAATATTTCTCTTGATAGTGTGTTAATTACAGACAAATGTTCTGGAGCCTCTTGGTCAGCCAACTGTGTAGCTGAGATTAAGAACTAAGCTTTTTCTTAAAGTTTATAATGACATTTTTGTGTACTAATGATGGATAACTACCAAAGTTTCTAAAAATGGTTGTGATGCCCAAGCAATGGAGGACTGAGTGAATGTACAACCAGGGGTGTTCATTTACAACTTTTCTTAATGGTCATTTTAAATCAGAGTTAAGTGGGTGCTTCCTTTCCATTTATTCATTTGTGAACAGAGAATGAGAAAGTCTCTGTTGCCCATAATATAAGCATAAAATAGAAGATAAGGAAAGATGCTTGTAAATGCAGGAACATTTTCAGTCACAAAAGGGTCTAGCTACCCAGTGTTCAGAACCACATATAAGGGGATGTAATTTAGTGATAAGTATGAATCACTGAGTACTAATTTCAGCTGTCAATTTGTAGGTGTGCTATATAAGTTCTTTTGATTTTTACAGTCTAATAAAATTATCATGTTTAGACCATGTGCCGAACATATTAAATATTAAATTATGTGACATCAAAGGGCCAGTGCTTATAAAATGCTTATGAAGTGAGGTGGAAAGAATAAAGAACTTACATGAAGGCCATCTGTAAGATTTTAATCTCATCTCCTTTATCTATGCACTCTGTCAGGGCTCCATTTTTTTTTTTTTTTTTTTTTTTTTTTTAGACTCTGCCACATCCCTACCATGTAATTTCTGGTGTTTGTCTTCTTTACATTGCTTCTATTAGCAGTTTATTATTAATAAAATAATATTCATCCTGGGAATTCTTTCTTGAATAGAATATAAGGTCTTTGGATATGTACCCAGGAGCAGTGTAATTGTGTCATGGCAGTTCTGGTGTTGTATTAAACTTCTTTTTTCATATTGGGTTTTGGCTTTCTAATTGAGCACTTATTTATACCTACTTATTCTCTGCCAGGATGCTCTGATTTGAATGTGGAATCTCTCCTGTTGATCCAACCGTTTAAACACTTGTTGTCCAGGTGGTGGCGCTGTTAGGGAAGGCTGAAGAATGCTTAGGAGGTGGAGCCTTGCTGAAGGAAGTGAGTCCCTGAGTGAGGGTGAGGGTTGGAAGTCCAGCCCCACTTCCTGTTCCTGCTTTGGTTCCCAGAGTGTGCACACGGTGTGGTCAGAAAAATCCCTGCTTTTGCCACAATGCCTTTCTCACTTGTGTCCATGTCTTCCTCACCACTATAGAGTGTATCCTTCTGAAACCAGAACCCAAAGAATCTTTTCTTTTTAGTACAGAAATGAACAAGTAACTAAGACATAGGATGTTGGTAAGTCTCATAGGGCTCTGCCTAGACTCTACCCCTGAGTTTTCCCACCTGTAATTAGAGACATTCTTGGGACTAGGATATAGAGATTAGTTTTCTGACACTTGCCCTAAGTTCTCAGAATTGGTCATGCTGGGAGAGAACTTTAGAACTGCCAGGTAACTCAAGATGGACCTTTAAAAATGTTTCCTTGCCATGGCTCTAGTCAAATGCCATGAGGAAGAGATCTTTCTGGCACGTCTGTGACTTGTATGACCCAGGATCCTTGTCTAGTTGGACTCCAAATTAGGTCAGTGATTGAATCCAATACTGATGATGCTTTGACATAACTGGCTCCAAACTTGACTCTCTTTCTCTCTTCTTAAAATTTGGTGTTTTGAACGTACAGTGCACATTTTCTTGAGACTCTTTCTTCACCTAAAGCCACAGTTTCAATCCTCTGCACTTATACTCATTGTGCAGTTGGAAGCACTGCCTCTATGCAGTTGAGCCCTCTAGAATATAATCTAAATGTTCTTCTTTTATTTCAAAATTATAAAGTTTATTTCTTTGCTTCTGAAACTAGTATTTTCCTTCCATCTCCAAGCTTCATAGCATATCTGCTTTTCAACTATCCATGACTCATTCCCCAGAGATTCTAATAGTTGGTACATTAATATCACCTGCCATCTTCTTTCCCTTCATGTTACTGAGGTATGGAGGAGACCCAAATTCTTTCTTCCTGACACTGTTAGGTAAGCCCTAGACACTTCTTCAATAGCCATTTCCAGACATATAAATTAAAAAAAACCCTCCTTATTAGTAATAAAACAGTAGTAGATCCATTTATTTCAAAGCTTTGTTGATCAGAATATTCAATGGAATATAAATATTTATATTCCTCAAATTATCTTTAGGAATTTGTATCAACTGATTCCAGTTTCATGCTACTTTTTTCTTTCTACTCTCTACTCCTTTGTCATACTCTACCATTTCCACAATTCTTTTTTTCTATGTCAAGATGGCCTATTCCCCTGGTATAAACTCACCAATACTTAGTCATTGATACACCTCAATTTATATAAAATTATATAAGTAGAATTAAATAATCACCACTTAAATACTGGTGATTATTATGCTTTCTCTTCTTTCCTAATTAATCCCATCCAAAGATAAGAACCAGAGAAGGTCATAGTGTCCAGGATATGAATTATGTGAACTTAATTTCCCTGAAACACATTATCTATCCAAAAGTAGGAGATGCATAGTTAAATGATGGCCCATCTGGAATGGATTCTTCAAATATTTAGAAATATATGTTTATGATCGCTCTTGCTTCTTTCATATATATTGCAAATGGAAACAAAGATGGACTAAAAAAGATGATAAAGAGTGCTGACAATCATTAGTTATTGGTTGAATACTGGTTTAGAGATGAATATCATTCCAGTCACAACATCCAAACCAAGTCAGTGACCTTTAAATTTCCATCTCTCTCTGATCTACATGGTAATCACTGAGAATACTAATAACAAATACTGGCAAATCCTTAAACACTGTTGGTGAGAACATCAAATGGTATAATCACTATGGTAATTAGTCCAAAAGTTTCATTAAAAATTAAAGACAAGCTTATTCCAAAACCTTGAGTATATAAACAGTGAAAACTAAAATCTTATAATAAAAATTATAATAAATTGGCTTATAATAAAAAGAAGAGATGAAGCTGTGAGGTGGTGGGGAGGTGAAGGTGGATCTTGGAGGAGTCAGGGAGGGATATAGGTGAATATGATAGAAATATATTAATTGAAATTCTCAAAAAACTTATTTTTAAAAACCCACAATGTGGCCTAGACATTCATTCCTGGACATATAGTAAAAGGGCTATGAACCCTATGACAGGGTAACTGAATATCCATGTTCATTGCTACTTTATTTGTAATAGCTCAAGTCATAATCAAATCAAGTTATAATCAAGTCAGCCTAGATGTACAACAACTAATAGATGGATATAAAGCAGCTTATATACACAATGGAATATTATTCAGCTGTAAACAAAATATGCATTATGAAAATTTCAGGGACATGGAAAATTTTATTATCCTGAGCAAGGTCATCTGAGCCTCACATGAAGACAAACACCAGCCAAATGTTCTCTTTGATATAAGTATTCTAGCTGCAAGTCTGTGGTATGTGTCTAATGTGGAGTACCTATGCAAGAGAGGAAACAAGGAATGGATGGGAAATATAGTACCTTGACAGAGGAGAGAAGAGTAGAACATATGTAAAAAAGATCTTAGCTGGAGATCCTCAGTACAATGTGTCTAATGTTGAGTGCCTGTGGAAGAGGGGAACAGAGATGAATGGGGAGGGTTTTGCTCTATGAGAGGGGAGGATAGCAGAGTATATGTAAAGAGGTAAACACTGTGGGTAGAAAAGTTTAGGCAGGGAGCTATGGAAGGGGGTTGGAAAAACCAAGGTGCAGGATTAAACATAGTAACAGAATAAAGAATATAAACTATACAGAAAACAAGATATTATCACCTGTGCAATAGAAGCTTGACTGTGGTGAAGATAATCAACTGTCCCCTGAATGGATTCAAGATCCATGATAGTTAGTGAGGACTATTCCTCATGCTGTAAGCTTGGCCAGCAACTCAGGTTTGGAGAAGTAGTAAGCACTGGTAGGGAGCATATTTCTGATAGGTAACTGAGAGCACAACTGCCTTCTAAATCTATGCTTTTACTTGTAGACAAAAGCTGCTCTTAGCCTTAATCAAAGAAGCCCCTCTTATAATGAGCAGTGAAGAATGGCATGTGGCTACCCAAGACGCAGAAAACAAGCAGCAGATGTGCATCCAGTTCTAAACATGTCGCTTATCCCACCAGTCTGATTCCTGAGCAAGACCGTGGAAGAGGAAGGGGGGAAGTGTGAAAAGAGCAAAGGTCTACAAAATGCCATCCCCTGGACTTGAAACAACTGCTGTAATCATCAACTCACATAAACTATAGTTACACACCCTGGGAATCACACAATACCAGCCTCATTAACAGTTATCAATGAAGGAGGAGGGTGCTTACAAGGCTTGATGTTTTATTGCTAAACTATTGACTACAGAGAATTCTCTTGGGATCCACCTCAAGCGGTGGCTCCAAGGCCTAACATTGTTTCTGATGCTATTGTGTGCTTACAAACAGAAGCCTAACATGGCTGTCCTCTGAGAGACCCAACAAGGAGCTGACTGAGACAGATGAAGATGCTTATACCCAACCATTGGACTGAAGTCAGGGACCCTTGTGGTTGAATTAAGGAAAGGCAGGAAGAAGCTGAGGAGGATAGCAACTGCATAGGAAGACTAGTCTGAACTCCTGAGATCTCTCAGACACTGAACTACAAACCAGGTACCATACAAGAGCTGGTTGGAGGCCCGTGGCACATATACAGCAAAGGACTGCCTGGTCTGACCTCAGTGGAAGAAGATGCTTCTAATCCTAGAGAGATTTGAGGCCCCATTGGGTGGTAAGGGTTGGGGGAGTAACAGCATCCTCTTGAAGACAGGAGGAGGTTGGATCAGGAGGGGCAAACAACTGGACTATAAAAATAAAATAAAATAGGGAGATGTTTGTAGTTTTGTACCATCTTCTAAGCCCACCAGGTTCTAACAGATAACTTCAAGTCTGTGGTCATACAGATGACTCTTACAGATCTTGGTGGGTCAAAAAAAAAAAAAGACAAATATGAGAGTGATATTTGTGGGAAGGTAGGATGGAGAGAGGTGGCATGGAGGTAGGAGGGGAGAGTGGTCAGTATGGAATGTATGCATATGAATGTATCCATATGTGAAATTGTGAAAATAAATGAAAAATAAATTTGATAAAAATAAATTTTAAAAGGGAGAAGAAAAAGCAAGAAAATCTAGTGAGCTTCATCCAGAGAATGTAAAAGTATACATATTCTTATCACACAGTTTTTGATATTTGGTCCCAACAGTAATTTGTAATCAGATATGGTAATATTCTTGACAAAAGTTTTATAACAATTTTGAACAGATTTCATACAGCAAACATGTGTCTTACTGACCGCTCACACATGCCAAAGTCATGGCAGTATATCATTCTTAGTGAAGGACATTCTGTTGTGACAGGAGTAATTGGTTCAAAACTTTGTGGGTAGATTAAAGCAGCTATAACCAGATTCAGAACTCAGTTCCACAGTGGTTCTAGTTCCTCCCAGAAGTCGGTGTGCACTGGACTTCCACTCTCTTCGTTACAATCAATTCTTAGCCCTCCTCACCTGGGCCCACTTCATATCCTATTTCATTGAATTTAAATTCTGCTAAATTAAAAGTGTTGAACCAAACTTATTTGTTTCCAGAATTCTGAGATTTTTAAGATGGAATATTTGTGTGGCTGATTTTTTTCTTTTTTATTAAATGTTTTCTTTATTTACAATATCAATTTTCCCAGGTTCCCCTCCAAAAAAGAAAGAAAGAAATAAAAAACAAAGACTAAAACTAAAACTAAAACTAAAACA
>NW_022196912.1:31874232-31898037 GCF_008632895.1 Mastomys coucha
CCTCCCCCTGCTCACCATCCCACCCCCTCCTGCTTACTGGCCCTTGCATTCGCCTACACTGGGGCACAGAACCTTCACAGGGCCAAGGGCCTCTCTTCCCACTGATGACCGACTTGGCCATCCTCTGCCATTCGCATTGTGTGGCTGATTTTTGATTATAAAAATTTCTATCATAACAAACAGTCTCTAAAGTTCCTGCATAGCAAATTGAAAAGCCTTGATTAAAAAAAATGTTCACAATATGAACGAATCAGTAGATAGACAGGATTGAGACTCTTAGGCCTGTCTGTACAGCCCATACTGGAGGGTCCCCATGTCTGTATAGATCTAAGCCATGCTCACGTTAGAGAGAAGAACACAGTTTAATTAGCTGGCCTAGTGGGATCACAAGAGTCTCCTTTCCTGGGGAGCCCTGGAGAGAACAGCCTGCCTCAGGGTGCACACAGCTGCAGGATTCTCATTCCTTTGGGCTGGCTCATCACATATGTGGCTTCATGATGTTCAAACCTCGGGCCTCAAAAATTCTTTTTCCATTTTCTTGCTATGTACGCTTGACTCAGTAGCTTTGTTTATTTTCTTAAAATACTTCATTTGGTTTGTGTTTCCTGATGTGGCTTGGCTAGACGTTTTCCTAAGGGCAGTCTTCTTGGACCTGCTTGTCATTCATAATGCCACACCTCCAGAAGGACCGCATACTTCCTATGTCTTGGGCACTGGTGTCATCCCATCTTCATGTGAGGGTTGAGGTTGCATGAATTGCTTCACTGGTTCACAAATGCTTGAGTTAGGATCCAAGTGATGAGCCATGCCAAAGAAATTGTCTTCTCATCTTTCAACCAAGTTCTCTGACCATTATTACTGAGGTTCTAATAGTCAGAAATGATCATTTCCTTCACACTGACTTTTTCAATGATAGAGAATTTTTCAAGGATTAGAGGCAGAGGGACCAGTTCCCTTCTCCAGCTCCAATTCGGAGAAGCTTTAGTCTTACTTTACATGCATCCAACAGCCTTTTTTTTTTTTTTTTGTCCTCCGGCCCAGAGTAAAAACATACAATCATTTCCCCAAAATTTCCAACATTCCAAAACAACTAGTCCTGGGGTTCCCTGTGTACAAATGGCCATTGCTCTTTCTCAGAACAGAGCTCCAGGCTGGAAGCTATTGGCTTCCTCAGCATCCCCTTCAAAGAGGGAAAATACCAGAGCCTCCTGAACCAACAGTGAGACATGTTTGACTAGCAATGATGAAATGTCTTCTGTAAACACTCCCTACCTTCTCTCCTCCTCTTTCCAGCACTGATTCACCACTGAAATATTTGTGTCACTCAAGTTCAAGTACATGAAACCAAACCCTTTGGTGTCCGTGGCTCTCAGTGCCACAGAAAGCCACATGAACTTTACCAGGAGGGGTGGCCATTAAATCAGTCAGAGCAAACTGATGGTCTCTGACAACCTTTCTAGTTCAACAGATGAAGTTGGGACCAGAGCTTGTTGTGTCAGATCAGTAGTGCATGGTGGGAACCCATGTTGCACAGTCGTTTCCTCTCAAATGTTTCTGGCTTTACTATCACAGAATGTATATTGCCAGTACAGGAAGTGTTAGACTCAAAATCCCAAGATGCTGTTAGCAGATAGTACAGTCTTGTTAATTCAGAACTATCTACTTAAGACTTTGTGGTCATAATTCAAGTTTACTTGAATTCTATGAAAAAGGGATTTAAAAAATGCATTTTCAGAATAATAAAGACTGCAGGGGAATAAACAAGCTTCCTCTGAGGTTTGGGTGAGAGAGAAACACCAAGAATGTTAAAACAGGGGTATGGAATAGATAGATCCTTCCATGTCCAAGGACGAACAGAAAACTTCTCTGTAAAGAAGTCTCTTGGGGAGTCTTCCCACTATGAAACTACTGTCCTTTGTGTCATGGTTATAGCTCAAAAGGAACAATTTTTTCTTACAGAAAATTAAGTTTAAGTTTCACAGAACTCAGCTAGGTAAAAGGATTAAGTTCTCAGAACAGTCAGTACATGTCTATGATCTAACTCCATTAGTAAATATTATAACTATAATTCTACATACTACTACTGCTGCTGCTGCTGCTACTACTACTATTGTTTTCAGAATAAAGCTGGATGTTTATGCATTGGGCTACTATTCTTTTTTGTGAATAATGTACAATGTCTACAAGGTATATTTAATGTCTTGACATTGAAACATGTCATCTTCACTTAAATGATTATGATCAAGAATTGTACAATGAAGTTATAAAAATATTGCAAAGAACTGGGCAGATGGATCTCTGATTTCAAGACCAGCATGGTCTATGGATTGAGTTCTAGGACATCCAGGGCTACCCAGAGGAAATCCTGTCTTGAAAACCCAACACATACATATTGTTGCTATACATATATTGCTATACATATAATCACTATAATATATATTGCTATAACAGGGAATTGAGTAAAGAGACAGTCTACAAACTAATATTTTAACACTGGTCACAAAATTCTAATTAGGGTGATAAGACTCAAGTACATGCTAGGTGAAAAACTAAGGGTTAGTAAGAGGGGATGCCACAGCATTCAGAAGGCGTCTTTAACTTGCCATCTTCCAACACACGAGTTCTGTACCTCTAAGGAGCTTGGCTTGCTGCTCTTACCAAGCCTATTCTATACAGTGACCTTCTTTTTTCCAGAACTATTAGCAACTTTTTAACTATTAAGTTTTAAAACATATTCAGCAAATTTAGTTAAGCAGAATTTTTTTTTCTGTCCATAGTTAAGGAATAGAAGCCAGAACATGTTCTCTTAGAAGGTGCTAGAAGATCAATAGTGGAAACCTACATTATTTAAAGTTTTCTATATGACAAGTAAGCACAGAACTTAATAGTTGAGAAGAAGATATAATATGATTGTATATGGACCGCCTAAAATGCATGCAGGGAAACAAGAAATCTGGCTGCAGAATGGCATTTTCTTGAACTGGGTATTGTTCCCACACCCAGTATGCAGCACATCACATTACTGTCTTTGGATTAAAAATCCTTGTGTGGCCAACCTGGGAGGCTGATCACTGAATATACAATTTCACTTAGAAGAAAATCTGCTCTGAATTATAAATGGCTGACTTACAACTTCACCTTGGGAAATGACTTATTTATTTATAAGATGTCACCGCCTGTTATGGAAGCTCCAACTTCCTCCATGGTGGATGTGTAAGCACATGCTGTTGCCCTCAAGCTTCGCATTCCTTATCTATGAGGGTATGTTGAGCGAGGGGAGCCTGTCCCCAGAGCTGGTCTGTGAACACCATGTGAGGAGAAAAACATCTTTTTTTTTCAGTATTTTGGTCCCCTGTGCAGGGTTGTAGCCACACCTCCTCATGTTACTGCTAAATTAGTCAAGCTGTTGGCAAGCATTCGCCCTTCAGACCAAGGACCTTGCCCCTTACCGAGCCGAGGGCCAGCCTCCAGGATTGTCTTAATCTGATTGTTTTAATTCAATTTCATCTTCCCAGTAAATATTTTTCTTCAGCTGCAAAAAAAAAAAGTGTAAATCAACTAAATAGTTTGCAATTTATGCATCCCATTAAGGACATCTTGCTGGCCAAAGGCTGGCCCTCAAGAGTAGTTTGCCGCTGCTGGGCAATCATGGTTGTTACCAGGAAGGGCAAACATCTCATGGGACATTAGTGACAGAAGGTATACCTCACCTCAGTGGTAACTCTCATTCATCTGTCACATGCAATATGCTTGTGGCTTTTTTTCCCCCTCATTATGTCTGACAGTGTAGGAATTGGTCCCACTGAAGAGCTGAGTAAAATGAGGTTGGGAAAGATGAACCATGTATCCAAGGTGAATGGATACTAATGTATCCATTAGTGAGGCCAATATCCAAACCCAAGTACATGTGGCATCAGTTTCTTTATCCCTGCATTATATTACCAGCATTTTTCCTCTTTTAGAGTGACTATCAAAATTCTAACCTTATTGGGTTGAAGATTCTTGACTTAACACGTTGAAATGGACTGGCCTTTTTATTTAATGCCAAGCATCTTGGGATAAAGACAAAATTGGATTTTCAAATTTCCTCTAAAATTCTTATGGAGTCACAGGAGATGAAAACTCACAAGTACACCAACATTAAGTATTAACATGTAAAGCTTGTCAAGGGCTGAGAATCATTTCCATAACAACAATCCCATGAATGTGAACAGAAAAATGTTGCCTGTAGCTTGCTCATGTGGGTTAGCTTTCTGTCAGGGTGCCTAAATGCTAGATAATTCTTCATTTCTATGTACGGCCATTTGGCCTTGGGGCAACACTGTCCATTGTGACAGGACCATGTGTTTGAGCAGGACTGATTGTATCATGTCAGGCAGGAATCCAAAAAAAAAAAAAAAAATAGGAAAAAAGGATTGAGGTCACAATATGGGCACAAATTAATGATCAAAATTACTTCCGTCCCACCTGATAAAGGAAACTGTACAGTAGCACTCCTGGCTGAGGGCAAAAGCCACAACATGTAGGCCTTTGAGTTCTGTCAAGTTCTAAGCTATAGCAGTATGTGAGGTTGTTGGGAACAGTGAATCTCTCCTTACGCTGTTTCCATTCTCTGTGGTCCAAGTTCTTTCTCCTTTACAAAGGCTGGTACTCGATGCAACCAGGTTACTGGGGTTTGGGGCCATGGCACAGTGAAAACACAGGGCACAGGGAAGGGGAAGTAGGTATAACATAGTCTTACATATGTTTTAAGAATGGAGAAGCAAAAATGGCAGCAACAAATATTACTGCAGAGGATTGACTGTACACACGCATATACAATGTTTCTTTTCTAAAACCACGTTTGGTTCAAAGCTTAGAACTCATAATAGAAAGACACCCTTTAGAGCCTTCCTTTGACAGTTAAGATGATTATCTGAGGTCAGAAGGAACTGAATCTCATCCTGATCCTTAATAGGTCTATGACCTCAGGAATTCATTTGTCTTGTGTGAACCACAATTGACTGAACTTTCAAGTAAGAATGGTGATGCTTACTCTGGAGGATAGTCTGCCAACATTAGATGAGATAATATGGTGAGGATTCATAGCCTGGCAGGTGGCTGGTAGGCTGGTATTCAACCTGGTAACAATAATTTGAGGCTTTATACTTGCATTATAAACAGACCACAAAACTCTCAATGTAAGTACAAGAAATAGATCCAATAATTGCATGGCTACCAGCAGCAAGAGTTTAAACTGAGGTCTGATTATTCTTGCAGTTAATGCTTTTCCAATTACAACTCCATGTTTTATCTGGGCATTGCTAGACTGATAGATATATGTTTAAGATTATTTTTGAAAATCTTAAAAGTAATCGTTGAAGAAAATCAAAGCCAGATGTCTACCTATTAAAGTCTGGGAAAGGATGAAAGCAAAGATCTCAAAATTGAAATAATAACAAATATAAAATATACTTAACCAATGCACAGCAATCACACACAAAGGTGACAGGTGAATAACACAAATTAATTTTGAAAATAAAAACAAATGATTTTAATATGTTTAATAAAGAAAGCAACTCCCTTTGGAGGACAAAAAATTACGTTTATATAACACAGCCCCTGTAGAAGGTTCAGTCTTGGGACAAAATGAAACATTGAAGCAGTTAAGATGGAAAATGCATCTATTAAATGGCAAGCAGAGCAGGCAGCTGATGTGTCAACCTACTCACTCTTCACAGGTTCCCAGAATTCCATTCTCTCCATGCCTTCAGATGAGGTCAGTAACAGCAGAAGAACAATGCATTTTATAAATGTAGAGCAGAACTGCATGATCAGTCCAAAGATCATTGTGGCCATGCAGAAAGCAGATCACTGATGTGTTCCCAGGAGTCCTAACAGCCTATTCACATCTCATACTTTGTTATTTACTCCTACTGTGCTTCTCCTAACCTGCAGCATCTCCAGGCTCATGATGGAAAGCCTGGGGGTACACCTAACAACAAAGCTTTAGTTTTCTATTTAGTTTTTCAACAGCTGCTGTCATAACTGCATTCTGGTCTCTGGATGTGGCGTGCTTAATTCTTTTGAACCTGAGCCAGTGCCTTTGAGAAGCTGGACTCTCCAGAAGTTCAGTGTTCTAGGTTCTTAAATAGTGGCATAAAATTCATTTCTCTGGTTAATTCTCCACTCTGAGACTTTCAGAGAGATTTGGCTTCCTGACTTGTCCTTGAAAGATGTATGCAGAATCAACACCTTTAAAGTAACCTTTTAACCAACAAGTAGATATGATAGAAAATGAAGAGCAGAGGGTGTAAAAGGAAGTGAGAATGAGAAGAGCATAGTTATTTATGTGTATTAAAAATAAAAATAGAAGTCATCTAGAGTGGCCCATGACTTTAGGCTTAGCACTTGGGAGGTAGGGGGATCTTAGTGAGTTCGAGGCCAGCCTGGTCTACATAGTTACTTACAGGACAGCCAAATCTACATAGTAAGGACTTGTCATGAAAATACAAACAAACAAAACAATAAAAATAAAAATGACAAAAGCTAACATACAATAAAAAGGTAATTAGCAACAGTTGAGCTTTATTCATTAAATATTATAATATTGGATGTTGGATATTATAATATTGAATATTTAGTGGGAAGGGATACCCATTAGGAATACAAGGAAAATGAGAGTATCTGATAAGTATTTAAGTAAATAATTATATGCTAGATCATAAGAAAAATATCAATAAATGTAAAAGTGCATATTTAAAGAGATAATTCTCTGATTATGTAGTAAAGTAATAGTTTTTCAAATTAAAGAAAAGGATTTTTCAGTTGAACAAAAAGTAAACTGATTAGATTGTCTCCTATAATAGACTACTGAAAAATGAAAAAAATTTGGATGTTTCATATCATTGAAAAAAAGTCTTTCTTTCTTTCTTTATTTCTTCCCTGACCCAGAGATTATTGAGTAGAGAGTTGTTCAATTTCCATGACTGTGTAGGTTTTCCAGTGTTTATGTTTTGAGGAAATCCAGTTTTAATGAATGGTGGTCTGATAAGATACAAGACATTATTTCAGTTTTCTTGTATCTTGTGTGACTTGCTTTGTGACCAACTATATGATCATTTTTTGAGAAAGATCCATGAGCTAATGGGTTGAAGGTACATTCTTTTGTGTTTGGTAGATGTATTGGCTGTTTGTGTGTGTCAACTTGACACAAACTGGGGTTATCACAGAGAAAGAATCTTCCCTTGAGGAAATGCCTCCATAAGATTCATCTCTAAGGCATTTTCTCAACTAGTGATCAAGGGTGGAAGAGCCCATTGTGGATGGTAGTCTTGGGTTCTATAAGAAAGAAAGCTGAGCAAGCCAGTAACATACCTATGTGGCCTCTGCATCAGCTCCTGCTTCCTGACCTGCTTAAGTTCCAGTCCTGAATTCCTTTGGTGATGTGTGTTTTCCTTGTTTTGCTGGTGCTGGTATGGAATTATTTATTTCCTGTGTTTTCTCTGGATGTGGTTAGCCTCCTTGGGTTGGAGTTTTCCTTGTAGTATTTTCTGTTGGGTTGAATTTGTGGAGAGATATTGTTTGAATTTGGATTTGTCTTGAAATATCTTGGCTTCTCCATCTCTGGTGATTGACAGTTTTGCTAGGTATAGTAGTATAGGTTGGCATCTATAGTTTTTTAGAGGTTGCAGAATATCTGCCCAGGCCTTCCTAGCTTTTAGAGTTTCTGTTGAGAAGTTGGGTATAATTCTAATTAGTCTGCTTTTGTATGTTATCTGGCCTTTTCTCTTGCTGCTTTTTAATAGTCTTTTTTTTTTTTGATCTGTAGATTATGTGTTTTATTTTGTTCCTGGAGGATTTTCTTTTCTAGTCCAGTCTAATTGGTGTTTTATACACTTCTTGTCTGTTTATAGGCATCTTTTTCTTAAGGTTGGCAAATTTTTCTTTTATGATTTTGAGAATATTTCTGGGTCTTGGAGCAGGGACTCTTCAACTTCTATTCCCATTATTCTTAGATTAAGTTTTTTCATGGTATCCCATGTTTCCTGGCTGTTTTATGCCAGGAATTTTTAGTGTTAACCTTTTCTTTGACAGATGTATCAATTTCTTCTATTGTATCTTCTATGCCTGAGATCCTCTCTTCCATCTCCTGTATTCTACTTGAGTCTGTTTTTACTGTTCTCTTTCCTAGGTTTTCCATCTCCAGGATTTCCTCAGTTTGTATTTTCTTTATTACTTCTATTTTCACTTTTAGGTCTTGTATAGTTTTATTTATTTTCTTCGCCTGATTAATAGTATTTTCCTATATGTCTTTAAGGGATTCATTTGCTTCTTCTCTAATGATCTTCTCTAACTGTATTTTTCCATATTTCTTTAAGAGGTTTATTCATTTCTTTTTTAAAGACTTCTATCTTCTTTGTAAGATTGAATTTCAGGTCATTTCTTGTATTTTGGTTGTGTTAGGATATCCAAGGCTTGCTGCAGTGGGGTAGCTGGGTCTGTCACTTTGCCCTGGCTCTTGTTGATTTTGTTCTTTGAGGGCCTTTAACCATCTGGATGGTTTTGGTTCCTGAATGTTCTTGTTGTAGTAAGTGTTGAAGGTGGTGGTGTGTCATCAATGGTCCTGGTGCGGCAGGCCTCTAATGAGTATCCTTGGGCTGTATAGTTCTGGACCTGAAGTTCTGAATGGTTCAGAGCCTCAGGTCCAATGGAGAAGTGCAGAGGGGTGGCAGGAGAGTGGATATCTGTCTGGGATGGCGGGCTGCTCAGGGTAACTTGACTTAGCTCAGAGGGAAGGGAAGATGTATGGGGGAAGGGAAGTTTACCTGCATGTCTTAGGAATCTGATGGAGGTAGTGGAGGGGAGGTGAGAAAAGCTGCCTAGGGCAGCTTGGCTTAACCCAGATGGCTCAGAGAGAAGGGAAGATGGGCTGGGAAATGGAAGATTATCTGTATGGTTCAGGAGTCTGATGGAGGTAAAGGAGAGGCAGCTGGAGAATGGAGGTACCTCTGGGGTAGCAGGCTGCTCAGGGAAGCTTATTGAGCTTTTTGATGTTATTTTCTTCTCCAAAAGTTTGATCCTCCACCATTCTGAGATAACCTAAATTGTCAGACCACCTGAGTATTTACAAAGGTAGGATTAAGAATTGAAATACAAACAAGAAGAATATTACTAGGAAAATTTCATGGGGATCAAGTTATTGATAGAAAAAGGCAATGGCTTTAGTGGTACTGTTGTCAAAATTTTCCTTTGCAATTTATTTTTCAATGAGTATAGTATCAACATCTCATACTAACTACTGAGTGCTGGTTAGCTGGAAATTGAGACTGGAATGGATGTGGCTGATATAATCTCTTTAAAAGTCATTTATTTATTTTTATTTTATGTGAATTGGTGTTATGCCTGCATATGTGTCTGTGTATCCAAACTCCTGAAGCTATAGTTAGAGACAGCAGTGAATTGCCAAATGAATTCTGGGAATTGAACCCAGGTCATTTGTAAGAGCAGACAATGGTCATAATTGTTGAGTCATGTCTCCAGCCCATGCAGTAGTCTTCTGTGAATTTATTCCGATCTCTTCCCATGATTTGGTCCATAAAGTTTATTCATTTTTTGAATGAGAAGAAAGGCTGCTCCAAGGGGCTGTCTGTTTGCATATTATATCTCTGAAACAGTGATTAAACAAAATTACGGAGTCTCAATAATCTGAACACAGTAGTCTCAGGAGTGGCTAGATCTGGTAACTACTGTCCTCTCAGAAATTGTTTTAATACCAATGCTTTATGGCCCATGCAGAGACCAGTGAACTGTGGCATTCCTCTGAGGGAAGGAGAAAAAGCTTGAGCTACCACCACACCCAAGCAAAGAGAAGAAGTTTCTGGGTGTGTAGTACTGTGTAGGAGGAATTGTTTCTGTGGAGGAGCTTGTGAAAGGACACACAGAATAAACAAACAGACAAAAATGTGGCAGACAGGAATATATTTCCTGATTCTTCATCCACAAAATTAAATGTTGATTTTTGAAGGTACAATGTAAAGACTTATATCTATACTAAGAATGATGAGAAAATTCATTAATGATGTGTGTGTGTGTGTGTGTGTGTGTGAGAGAGAGAGGGGGGGGTGGTATCTGGCTACTGTACTTTAACAGCCATTCCTCTGGACGTTATACAAGGTCAGTAAGTCACCTTAAGACCACCCTGCTTGAGGATTTGCTCACCACATAGAGCTGCATGGACTTTCAGCTGAGAAATGTCACCCAGCACCTTTCATATTTATGGTGACTCATAAACAGGAAACCATTCCTGTCCATGACATGGTAACATTTTCATATTTCAAATCTTTTTATGAAAAATGAAACACACACACACACACACACACACACACACACACACACACACCAATAAAACAGAGAACTTAGCTGTCTTCTGCTTTCTGGGCCAACATAAATATTGCCAAATTAGTAAGGCATACTGAACAAATTAAGCGCTAAATGCAAATTTATCGACTGAAATCCAATGGCAGACTCACCAAAGACTGCAGTGGTCGAGTGCAGCCCTGTAAGTGAGTGTTTGTGTTGGCGACTCTCTGCAGAAAGACATGGGAACAGTAATAGAAAGAGGGAGCATTTCTGTTACACCCAAGATGATCAGTTTATTTTAGAAAGTCCAAGTAAACATTGTCTAACATATATTCACTGACTTTGAGTTGCAGTTGCTACCAAGACAGAGATGAAAAAAAAATGTGCTGGCAAAATTCCTTAAAAAGAAAAATCTCATTTGGAAATGTTAAAGTTAGCACTATAAATCACTGGCTGAGAGGAGGTGTCCCTCCTCATCTCTGTGGTATGAATTACTCCCAGTGGTTCTTTGAGAAGATGACAAAGACCTTTCCCTTAAGGAAATTGAAACCTTTTACAAAGTAAAGAAATGATTTATCTTAATATTTTCCAGTGCCCCAAGTGACATACGTGTGGTGTATTCCTTTCAGCTTTGTGAATTGTTTATTATGTCAAAGTGTTAAAGATTATGTGTGTATTGTCTTGTTTCAGGGACAGACTTGGAGGAGGTTACAGTAGAGAGCAGATTTATTCTCTATAACTGTGAACTCAGTAGTGTCCCTTCCTCTTTTGGTCAGGCTATCTCATCTGCTTTCACAAGAAAAACTCCAAGATCCAGAGATCTTACTAAGATCTCTGTGTTGGATGTTCACTATTCCTTAGTAAGTTTCTGCCAACTTCTTGTCTCTTCTTTGATAGAAGAATCCTGTTTATACCATGTGCAGCCCGATTTGCAGTACCTAGGAAATAGTATCAATCTAGATGTCTACCAACTGGATAATGAAGATGAGATGTATAACACACTATAATTCTAATAAAATACCAAGAGAAATTAAAATTATGAACTTTGCAATAAAATGGATGGAACTGGAAAAATATCACACTGTGTGAGGTAATCCAAGCCTTGGAAGACTGAGACCATATGCTTTCTCTCATAACCTGGTCTTAGGTCCATACTTTTAGGAAGTTTTCTTAAGTTGGAGTGTCAGCAGAAGACAAGTTGGAAGAAGCAGGGGGTTGTTAACGAAAGGAGAAGCATGAAGTGTGTGTGTGTGTGTGTGTGTGTGTGTGTGTGTGTATGGGTATGGGTAGCAAAATACATGTTATATGTTAGTAGAAGGAGAAATACTAGGGGAAAGAACTGTTTATAGACGAATGGATTAGTGGGATGGGGCATGATTGGTTAGAGGGAGATAGTCATGAGGGAAGAGAAAGCAAAGGTAAAGATATGTGAAATAGCTATATAGAAACCTTCTTTATAAGATAACTAAGAATATCATTTAAAACGATTTGATATTCTAAATAAGCACACTGTATTAAGAGTGGCACTAATCCCATAAATCACGATTTTCCACCCAAGGTACAAGCAGTAGGTGTATAGTATCTCTCTATGAGTTGCTGATCATATAGTTATCTTATGTCAATACTGCACTGCCTGGCAAGGTGTGCCTACTGCTGCAATGATGCTATGCATATCCTAGGGTCTCCCAAAACAATACAGTCTATTGCCATTCCTCTAATATTTACACCAACATTAGACAGTAAGTTCCTTCTGTTGAAGAAACTGCACAGTCTGGACATAGGACAGAGAGAAGCTAAGCTGAATGTAAGCTGGAGTCCTTCTCCCTGTTAACTAGCATTCATATTGCTGAAAGGTACTGTGAAGACTTGCATAAGAAAGCTGAAAACCAATCACATGTAGCTATAAACCCTGTGAACTACAGTACTGAACAGCCTGGCAAGATGTATCTATAGGTGCAGTAGTGGAATGAATGTTCTGGGTGTAACCAATCACTTTCAGATTGGATTTGAGGGTCATTATATTGGAGTAAATATCTGCTCGCTCTGTAGAATTGGTCAAAAGCCTATGGCTAGGGAGATCACAGGCCCTATGGCATATATCAAAATTCTTCCAAATGGACAAATGGCCTCTAAATATTTTCATTTACATTCAAAGAGTGATATAGCTCTCTGCCTTGGTCAGATGCATAATTCTGAGTGCATGTTAGATAGGTGACCTATTACCCAACATGAACAAGGAAGCATCATCCAGAATCCCTGTATTGGCCAGGATGCTGCTGTGGTGTAGAAGGACTCTGAGGGCTCTTTTGTTTCTTGGCTGTAAGTTTTGTGACTCTGAATTCTTAATAATTGGTACTACTTTTGCTTTTCTATTTCGGCTGCTCAGATTCTGGAATCTTCCTGGCTTGGCTACCCATTTCAAAGCATGCTAGTTGTTCAGATGAACTCAATTTTGACAACTAGAGTTCTAGATTTGTCATACAAATGATAAGCTTGGCGGGACAAGATGATTAGTGTGGGTAACCATGACTAACTTCAAGCCAGCAACTACTCCGTAAGTAGCGTCCCATGAAAATCTATACGAGACACAAAGTTTGTATTCTCGTATAGCTAGGCTTTGCAAACTCAGTGGGCTAGAATTAGAGAATTTCAAGAAAGAATAGTCTGGCTGTAAACACTTGACCACAAAGATGACTAATTCTCACTCAATAGCCATCTCTGTGAAATAAACTTTTTAGTTTCCCTCATTTAGGAGCAAAATTATATAACATAATGAAAAGCATAGCATCCTAGGAGTGCTTCTTTGGGGACTAAATTCCCACAGGAAACTGCTCAGGTTCTTATAAATACTACTTTCTCTTCCATTTCTTTCCTGTCTCTTCTCAGACAGCTTTTTCTTCATGAGTTCTCCTTTCAGAATTTCTCATACACAAATCCGAAACAAATTCACCTTGTAAATTTCTACATAAATCACCTAAAATGTAATAACAATCTTATTTAAGGATTTAATATGTGTGTATCTAATTCTTTCTGATCCTCTTCAGCATCACAATCAACACCGTCATTGATTCAGCCTTTATAACAAGTTTGTTCCTTATTGAAGAAAATCCAATCACTTTCATACTAGAAAAAGTATTTTTTCAGGTTGTTTCTGATGATAAAGTAGATATTAAATGTACAAGAAAATATATCAATTATATTTCAGAGAATCCACTCGGCACATTGAAAATATTCCTTTTTATTAACACTTATAATAAAATATATTTTAAAAAAAGTGATGGTGGACTGAGCCACCCCAATATGAAATGTTCCTGGAGCCAAGGTCCTTTCTGTTTAAGAATATTCTGTCTCTCAAGTACCTACTACCAGTCTTGTCAAGTACGGGTACTCCTTTGGAGGAATTCAGCATTGCACTGTCTTTTCTCTACCCTTTCCCAATGGTTAACATAGGGGTTGCACCAGACTTAGTAGTTCAGACAAAAATCTGCAATGATTGAGTCAATCATAAGACTAGTAATTCTATGGAGCTGCCCTAGTTATATATTTCAGGAACCCCATTTTCATCCATATATTTACACCTGTGAAGCATCCATGTCCCAGCCTACTCAAATGCTTATATTCACCTGCCGTACACTCAAATACTAGCACTACTAGTACTATTGGAAGAGAGACAGCACAGACATAGGCAAATTGATGCGAGTCATCACTTATACACACAACTGCAAGCACACAGAAACCTACAAACACTTCAGATGTGTTTAAAGCTGGACTGAGTTGGAGAAGCACCTGAATTCTTGTCCATAGCAGCTACAACACTGTAAAAATATGTCACACTGAAAAATAATCTCATCCAATGGGGGCTACAAGCTGAATATATTGCTTTGAAGGACTCCAAATCCTGTCTCTTATCTTACTTTACCCAGGGCTTGCTGCTGAACAATATGTAACTTGTGTGGAATCAATGAGAAGAATACACTGATCTCTATGTACCTTAGGTGCTTAGTCTCAAATACCCAAGACAATATTGCTATTGTCTCCAAAGCTGAAACCTGTTGCTTTATTTTTAAGGAAGTTTATTCCTAGATAGAGATCTTCATAACACCAGCTGGAAATGCAAGCATTACAGGATATGGTCACATTTATTGTTATGCTATAAGAGCACCATTAAAAACCTGAGGACGGTTAGATTGCCTTCATTTTTAGAAAGTTCTGGGTTTAGGAAGCAGCCCAGATGCTGGCAGAGTGAACAGTACTATAAAGGGAAACAGTGAGGCAGGGAGTTTAAACTTTAACTTTGGCAGACATCATGGGACCATCACAAAAATGAATCAGAAACACCCACTGAAAACATTTTTCACAGTCATTGTGCGGATGACAGGTGATAAGAAGTGTTAGCAAAGGTGGAATGTTCCAGACTGAGAGATAGCATCTTGGACCTGTGTGTATGGGTGGGGGTGAGGGTAGTGTCCTGGGGAATTTGCTGGTAAGTTATGAGCTACAGAATGGGGCTGGGAGAGAGAGAGAAACAGAGAGAGAGAGAGAGAGAGAGAGAGAGAGAGAGAGAGAGAAGAAGGGAGAGAGAGAGAGAGAGAGAGAGAGAGAGAGAGAGAGAGAGAGGGAGGGAGGGAGGGAGAGAGAGAGGGAGGGAGGGAGAGAGAGAGAGGATAGTAGGAGAAATTGTCTTCCTTTTTTTCCCTTATTAAGGAATGGTTATCCTAATGAACCCCACCCCAATTTATTCCCATTCTACTTCAGGAAAAGAAACCCAAAAACATGACCTGTAGTTCAGGGGCCAGAGCAAAAACTTGTACTTCTGGTTTCAATCTCTCATGTTAGAATTTCTTTTTAATCTAAATTTCCCCATCATGCTATGGTATTTGCCTCTACTCACTTCATCTTCACCCAAGATGCTTGGAAATTAGGCATCGTTCCAATGAAAACCATTGCTAACCCAGTTTCATTTTGTGCTTCATTCAAGTTTTCAGTTAGTCCTCATATTTATTATAATGATTTGAATAGAATTTAAATGAACTTTTCAATGTATTTGGTTAGGAAAAAGTTAAAAATGAGCTATCTTGTGATCTAGACAAGTCTTTTGGTTGGGAGACATGGAGGCTTTCAGCATACAATTAACAATGCAGTTGAGAAAGAGATCTGACTTCTTTGCTCCAGGTGCAGATGGCTATGTATCTGGAGTCTGTGCAGGTCAGCACTAAGCAGAATTGCTGGTAGGATTGTACATGGCTGGGCAGTAAGACAAGGCCACCTGGACGGTTAGGTCACTTCTAAATGGATAATCATGCTGTGAATTACAGGCCTGGATTACCAGACTCTGATTTATGGACACACAAAGACACACGGGAACACACACATATCACACACACACACACACATACACACACATATAGTCATGGTCAAAGCTAGACACATTTTGGAGGAATTCTCAAATCCAACTGATATTGTAGATAGATAAATCTAAGACTATAGATGGTATCACAGCCAGAATGATCTTCTCACTCACTCTGGATGCACATGTTCTATACTGAGACTCCACGAATACACAAGAACGATATTGAAGGTACAATCAATTCAGTTAACCATAGGCTCATGAGACTCACTTCATTCTGGTGAGTTCTAGAATCTTTTGACAAATGTACATTATTTGGGGGGGAGTGCAGTGAACTTTATTGATGTTATTCAAGAGAGTAGGGAGGGCTCCCTAGGCCCCTCCTGTTATTATGAGGATCTGGGATAGAAATTGTGAAGGAGATGCTCAGTGTTGGGTGGCTGTGTTGGGGCAGGAATACCTTAGCAACTGAGGGCCTCTCTTGCTCTCAGTGTCCTTGCTGAGGTGGGTGGTCCAGGATATCTTACACCTTGGAGGCCATGAAGGCCATGAAGTCCACCACCCTGCTGCTGTAGCTATATTCATTGTCTTACCAGGAAATGAGCTTTACAAAGTTGTCATTGAGAGCAATGCCAACCCCAGCATCAAAGGTGGAAGAGTAGGAGTTGCTGTTGAACTATCAGGAGGCAACTTGGTCCTCAGTGTAGCCCAGGATGACCTTCAGTGGACCCTCAGATGCCTGCTTCACCACCTTCTTCATGTCATCATACTTGGCAGGTTTCTCCAAGTAGCATGTCAGATACACAATGGATAAATTGTGGGTAGGAACACAGAAGACCATGCTAGTGAGCTTCCCATTCAGCTCTGGGATGACCTGGCCCACAAGCTTTGCTGCACCAGCAGATGCAGGGATGATGTACTAGGCAGCCCCACGACCATAATGCCACAGCTTTCCAGAAGGACCATCAATAATTCTCTGAGTGGCAGTGATGGCATGGGCTGTGGTTATGAGCCCTTCCATAATGCCAAAGTTGTCACAGATGACCTTGACCCGGGGCACTAAGCAGTTGTTGGTGCAGGTTGCATTGCTGATAATCTTGAGTGAGTTCTCATATTTCTCATGGTTCACACCCATCAAAAACATGGGGGCATCATCAGAAAGGGCAGAGATGGTGACCTTTTGGCCCCACCCTGCAAGTGGGTACCAGCCTTCTCCATGGTGGTGAAGATGCCAGTAGACTCCAAGACATACTCAGCACCAGCATCACCCCATTTGACGTTAGCGGGATCTCGCTCCTGGAAGATGGTGATGGGCTTCCTGTTGATGACAAGCTTCCCATTCTCAGCCTTGACTGTGCCATTGAATTTGCCATAAGTGGAGTCATACTGGAACATGTAGACCATGTAGTTAAGGTCAATGAAGGAGTCATCGATGGCAACAATCTCCACTTCACCAAGTGCAGACCCAAAAGGCAGCCCTGGTAACCAGGCACCCAATATGGCCAAATCCGTTCACACCTACCTTCACCATTTTGTCTATGGGACGAGGCTGGCACTGTCCAAAAAGATCCAGCTGTCTCTGGAACAAGGAGGAGCAGAGACCAAATATACATTATTTCAATCCACTAGAAATATAGTAGATTCAATAGTGAGAGGAAGGGGAACACATCTGGAGGATATTCCTCAGCTTGTACTGAAACATCTCTCTTTCTTTGCTTGGTCAATTGTTTTATCTACAGTGAATACCTCCTAGTGAAGATGTCCCCCTGACTTGATTTAGACTGTTGCTCAAGATTACTGTCACCCCTGTATCTTCATTGTACTAGTTTCCTGAATCACTACTACCACATGTTGAATACTCTTCATGGTCATGAACAAGTTCCTATTCATCTTGCATAGGAGACTGGAGTAATTCCTTTTGAATGAATACAACAAAGAAGAAATGACATCTCTCAGATGCTTAGTGTTTTGAAGCTTTCTAGTAAGTGCTAGAGAAAATCACATGTATTTCCTCTGGAATGTCATTACTGTCTTTTCCTTATGTATAGATGGTTATAGAGATGACCTTAGAATCTGGTGGATCCAGACAAGTTGCTATGGAGGGCAAGGTCATGGAAATGCCCTAGGATCACTGGTCCAAGTGGAATCATGCTTTTAGTTGGCCTAGATGAGACTTCATTGAGCTTCTTAGCCAGTGAACTACTACTGTAGCTCAACAGACAATAAAGTGTTTTCTCTGATAGTGCCAATATGTTTGTTAATTCCATCTGATGTCCAGACAAGCCAAACTACCTAAAACAAAGAAAGATCTTCCTCTAGGATGATGAGGAAATGCTATTGCCAGATATCATTTAGCACTTAGAGAGGCTCCAAAGTTTTAGCAAGGGCTAATTGCAAACACCTGCTCATAGTTACAAAAACAAGCACAAAGGGATATCTTTCACCAATGCCTATTCTGACCAGCTGTTAGACTTTGGGTTATTTTAGACAAGATGTTCCTAATTTTTTTTCTGAATTCTTTTCTGTTTGTCTGAGGAGCAAGACTATGCATGGGCTTTGGATGGATACCCAGGTGTGTCCATCCCTGGAAACACAATGGGGATCATTTCTGTTTGCTGTCTAGTGCTTGTGGGAGAGTTGTACTCTGTAGAGTCTTTTACTTTAGCATCTTTGATGTGATTCATACCCAATGGTTAATGCTCATATGCTATCACTGCAAAAAGAAACTGGAGAGATCATACATATGTCGTACAGCTTTACAGAACATCTGAAGGCTCTAGAACAAAAAGATGCAAATACATGCAAGAGGAGTAGATGGCAGGAAATAAACTCAGGGCTGAAATCAACCAAGTAGAAACAAAAAGAACTATACAAAGAATTACCCAAAGCAGGAGCTGATACTTTGAGAAAACCAATAAGATAGATAAACCCTTAGCCAGACTAATTAGAGTGCACAGAGACTGTATCCAAATCAACAAAATCAAGAAATGAAAAAGAAGACATAACAAGAGAAACTGAGGAAATCCAAAAAATCCACAAAAGCTTATACTCAACAAAACTGGAAAATCTTGATGAAATGGACAATTTTCTTGACAGAAACCAGATACCAAAGTTAAATCAAGATCAGGTAAATGATCTAAACAGTCCCATAACCTGAAAACGAAAAGAAGCAGTCATTAATAGTCTCCCAACCAACAAAAGCCTAGGAACAGATGCGTTTAGTGCAGAGTTCTATCAGACCTTCAAAGAAGACAATACCAATACTCTTCAAACTATTCCACAAATCAGAAACAGAATTTCTTAAGTACACGTTCCAGAAGAGTTTTAGCTACATAGTACTTTTTTCAAATCATATAATTAGAATTCTGCTCCTTGACTTTTTCCAAGCTCCACATTTTTTTTTTTTATGTCCTTGTCCATATTCTGTAGTGAGGTAGGATACTTTGTCTCACTTTCTAAGTTGTGAGCACTTACCACTTGTGAGATAATTGTCACTGATATCATCAGAAAAAGTCCTCAGAGGGCGGGGCTGGTAGGTAAAAGCTATCAAGCCACTCACTATAGATGGCAGAGCTATAAGCAGAATCTAGTTTTGTTTTCCCCACTGCTCCCTTTTTGTGCTACTAATAGGTTCATAAAATGTCATCTTAACCCAGTATCATCGTTGAAGTCCAGGACAAGGATGCTAACAGAGTCTATTCCTACTCTAACTTTGCCCCCTATACTTGCCATGCTAGCAACTGTAAGGAAGGGAAGAGAGAGTGGCCAGTTACTAAATGAAAAAAGTCTGGGAAACAAAAATCATGTTCACAGAAGTGAGGCCCCTTACCCCTGCATTTGATAGTTACTAAGGAGGACAAGGTGAGATTGGTCAACTCCAGATCTTAGAGTTTCCATGAATTCCACTACCTTATATAAGATTATCTCCCAGAAGCAAAGTTTTAGGGAAGACAATTATTCTAAAGGATGCCAGGGCATAGTGGTGGAGGACTTTCCTGTACTGTGGCCCAAGACTTGTTCAGTCAAGTAGAAACAAACTGTAGTACTGAGGTTTTTGTAAGCCCACAACCAGTCTTTTATTATTTTAAGAACTCTTGGTTGCTATCATTAGATATAGAGGCGGGGATAGAGCAAGCCTACGGCTCAGGAAAACAGCTACATTCTTCTAGAAATAATAACCTTTGTTCTGTATACAGAAGTGTGGTCCCTAGGGCAGTGCTACTACATTCCAGGACTCTACAGAGATTGATGAACAGACATGATTTCATCTCATTAGTTATTGACACAGTGGATACTCAAGCCATTATGCACCTAGTATAGCTTTTAAGAAGATCCCACTGATGACTAGAGACAGTGACATTTGGTCTGAGTAATAGGTCAGCACATCTGTGCTGAGCCTTGTGAGCTGGGCTTGGACTTCCTCACCTTTCAGCGTGTGTCCCTGCTGGGTGCCCCACAGCAAGAATGTGAACCTCCCCCTGGAACATCTGTGATTGCCCAACTGAGCTTAGCCATGTTCTAAGAAGTCAGTACTGAGTACTTTCAATAAAACAGAACCATGTCCTCGAGCTGTAAATGCCTCCCAAAGACAATCAGACAGAACTGCATTGTTTCAGGGAGAAAGACTCCTCACATAGTGGTCACATTGTGGTTACTGGGAGCCTGGTGATTAATCCACACAGAGGATGTACAAGAGAGAGGGGCTGGCATTTTTCCTGTGGATGGTGATGCTTTTAGAATCAGGTTTGCATTGCTTCTGCACACACACACACCCAAACACAAGCTTTCATTGTGAAGTTTCTTGGCACCCTTGTGTTTCCAGTATGAACTGGCTTGTGAGTAGGGATCACCTCTTTTTTGTCTGGGGAAAATTGTGTTACAGAAACTTGAATGTTTTCTACAATTCAAAAATGGACAGTGTGAACTGGTAGGATTGCTCAGTGGATAAAGGGTTTTGGTGTCAAGCCTGATGACTTGAGTTTGGTTATGTGGAATTCACATGGTAGAGGGAAAGAGTTGAGTCTTACAAGTTGTCCTCTGACCTCCACACATGCAACATGACATGCATGTCCTTAACATAGAAACACACACACACGCACATACACACACTGAATGTTACAAGAAAACTCTTTACACTGTGCATTCTACATTTACTCTTCCAAAAATGCATACTTTGTACTTTATATGTAAAAAAATAGAATATTAGGCAATAGGTTCTTGGGACATCATCATCTTTGGATACTGATCAACAAGTATATACTCAGAATATATTCTCAATTATTTTACAAGTAATATTTACAAATCTCTGTTTGGATCCTGAATAGCCTGAATGATTCACATTAGCACACCAAGGATCAGATGCATCACTTGATTGTCAAGGTGAAAGAGAATTGTACTGGAAACAATGTTGCTTAAGTAGAACTGAAAGAGTGATGTAAAGGAGGTTGATGGGTAAGTACCAGTACTTAACTGGTTCTGAATCTTAGACACCTTCTCTGTCTTTCTGTCTTTCTGTCTTCTCATCTCAGAAGACTTCTCTGGAGAGTATCCCATGAAATATCTCTGTAAGTTGTTCTTACTCATCCATCTTGCCTTGCATGCTGACAGTTTGGCAGAAGATGACACTCTTTGGATGATTACGAATTTTTTTCTAAATATCATCTCAAAACCTAGTGGTCTTTCAAGCTACTACAGAACACTTGGTGAGCTGATTAAAGGGAAGGTAAATGGGTGGGGATGGTGTAATCATAGGCAGTGGGCATAGCAAGTGAGTGTTGGTCTTTATATTTTTATCATTTATTTTTATTATTTCTAATGATATGTCTGTGTATGTACTTGAGAGTTCAGGTACACACTGAGGCCAGAGGTGTTGAATGCTACCACCCTTGCAGTCCCTGAGCTAGAGTTAAAGGTTGCTGTGGACTACCCAATGTGAATCCATAGATCTTCAGGCTGTTCCTCTACAAGAGCAGCCTCTAGTCTTTACCACAGAGACATCTCTCCAGCACCTCAGAGTTCATGTTTTCATAAGGCACAACTGAGTTTTCAGTTCATATTCTTCAATTTCCAGATCCTTCAATGCCTGGATTCAATGTACACCTTAGCCTACTCTGTCTAGAATGTAGCAATGCCAAGTCTTCCAAATGTAACCTTTCTGCCAAGGTGGAGTAGCATGCACTGTTGTTTATTTTTATAACCTAGTATCACACATAACAGACCTCAAAACTCAAGAGACAAAGCAGAGAAAGTTGTGTCCCCTTATTTTATGCTGAAGGCCTTTCAACGGCATGAAACATCTCCTTGTTCTCTTATTGTGCAATCCAGCATGCAGCTCTGAATAGGCCTGTTTATAACTGGAAATTCCAGCGGAGTTCCACTTGTTCCTGACTTGTTTCCATGCCAGATGACACCCTCAGAGACTTTGAAGTTGTATGTTTAAAGGAAGTGCAACCCACCCACACTTCTGACTCCACATGCCTACCAATGTGTCCACCCAGACTCTTGGAAAGGCAGTGGGCTTCTTTGGAAAAGCAACTTCTGGCTGAAAGCAGATAGTAGCCCCTGTCCAGAAGATGGGGATACCTCATGATCCAGTATGTCAGCAGCTAAGGCTGCTGCTGATGGTGTTTCCAGAAGTTTCATCTGCAAGGAGAGGCTGAGGTCACCCTTTAAAGAACCCATTCAAGTTGCCCATGGATCCTGGCTATAGAAATCTTGTAAAAGGGTATTGGGGCTGAGTGGTTTTGCTTAAATATAGATCCAAACACATCCTCGGCTCTCCATAGGGAACAGTGCCTGTTTCATGTTTCTGTTCACCTCATTTGTATATGACCAAGTTTCTAAATGCATCTGGATTTTCCAGGGTTGCATGGATTAAAAATGAGCCAAACACAGGGATGGCTTTGTATCCTGGTAAGGAGAAGAAAATATGAGCAGCATTGTTTATTCAACTCATAGTATGCTGTTTAAAATTTTGATATTGGGTGTCATTTAATCAGCACAAAAAAAAATCCCATGCAGATATGTATATTACAGTGAAGAGGAAACTGCAAGATTTAAGGACTTTTATAGTTACAGAGCAGAATGTTGAGATTCACACCCACCTGACTCTAATTCTACAAAGGCCATTTCTTTTAAATCATGGTCATTTTCAGAAGCCTTTGCCAGTGAGATGAGTGCCCTATACTCTCGGACAGCAAGATCTTTCAATAGTGCATCTTAGGGAGGTCAATTTTTAACTTTTCTGCCCTTAGCTGTGGACTTTCCTTGTAAATTATGTTTGTTCTTCCTCATCAGTCCACAGAAATTCAGAATTTCTTAGGGTCTCTGAATTTCTTTCTCAGCCAAAATGCAGTATAGAGCTCTTATCACTTAGGCACAGAACACAGACATTGCCGAGCTAAGTTGCCCTTCCTCTACTTGGACTAATGTTAGAAAATGCCACAAGCTGGGTGACTTAAAAGCCAGAATCTTGTTTCAGTGACTTAGAGGCTAAGAAGTCCAAGTTCAAGGAGGCTCTGTGTCTTCATAGGGCCTATGTTCATGTTTATAGATGATGCTGTTGTGATGTGTGCACATGTGTTAGAAAGTCCAAGTGAGCTCCCCTGAGTCTGATACAAGGGTACTCTTCTCAGTCTTGTGAGCTGGTTCTCCATACATTTCCCCAATTCTTGTGCCATGTTTTAAGTCTACTAATCCACCACTTTGTTATGCAGGGATTTTTATATTTGGGTATAATATCATTTGTCTATTTTGTTGTTTATACTTTTGTATGATATCCAAATATTTTCCAAATCAGTGATTTTCACCCTCATTTATGTACTTTTGTTCCCCTCATTTAAGTTCTAGTTCACATTTCCAGGTTTTATAACTAAATCTTTAGTTTGTTTTAAGTTAATTTTGAACAAGCAATTAGATCAGGCTAAATTTCACTCTTCTGAATGTGTATCCCAAGTTTATAAAACCATTTGTTTAATAGAATGTTCTTTCCTCCAACTCTATGTTTGCTTCTTTTGTTAATATTTAAGTTATGATAAGTATATGGTTTTTTTGCTCTGTTTTTTTCCTAGTCTTTCCTTTTATATGGGTTTGCGACTCTCTCTCTCTCTCTCTCTCTC
>NW_022196912.1:31898047-31956545 GCF_008632895.1 Mastomys coucha
TCTCTCTCTCTCTCTCTCTCTCTCTCTCTCTCTATTGCTCTCTCTCTCTCTTTCTCGCTCTCTTTTTTGTGAAAGGACCAAGATGTGTTGATTATACCAGCTTTGTAATATATTTTGAAGGCCAGGATTGTTTTCTCTTCAGATTTTCCTTTTGATTAAAATACTTTAGATTATATTGTTTGTTATCCAAAATATACAATGCACTCAAACTACTCAATGCCACAAAAGTGAATATTCCTATTAAAGGTGACAAAGGACTAGATAAGACATTTAAAAACAAGAATGGATACAAATATCACTAGTGTAGCCAAAAGATATATATTAAAAATGTCACACCTATAATATTCAAAGAGATGCAATTGAATCCACTGGGAACTCCGTGCTCAACAGATTGACTATCAACAAAAATCAAGAAAGATAACATCTGTTGATGAGGTTACAGAGAAAAAAGTACCCTGAAACACTGTAAATAGAGTAATAAAAGAGTGGTGTTGATTTGGAAAGCAATATGGTGGTTTCTCAGGATATTTTAAGTAGGACCACCATATAGTTCATCAATCTCATCACTAGGTACAACTTCAAAAATTTTTAATATGTATGCCAAAAAGGATGTCTATATTCCTATGTATGAAGTAGCAGTACTCAAAAATATTTTGTCTATGTATGAATTAATAAAGTTGAAAAGCACTATATGTAGCCAGGATCATATTACTGTAAAAGAGTGAAAGAAAAAGGGATACATATGAAATTCTGTCATGTATGACAACCTGGATAAACTAGTAGACGTTATATTAAAGCCAATTGGAAAGAAATAGTACTAAAAGATTTCCCTTATATGTAGAATCCTAATTATGGTGGGCTTCTGGAAATAGCAAGTAAAATGGTCATTGGCAGATTTGAGAGTAGACAGAAGAATGGGTAGAAAGAGAAGATAGACAATGGGTACTGAGTTGTAGGTGGATATGAAGAAATTGTTCTCGTTTTTTTCTGGCATTACATTGTTAACAATGTGTTAGAGTTTTCTTAATAGCCAGAAAAGACTTTAAATGTTCTCACCACATGAAAATAATATATATGTGGGGTGAAATGTGTGATATTTACTGTGATTGGGGCATATATATATATATATATATATATATATATATATGCATATATTAAAATGTTATATTGTGCCTTACAAATATATTCTATCATTAAATGTAAATTACAAATAAAGCTAAATTTTCAGAAGAGAAATTTTTTAATTAATTTATTTTAAACTCCATATGCCATTCCCAGCACCCCATGCCTCGATCCACCCTCCAAGTGCTCCACATCCAACACCTCCTCTCCCTGCCCCTGACTCCAAGTGGATGCCCCTACTCTCCACCCCACCTGACCTCCCTAATTCCTGAGAGCCTCCAGTCTCTTGAGGGTTAGGTGCATCATTTCTGAATGAACACAGACCCAGATACCCTCTATTGTATGTGTGTTGGGAGCCTCATATCAGCTGTCTATTTGTTGGTCCAGTGTTTGAGAGATCTCCGGAGTCCAGATTAATTGAGACTGCTGATCCTTCTACAGGATCACCCTTCTCCTACACTTCTTTCAGCCCTCCCTAATTCAACAACAGGGGCCAGCTGCTTCTGTCCATTGGTTATGTACAAATATATCTGCCTCTGACTCTTTGAGCTACTTGTTGGGTCTTTCGGAGGGCAGTCATGATAGGTCCCTTTTTGTGAGCACTCCATAGCCTCAGTAATAGTGTCAGGCATTGGAACCTCCCATTGAGCTGGATCCAACTTTAGGTTTGTCACCGAACCTTCTTTTCCTCAGACTCATCTTTCAGAAGAGAAATTAAATGCAGAGAAGAGTTTGATATTTTCTTACTTAGCTGCAAAATCATGAAATCAACATGTTTCTTATAAGCCTGTACATGGTATTGGTGTCTAAAACTAGGAGCAGGTTTATATAGATATTTTATAATTGTATCTCACATTTACTGAACACCAAATCTTTGGTTGCTATCAGTGAGATATAGAAATGGAGGGACTCAGTCATATCCTCAAGGAGATCATGGTCAGGCAGAAACAAGCTTGACTTTCATGAAGGAAGCAATGTATAAAGAAATTTCACCTGTGAAATAAATCCCCCCAAAATGTATGGATGTTTGGCCCTTGGCTAGATCCTTGCAAGATAGAATACAAAGCAAAAAACAGTTAAGTTAGAAAATGTGTTTTTAATTTAATCTTTCATTTATTTGTGTTTTGTTTTTATACTCTAGATTTTATTCCCCTCCCATTCCACTCTCCGATTATTGCATATTCCATATCTCCTCCCTGTCCCCTGTCTCAATGAGGATGTCCCCACTATCTACCACCCACCCCACCAGACCTCTAAACTCCTTGGGGACACCAGTCTCTTGAGGGTTAGGCACATCTTCTCAGATTCAACCCAGACCCAGCAGTCCTCTGCTGTAAATGTGTTCGGGCCCTCATATCAGCTCCTGTCTGCTACCTGGTTGGTGGTCCAGTGTCTGAGCAATCTTGGGGATCCAGGTTAATTGAGACTGATGGTCCTCCTACAGGGTCACTCTTCTCCTCAGCTTCTTCCAGTTTTTCTCTACTTCAACCACAGGGGTCAGCAGCTTCTGCCTATTGTTTGGGTACAAATATGTTTTCATAGTCAACAGTAGCCTCAGAATGCTAGCAACTTTAAAGTTGTCTTTCCTATGTGAACACTTTCAAGTATGAGCACAAAGACTCGTTGTACGTTACATATAGAGAACATTATTGTGGGTGGTATCTACTCTCAATTTTTTTGTAGACAGTCTTCTTAGACATTTCATTCCTTCTTAAAAGGGGGAATCAAATACCCACGGGAGGAGTTGCGGAGATTAACTATGGAGTAGAGACTGAAGGAAGGGTAAGCCAGCCTAAATATTGCTATCTCCTGAGAGGCTCTGACAGTATCTTACTGACACAGATGTAGAGGCTCACAGCCATCCATCGAACTGAGTGCAGGGTCCCCAGTGAAGGAATTAGAGAAAAGACCAATGGAGCTTAGGGGTTCGTAGCCCCTTAGGATGAACAACAACATGAACTAACTAGTACCCTCGGAGCTCCCAGGGTCTCAACCACCAACCAAGGACTGCACATAGAGGGGTCTGATTGTTCAAGCAGCATGTGTATGGTAGAGGATTGCAAAATCGATCATCAATAGGAGGAGAGGACCTTGGCCCTGTGAAGGTTCTATGCCCCAGTGTAGGGGAATGCCAGGGCCAGAAAGTGGGAGAGGGCGGGGTGGCAGGCATGGGGAGGGGGGAGGCAACAGGGGTTTGTTTTTGTTTGTTTTTTTGTTTTTTGGAGGGGAAACTGGGAAAGGAGAAATTCGCATGTAAATAAAGAAAATATCTAAAATAAAAAAAAATCTGTTTTAAACTGAAAAAAAAAATTTTGCAAACATTATATGGTATAGTCTTGATTTATTCACACAGAATGTGGGAACAATGCTATGCAATGTGTCCATGGTAGAGCAGGGATACTATATACCCAAATTCTGAACATGTGAGCTTTCTACATATTTGATTTTATGGCATAGCTTCTCTGAATCCTGAGGTAGTGTGCTATGTGTGCATGAAGCTCAGAAATATGGAGGTCAAAGGGTAACCTTGATCTAAGGATTCATTTTTAGACCTACAAGAACTCCAGATCAAGCTAATGATGTCAGGGTGACAAATACTATTTCACTGACCTGTAGGCCTCATCATATGGGTCCAGTTGTGCTTAAGACTTAAGAAACATCGACTTTAGTGGAAACAGAGACTTATGGAAAATGACATCACTTGCTAGTGAAGGATTGAAGTTGCAATGCCTGGCTTGAATTTTGGCCTTACTCCACCCTTTTCCTCCTCCCTGGCTGCTCCTGTGGCCATGTGGCCCAATCCCAAGGCCAATACACAGAGTGGCCTTCTGTGCACAGGGTGGTAGCTTCTGGCAGTTGTCAGATGTATCCATTATGCCCCAAGGAGGAGGAACTCACCAATTTCAGTAGCAATCTACGAAATCATCCAAAAAGTCTAAGGTATACTTATATAATGGCCATATTTCCCCTGTCATGAACATAACTGAAATAAAATGGTGTGACTCATTGAGAAATTTCTCTGAAAGGACTGAATAATCACCAGGTTGTGGTTCTCTACATCAGTACAGTAATGTATTATATTTTTGTTCCAAAAAAACTCATCAATCTTTCTGTACCAGCTTTGTGAGGCTAGCAAACATCATTTTATTTCTTGCACATGAGAAAATTGAAATTAGAAATTTCATGGGAGAAAGAGCCAAGATTTTCAGCTAGGCTCATTTGACTTTTGGTCCTGTACTTTGGTTCTCTGAAATTTGTGCTTTTCCAGGTCTTCTGAGTACAAGTCTATTGCTCTGACTCTTTATCCAACATTCACTATTGAGCTTATTATGAGCATGGATGACATTTAGCTTGTATGGTCCAGTCTGACATTTTATTGTTAATGGATTGTTCATGGTCAATGGCCATGGTACAGTGATTATCATGTATTTTGGTTGTTTCTTTTTTCGTATAATTTTTTCTATTATTTTACTGCTCTACTTCAAACACATTTGTATCAACTTACAGATATATGATAAAATAGTAATATAAATTCTATTAGAGTTGGCAATAAAAATCAATCAAGAGAAATCCAAGAACATAGAGATCAATTTGAGTAGGAAAGAACCCAACATAAAATATTTGTCTCAAGTTTGATGCATTTTCTGTAGATGATGAGAAAAGCTCTACACCTGCTAGAAGCCAACAAAAAATAAAAGTTTACTGAGTATAAAAGCACAGAGTCTTCATGAAAAACGCAAACCTAAAGCATAGTAGATTCAGAACCACCTTTCTAAGTCCTTGCAAAGAGAAACAGTGTAATTTACGTAGCATGTGTTCCTTAGTCTCTAGAGAACAAATTAACTTGTTTTCACAGGTTGCCTAAACCAGTATACACAACATCCATTACTTACATTCCCTGGGCACTTAGTATTTTGGTGATATTTTGAAAGTATTCACCTACTCTTCTTAGGCAGATAGAAAATTCTTTGATATGTGGTATTCGAATCACTTTTTTTTGCCCCTGGGAAATTAACAAAAATAACATCTTTTAAAAACTATACATTTCTAAGAACTGTGAGATAGTAACACATTTGTGCAACAGAGCATCTAAGGCTTTTGAAGAATATCACTTAGTATACTTTGCCAGTAACACTCAAAAATGGACCACATAATTCATTAACATAGTCAAGAATCTATCCCAGGCATTATATTTTAAAAGGAAAATTCTGTTAATAATTGACTAATTAAAAAAATTATAATGTGGAATGCTTCACAAATTTGTGTATTATTTTTGCATAGGAGCTATGCTAATCTATATTGTTTCAATTTTAATATATGTGCTGTCACAATGAGCACATATACTAAATATTAAATTTAATTTAAATTTGAAGTGAGGTTTTCTGATTAACAGTCATTTGCCTCTGTTTAATTTCTGAGAGAAAAGAGATAGGACTGGAATTACACTGCTATGTGCTGGGTAGATGCAGGGCTATCTCATGGCTATGTTGTAGATTTGAGCTGTGACTGCATTTTCCTCAGACATAGCATTTTTTTAAATTAAGCTTAAAACAATGTCAGATGATGTTACATCTTCCATGATGTACCCCTCAGTAAGGAGTATTAAACTTTAGCTTCATGTTTTTTTCCAATCTGTAGGTTGCTGATTTGTCCTTTTGACTATGTCCTTTGCCTTACAGAAGATTTTCAGTTTCATGAGGTTCCATTTATCAATTTGAGATCTTAGCGCCTGAGCCACTGGAGTCCTTTTGGAGATACCCCCTTCCCCCACCCATGTGCCAATGTATTAGAGGTTTTTTTCCCACTTTTTCTTCTAGTAGATTTATTGTATCTGGTTTTATGTTGAGGTCCTTGATCTACTTGTACTTGAGGTTTGTTCAAGCTGACAAATATGGATCTATTTTTATTTTTTTCTGTAAACACTCTGGAAATCAATCTGGAGGTTCCTCAGAAAATTGGAAATAGATCTACCTGAAGACCCAGCTATACCACTCTTGGGCATATACCCCAAAATGCCCCATTATACCAGAGTGGCATGTGCTCCACTATGTTCATATCAGCATTATCTGTGATAGCCAGAAGCTGGAAACAACCCAGATGTCCCTCAACTGAATAATGGATACAGAAAATGTGGTTCATTTACACAATGGAATACTATTCAGCTATTAAGAATTAGGACACCATGAATTTTGCATGCAAATGGATAGACCTGGAAATATCATCCTGAGTGAGGTAACTCCGACCCAAAAGGATGTGCATGGTATGTACTCACTAAAAAGTGGATATTAGCCAAAAAGAACAGAATACCTAGGATATAACCTATAAACTGTAAGAAATGGAACAAGTAGAAATGCCCTAGTGAGGAGGTTTCAAGCCCAACTCCTAGTGGAAGGAAATAATCATGAGAGGCAGAGTGAAAGGACAGGAAGAAAGGGGAACAGGATCAGATATGGGGGTACGGGACAAGAGAGAACCCAGAGGGCCAAGAGAATAAATGGAAATAAGTAGTTTTGGGGAATGAAAGATGGGGATACCCTCTAGAGAGTACTAGAGACCTGGGAAGTGAGCAGGAATCACTGGGGGTGACTTTAGCCAGAATGCCCATCATTGGAGAAATGTTGAACTCTAAGAGTACACCTCAGTAGATAGCAGGGCTTCAACTGGAGGGACAGGGTTAATAACTCATAGTCAAAATTCCTGACCCAGAATTGTTACTGTCTCAAAGAACTGCAGGGACCAAAAAAAAAAAAAAATGGAGAAGAGAATGAAGGAAAGACAGTCCAATGACAGTCCCAACTTGGGATCTATCTCATGAGGGCACAACGAGGTCTGGCACTACTATGTTATAGTGTGCTTACAGATAGGAGCCTGGCATGGCTGTCTTCTGAGAGGCCATACCAGCAGCAGACTGAGACAGAAGCAGATATCTACACCCAACCATTGGAATAACCCCTGTGGGCCCCCTGTGGTTGAATTAGGGAAAGGCTGGAAGAAGCTGAAGAAGAGGGAAACCACATAGGAAGACCAACAGTCTCAACTAACCCAGACCTTTGAGATTTCTCAAAAACTGAGCTACCAACCAGGCATCATATGCAAGCTGGTCTGAGGCCAGCAACACTTACAACAGAGGACTACCTATTCTGGCCTCAGTAGGAGAAGATGTGCCTAACCCTTAAGAGGCTTGAGGCCCCAGGGAGTGGGGAAGCCTGGAAGGGGGGTGGGTGGATATATCCTCTTAGAGATGGGTATGGGGCAGTGGTGGGGGGTGGAATGGGATGAGAAACTGTGGGAGAGCAGACAGGGAGGAGGGTAACAACTGGATTGTAAAAAATATATATATATGTAACAAAAATAATAGTAATAAGTGAACTATAATAATATATTGTTTTAAAAATACTCAAAATATTAGTCATAGAAGTAGTAGTGACCATATAACATGAAACATTGATACTTGTTGAATTTCATGGAGTTTTCCTGAAGCCTTAGTTTTTATGTTTAGAATATTTTCTATGTATAAAATGAGACAAACATTGGCACTCTCTTTGCAAAAAGTGTACATGTACATTTTAAAGAAATGTTATAAGAATATACAATTATACCTAATGTCCTTTGAATTATGTTTATTTCCTTTGGTTATTTTTGTTCTGTAATATTCCTCCTATAATTAAATCTATTAAAATTATACAAAAGCTTCTTACAAAGAAATAAAGAAAGAAACAAAGAAACAAAAAAACTAAGAAGGGAAAGAAGAAAGAAAACACTTTTTCAGGAAAAAAAACCCAGAAAATAGAATCTTTATTCTGAGCTTTTAAAGAACTCTCAAGTCAGAGATCTTGCTTGTGTCTCTGATTTGCTAAGATTGGCTCATCCCAGTCAATCAGTAGACCTAATATTGAGTTTCATTCAGCTGCCTAAGTTTGCCAGGTCCCTGCTCTGCCACAAGTTAATGCTCATTAGCCAGCTTCTTTGCTGCAATAGTCATTTACTCTCGTTCCATTGAAAGGATCTCTCACTCATACTTTGTTAAATGATTTTACACTACACAAAAGTGCTAAAGCAGTCACATTTTGGCTGATGGCAAACCACACAGGAATAGGGTTTTACTCTTAAAGAATAGTTTGTGCCTGCCCTGGGTCTCTGTTGCTCCATTTCAGCATTCTTTGCCAACTCAACATTCTCCAAGAAAGTGTAAATCCTACCACGGGAAGCGAGGTGTAGAGTCAAGCGAGGCCTTGACGGATGACATCACCTTTAGGGTAGGACTGCAAATTGTGTGAGCTTCTGCATATAGATACTGGCCTCTAAGGTGGTGGGGTTTATAGCTATGTATTTTGAGCTTGACCATTCATCATATGAAGAATGGAGAATAACCCTCTGTGTCCTGAACAAGTATTCTCTTATCCTAAGGGGCTGTGTTGGCCTAGAATTCAATGAATAGGAGGTTTTACACCTGATACTGCTACCGATTTGGGCCAAGTACTTGTGATTATGGGTTATGATAGCTCCCAGCTACATAATTCTGATAAACCAGCTGATGACTGCATTGCTTCCAAAGAAGGTGCTACCTTCCTTAATGGCTTCAGGATCCCCAAGGTCATTAAGCAGATGCACATCTGAAATTCTACCAGCATAAGATAGTCTGCACTGCTTGTTTCCAAGTTCCTGAGAACAGACCATCAGTAAAATCCTTTAGTTCAGCGGTTATTTAGCTATAGTGGTGTCCTCCAGCATACAATCTAGTGCAGTCTGGGGAAGTTTACAGTTGTTACAGCTGTAGAATATGAGTAGTAGAAAGTGGTTCAGGGCCATATGGATGAAATACTGTCAATCCTCCAGCAATGGATATGACGTTGCCCTCCACTACAAGAAATTACACTCCCTAACCTGTCCGTAGTTCTGATGTGGTTTTTATGTCGATGAGGAATTTAAAAAGCTTATTTGGGGAGATATAGGAAAGCATCCCTCTCATGGGACCTTATCAAGCCGAAAGCACAAGAGAAGGGAAGAATCACCCTTGCTCAATTTCATCAGGGGCTACTCCACACCAGTTTTGGAAAAAAGTATAGTTTTCAGGAATGCATTGTTGTTGTTATTGTTGTTAAACAATAAAAGATGCCTCATACTGTCTGGCTCCACTCAGACTGTAGGGTCCAGCATGAAGAGAGGATTCACTAGGCAGAACGTAGAGTACGAGACACATGTGAACAGCCTGTGGTAACTCCTGTGGAGTTCTGGAAAATTTCATGGAGAAGTCTGGACATAATAAATGGTTTCTCTGAACTAGCTGGGTTTTCTTTATTTGTAGCAAATACAAACTACCAGCATTATTTCCCTGCTGCACATGAATAGGTTCTCTTCCCCGGTTTGTGGATAACAGGTGCAAAAGTCTCAGATACCCACAGACTGTCTTAAGAGGAACAGTGTGTAAGGGAAGAAGAACAACTATTTGCCCCAGGCACATTCTTCCAGAGGGGTGCAATTCAGTTACTTTTTTTTCAGAACATCTTGAAATAGATTTTTTGTTTGTTAGACTATAAACGATTTTTAGAGAAGCTGTGGAAAGTTAGACTGGGGAACAGGTGAGGCATGGAGAGGTGGTCCCATTATTTTGAAGACTTGCTTTCCTTATTTGTCAACAACATATACTCCCCTTCCACACTTACACTATTGGTACTTATACTTGTCTGTAGCCCCGTTGTTCTAGCATATTCTACCAGGGAGGCATCCATAGCAACCCACTAATCTCTCCCTAAACCACAGGAAGCCGAGTTCTTCTTGTTTCCCTCACCCATTTGCTCATAAAGAACTGCCCAAACCTTCTCTGGCACTTTCTTTGCTCAGATGTCAGCTGCATGAAGTCACATGGTAACCACAGAGAGACTTTATGCTGTGCACCACCGCTTAGTGTTAACAAAGCGCTAATGCTGCCTGGCGTGAATAAGGCTAGTCATTGTGGCCAAATTTTGGAGAGGTGCAAAGGGCCAAATGTCAGACTGCCAGTTAAGCAGCAAGGTGGAAAATTCTTGCCTTCCTTTTGGCGCAGATTTACTGGCTGGTGAAAAAAAAAATTAAAATTAAACAGGCAGCAAGAAGAAGGATTTTATTTTTTTAGTGTTTCATGTGAAGTTGTACAAGCATTACCCCAGATGGCCACATGTTGTTTTTATAACATACACATGGATACATTTGCACCTATGCATGATATGGTGTCTATTCTGTTGATGAGCATCCTAGCTGATCTAATCTGTTGAAGAAATGGAATAAGCCAAGGTCAATGTTCAACCTCTGTCCCAATGGTTCTGTTGAAATAATTGCCTTCAAGAATTCAGAGTGAGTTATAGAACATGATTGGTTAAATGGCAGTCATGCATTCACAGAGTGCCCTAAATATCACAAAGTATATTCACATGCATTGACTGCTTTAATCTTTGCCACCATCACTGCCAATTTCATTTATCACCTACTATGTGTGAGAGTATTAAACTTATAAGATTGGTGTGAAATAATAGTTTGTAAGATGTTGCACTGACCTGACACCAGATCTTCTGACTTATGATGATAGAATTTTCATGAGTGGTGTTACCCTTCCCTCTCTTCCATATGAATAGCATTTATTCTATGTATGTTTGATGATTTGTCCCTTTACTTTGTTAACATTCAGTGACATTCTTATTTGTCTCATTGAAATGTTTCTATACAGAGAGTTTGCCCTCGCTCATACACAGGTCTGTGTAGGTTATATCTATGAATAGAAATGACTGTATTTCACAGCTTAATAGCTGTTCTGAGATTTTTTCAGCCAATATTTTTGTTAGAACTTCTGCCTGTGGTTCTGAACATTTCACTGATTGTGGAAGGAGCTGGAGTGGGCTATTTTATTGTATTCTACAGATGTCCAAATTGTGTCACAGGGACATAAAATAACTCATCCGAAACCACATTCAACATTCCCTGGCTTCAGAAACAGATTTCTGTACATTTTTTATATGTAAATTCTGCAAGAGTCTCTCTCTCTCTCTCTCTCTCTCTCTCTCTCTCTCTCTCTCTCTCTCTCTCTCTCCTATCTCCCTCCCTCCCTCTTTCCCCCTTTTCCTCTCTTCCTCCCCCCTCCCTCTCCCAGTCCTTTTCTCCCACTCCTCTTCCTCTTTCACCTTCTTCCTCTTCTCTTTTCCCTCTCCCTCTCTTTCCATCTCTCTCACTCCCCCTTTCTCTTTTCTCATTATTTAGTTCTTTCTTCTTTTGAGATAATGAACTTCATGGAAGAGACTGCAGACATTTTGCATCTTGAGGGCCACAGCTTGAGACAGTGAGAATGGCTTTCACTCCTTTCCCTGTATGTTGTAAGCATCTCTGTATACTGCTTACTGTGGGAATCTGGGATCCTGTGTGTCATGCCTACTTTCCCCTGTAGGATAGAACTAAAACCAGCCTATACTGTCTAAAGGATTTGTTGTCTCTCTTCTTTTTGTAAGAATAAGCAGACTTAGGTGAACACCTCCTATTAAGAATACTATGAGATGAATGTAGACCTTTTGTTTGTTATGTGCTTTCTCATTAAAGCAGCTTCTCATTCTGTAGCCCCATACTGGCTTAGAGCTCACTACATACCCAAGGCTAGCCTCAAACTCATGAAAATCCTCTAGATTCAAGCCACAAATATTGGGTCTCTAGGCTTGAGCCATGGCATTGGTTTCATTTTGACATTTTAAGCTAGAAAACCTTGTAAACATTCAGCTACAGGTAGCCAAGAAGTCCTCTAGGCTAGAATGATAATCAGGCTCTTTTCATATGGGGTACATCAAGATCCTCATGGGTCAATCTGTAGCACATTCCATGATTATTCTTTTGCTTAAGAATAAGAGACAGACATGGTTTACATAAGTAGAATAATGTTTGTTGAGTGTTTGTAACACTGCATGTGTCCTCTAATAAAAGAGAACCCATGGGGGCTAAGGAGATGTCTCAGTCAGTAAAGTGCTTTCTATGCAAACTTGAGGACCTGAATTCAATTCCTAAAATTCACATTCATAAATCTGGGCATGATGGTAAGTGTTTCTTGCCCTAGTGCAGAGGAGGTTAAGGTAAGCAGATCCCTATGGCTCACTGGCCCATCTGTTTCCAAACCAAGTAAGTGACTCCTGAGCAGCACTTAAGATTTACCTTTTGTCTCTGTCAGCACCCTTATACACAGGTGTATATTCCTGTTTATAGGAGCACACACTCACCAAAGGGAAAAAAACAAAAAACAAAAACAAAACAAAAACCAAAACCAAAAAGCAAAAAAAAAAAAAAAAAAAAAAAAAAAAAAAAAAAAAAAAAAAAGAAAAGAAAAGAAACAGAAAACCTTTCAAATAAAATAAAGTCTTAACAATAATATTCAAATCCTCAATATTTCACACACAGGATTATGCTAGGAGATCTCAATCCTCTCTGGATATGTTTATTAATCTTGAGGGTGAGTTGTTCTTACTTGTTCTAATTTTGGCACAGCTGCAAGGAATTTTCACTTTAGAGCTCAGTTTCTATATAATCTACTCAAAGTCAATACATTTGCACCTAAAGGGAAAATAAAATACAGAACATAATAATTCTACCTTTCAAATAAGATTTTTAACTCTTATTGAATTGTTGAAATCTTACCAGTAAATGAGAACCTGATCAAGTCTTATATGTCTTGAATATCTGATCAATGGCATCCCCCACAAATTCCCATGAAAATACAATCTTTGACCATAAGTGGCAATCACTAGACACAGTTGCGCTTGTATGTAGACATTTGTCAATACCAAGGGTAGAGTTAGAGAAACCTCAGGAATCAAAATGGTATGTCTAAATTCAATGAACATGTTGGAGTGTTGAAGTGTTGTCTTGCAAAGTTCTGTCTTAAGGTTCATTTTGATTATCCATTTCAAACGTTTCAGAACCACCAATGAGATGATCTCTATATCATGCTCTGGGTCCTAATCTCAGGCATGTACCTAACTCAAAAGCCTAGGTGGGAAACCTGTTGTCCAAGATAGATATCCTTGTCTAATAAAAGATGGACTCTCTGAGTGCTGGATCCTGCCTAGGCCTTATGGCTTATTGCTACTGTGGAAAAAAATCTTGGGAACATATAGCTTTGCATCTCTGGGATAATTCTCAAGGAGATGTTGTTCACTTCTGCTTCTTGTTAAGTTTGAAACTCTATTCTTATTGGAAGGCAATGTCTTCCATCTCCAAGTGTTTGTCATCTCAGAGAAAGACAGTTGTTGTGCTTAGTACATGTGATTGCTTTTATTGTTTTGGTAAGAATGTGTACTCTCCTCATATGTAATTATTGCTGTTTTTAAAAGGAATACAAAATTACTCAAAATTCATTATATTATAATTTCAAAAATGAAAAGATAAGAGGAAAAAGTCATGTAACTCAAACATGACACTTATAAAACTGGTATGAAATTATCAGCCCCTAACTAACAAGAAACCCCAAGAGATTTATATGGCTAAAATCAAAGAATTTATAAAAACACTGGGCTATGCAATAGAAGTTACAAAGAAAATTGATAGAATTGGTTAAGTTACTCTGTCATAAAAATTAAATTTTATTAAAAGTTTATACAGAACATGCCTAAAGCAATATATTACAAGAAGAAATTACATTTGAAAACTGTCACTCATTTCTGTACATCTATGCTCTTTGCACATCATAAGTACTAAAGTACAAAGATATAGTTGTTTCCTGGTATGAATGGAGATTAGCCCCAGGATTCCACAAATGCTCAAATCTAATTATGCTATGTCTGTTAAAGGAAACCATACAGTATGTGGATATACCTGTATACATCTACCTATATACTCTATATTAGGTTTAATACCTCATATAAAATATACTATGCAGATAGTTGCTATATTATATTGTTTAAGGAATAATGCTCATATATAATTGTTAGCTTCTCCCACCTTTAGCTTTTAGTTTTTATGAAAAATGTGAGAAAATTTCTGTAACCATTTTAGAGACACAAGGATTGTCCAATATGTATCAAAAACATACTCAAAAACAGATACCCAACATGTACTGTCTCCCAGTGGCTTTTTGTTCTATCAGATCACCTCCTTTAAATAATAAAACTGTAGATAAATGCAAACTACATTTACATTCCTAGTGGGATTTCTGTGACAGTAAAGCTCAGGAGTTGTGACCTGACCCTTAATCAGCTTTGTCATTATTCAGACTTGTATGGGTAAAAGGACACACAGGTAGCACATGCCTAATCTAAGTGGCTGGAGGAATGAATGGTTCATTTCATAGTCCACCATTCTTTCCAAGTTACGAGAGGTGCACACTGGGCATGTGTCGACCTTAGACCATAGAGGGTTCTTTGGTCATGGTTTCTGCTGCAGTGTGACTTCTTGATACCATTTTCTCTTGGTTTACCTCTGTTTCCTGATGGCAAGAACTTTTCTACCTCAAATAGGCAATTGTATTTAGTTGTGCATAATTGTAGTTTTCTATCTCAATAGTTAAGTACTTCCACTGAGGTCTGTAGGAACACTTTCCTGAAAGACCTTACATGGGTTTTCCACAACCTGGTGCCCTCTCCAGCATACAGGAAACTGATCATTTTTTTTCTTCCTGGTTGCCTTTGCCACTTACCCTACTGCAAACAGGAATTAAGACTTTAGACAGCTGCTTACTACATAAAAATTTCAAGTTAAATATTCCCATTACATTTTCTTAGGGAAAAAGTTCACTGGGCTCGATTAGCCAAGCTAATATAAATATGAAGTAATGCCAGTGGCTGCCTGCAGAAGGTGTTTTCAACTTTCCATTTGACTTAAGCGTTCAGTGTACTGAGGTGTCTGTGACATTCTGCTCTGTGGCACACTTGTGAGTGGGATGATGTTGTAATGGTCCCATAATGGCGAATATTATGTTAATGGAGATTGATGCCAATGTGCGGTAATATATATTTAGACAGGTGGAGGCATTCCCAACTGGCAATGTAACACATGTAGTTGAAGAATTCACACATATAAGTGGAAAGTTGAGGCCTCTAATCTTACTCTGGATTCTGCCTTTGACCTTGCAGGAACATTCAACATTATTCTCTCAGAGAGTCTAATTTCAATCTTATGAAGGGAATAATACAAAAATAGCCTCATTGAAGGATTCAATTGAAAGAGTGTTTGGTTACCACCATAAGCAGTCTTGTCACTATAGAACAAGTGAAAATCTTGCTTTGCAAGTCAGTATTATAACATGAAGTTTCCAGAGATGGATAAGACCATTGAAGTCTTCTCTCTCCCAACATCTTGCACAGCACTTTGCATATTATGAAAGCTAGCCAATTTCATGGAGAGAGCTTCATGATGAGATCAAGATGGATTCCTTTATGTCCTGTAAGGGAGGTGTGTGTTGTCCCCAGCACTGGGTCTTATCATTTAGTTATAATGTACAACAAGAACAAAGGCAATAGATTATGTAAGGGCTCCTTTGCTTATACCATGAACTTATAAGGAGCTAACCCATGTTGGTCACTGTGATTTTCATGTAATAAGATATATCTTCTACAAGAAGTATTTTTGTCCATATGAAATACTGATGTCTTCAACTCTTTTTTAATGCTTTAATTGGCTTACAAAGGAGTAGGGTTCCACGAGGCTTCTTCCTACCTCTCATTTTCTGTACTCTGTGCTTTCCACCGCCACATAAAACTTTCAGATCCCAATATTACCCTGGAGCCATTGTACTTTCCCATCATATGTACCCTCCCATTCCCTTTTAAAACATTTTAAAATTTGTATTAAATGAGCATAGGCCACTATATTGCTTCTTTTCCTGAACTTCATTTTGACTAACTATTCCTTATATCCTCATTTCTCTATCCACATCACTCCACTATTTACATGGACCTTGTGCCACTAGTAATCTTCCTGTCTACTTGCATCTCAGTTGTAATCTCCACTCTCTAGGTTCATCCTCATCTCCACTGGCCTTTTCTATGTACTCATGGCTAAACATTCAAAGCATAATATTTGAAACTAGCACTCTCATATGAGAAAGAACAAATTATGTTTGTCTTTTGGAGTCTAGGTGACCTCACCAAGCATAAAAGAGGCCTGCTCAATAGGAGGGAACTCATGTCTGGTACTGTAAATATAGTCAAACTTCATGAATTGAGAAGCCACAGGTCCTAAGGGAGAACACATTGATTATGTTTTGCTAAATGACCATGCTTCCAAACTCTTCTCTTAATATTATTTTTGTTTCTATCAATTGAGAAGCTTCTCATTGAAGATAATAGCGTTTAATGCAGAGATTCATTAATGTTTAAAATTGTGAGAATAAGTAACTATGAATGCTCAGCTCAGATAGATGGAACTTCTATTTCACCCCAGCCCTGTGCATACAAGGCTCAATGTGGAAGAGGAAACAGGAAGAATTAAAGAGCTGGAGGAATAAGGCATGCTGGGCTCTGGGCACAAACATAGTTGTTTCACTATCACATGAACTCATAGTAACTGTGGTCACTCATATGAGGTTGCCACAAAACTAAGAGATTTCAAAATCCCACCATGGATGGGGATAGGCTTGTGAACCCCCCTCATCAGCTGAGGAAGTAATGGCAGGCAGTTTATAACACCAAAGAAAAGGTCACTTTTCTTTGGGGATTATTAGTAGGTGGCTCATGTTCCAATAGATGACTCCTCTCTGCCCCCCCAAAAAAACCCCATGAAAATGGGCTGCACTAATTGTTCTTTGTGGCTTATTTCTCTAAAAATAATCATGTAGTTGTGAGGGAAGAGGGGGACATGTTGAAAGCTGGAAGGAGAAAATAGGGGATAGCTATGATGAAGATAAATTGTATACATGGATGAACTTTTAAAAATAAAAATAGAATTCAGTAAGTGGAGCTATAATTCAGGCCTCAATAGACTGGATTAGGAAAAGAGATTTTATTGCCTTGAATAAGAGATAGGTTGTCACATCTTACTGAATGTGGCCTGTAGGCATGTGATACTTAGCGAAAAGTAGCAATTATTAGAGTAATCTAGAAGGTTCACCTTCCTTTTCTTCTTCCCCATATATATATGACAAGCTAGATCAAGAAGAGCTCAGGAGTCACAAACTATCATCTACTATTATCTTCCTGTGTGCTTTGGGATAAACTACTTCATTTATTGTCAAACAAGCTTAGGAGTTTTGCCATTGCTTCCTCTTGAGTTGTTCAAATAGAACAGTTCTGAGAACATGCAAGGTTATAACAAAACACTACAAAATAATGGGATTGTGTAAAAGAGTAACTCAAGTCGAGTTCTACAGAGCATCTCTGAGATAAAATGCATGTTTATGTAACCTTTCCTTGGTCATCAGTGCTTCCTGCAGAGATATCACAAAATATTATCTTTTCTGTCACAGTCCCACCCACAATTCCTATCTCAGCTATTGTTGACATATCTGACACTTTTATAGACCAGGTACCTCTTAGGGAAAACTTTCTCATAATTTTATGGGGATGTGAGTTTAAATAATAGGGAACAGAATACAATAAAAAATCCCATGTGGAAGCAAAAATAACTCCCCTCTCTCAGTATGCACAACAGTGCCAGTCTCTGTAGGCTCCCTTTTCTATGTAAGGGCTGACATTGGAGCCAGTCTACTTGGCTAGGATTTCTTCTACTTGTGTGGTATGCCTTTATTCTTGCCAATCCTGACTGTTTTCTAAAGCTTTACATGTGGGCACCATCTCTACTGCTTCTGAGATCTACAGAGCATGCTTATATTTAGCACTAAGGAGATGATAGATTTTGTCTCATTTATAACCTATAATTTGATGGTTCCTGGGTATTTTAGCCTAGACCTCTACCACCTCTACGGCAATTGAATTAATGGAGATTTTATAATTGTATGGTACAAGAGTAGATGGAATGCTGAGATGATGGATTATACACATGTCTAAAGGAAGTTTGATCAAGCACTAGAAAAAAAGAAATAGGAGCATTAGTTGTTAAGAAAGACCATTGGCTTTCCATTGAACTTTGTTGAAGTACATGACAATGCATGTAAGAGAGTGTAAAAAGGACACAGAGTAGGATGGAGGCAAAGGACTTTTAGTTAGATAAGATAAAAGTATGTCTATCAGTGAGAACTATGTAGCATTTTACAGGTCATGTGAGTGGAAGACATCACTGTAAAACAGATGGATTCAAACAGCTCTGTGACCAGCTAGCCGAGATGCAGAGGAAAAGTAAAAAATTTTAGCAAGTTACTTGCCAGGATGAAATATTTTGACTCCAGACATATGTGACTAGGTAAAAAATAATTCTTCCTCAGGATCTATCTTTCTCAAACACACACACACACACACACACACACACACACACACACACACACACACACACACACACACACATACACACACACACACACTTGGTGTCATTGATGCTCTATAATATTAACTCTCCTGGCCATCAGATCTCTGCCCTAGGATTACTAGGCAATGCTACTTAAGAGAGCCTGCCTAACACTTACTGTTTGCTAGAAAAGTAATAACATACAGAGGTTGCAAAGTTGAGACACATCTCTGTGAAGAGGAAGAATAGGGGATGAGAGGAGACAGCCAGGAGTCACATCTTACCTTTTGGCCTTATGCACTGTGCTGTGGGCCCTAAGAATCCAGTTCTGGACAATGTCCAAGAAGAAAGCCTTCCAACGTGTGCACAAAAGATTCTTAAGTAAGCTCATAAACATGACACCAAGCAAATACTGGCCCAAGTTCATCGCAGCCATAAAAAGAGTTGCTGGGACCATTGTGCAGAACAACTTGAGCTGGAAAAAGCTTCTCCTAATTGGGGCTCAGGTAAGTGACAGATTTCAAGTTTTATTTAATTTGGTTCTTGACCAGTTATTTCTGGTCTCTGGAGTCTTGTCATAAAGAAAACCAATATAAAGTAGAAGACCAAAGAAAGTATGTGAGCTTTTTACTGTAGAAATGTGAGAGTAGCCTCCTGGGGGCCACTTGATATAAAAGTTGGGTATAAGGCACATGCTCTGAGTCATTTGTGGAATTATCTCCTCTGTATTCTTCTTTGAATTATCTCAAAATCTACAACTTGCTCCCTGGTTGGCATGCTCAGTATTAGAAGAAGTTTATTTGTAGCATCCCTAAGTCTAAAACAGTTCATTGTAGAAACCTGTATATTAGGTTTAAGGGCACCCAATGTAACAATCACATAGATACATACCTTAAATAGCATGTGTTTATTGTCTAATAGTTGTGAATGTGAGAAAAACTGAGATCAATGTATATTCAGACTTGGTTCCTTCTCTCTTCCACGACTCTTACCTAACATCTTGTGGCTCAGCAGCCATCATTGTCCACCTTTGGCATAAGAGGGCATCATCCTCATCTCTGGCTTCATCTCCAATGGTTTTCTTTTACTGTACATTAAACTATTACAACACAGTTCTCCCAAAAAAGAAAAGGAGATACTGTAAATCGTACTGATATTATGATAAGGGCCCTAATGATGACAAGGGTCACTCCCATTAAAAATAGCACTACAGTGTTATTCTTCGTAGTGGTAACCTACTTTTATATTATAGATAAATGTCAAGAAAATGTAGGGCCTGTCCTGTATTACTAATGATTAGAACTTAATAATTCTCCATCGTTCATTTTCCTTGGGATGAAAAAGTCCCAGTGTTGAATGTGGTGCTCAACCTTAGATTCTTTTTGTTTCTCTTTTTGTTGTAGGTCTCTGTTTCTTAGTCCTGTTTCTCCCCCTTTTACTACATGATCCTCATGTGACCCTGCCAATCTGTTATGAAGTTTTTCTGGAGAGAGGTGGAGTACATATGGTGGGTGTAAGAAGTGTGGCCTCTTCTGCCCCAAAGTCTGGAGACTGGCCATCATAGCTTTCTCAATGAGACTGGCCACAAACATTTTGTGGATTATTTCTTTCTTTTTACCTCCAAGAATTCCTCTTTCTCCTCGACAAGGCTTTTGAAAAGAGTGGTTAACTCTGCTTGCAGCAGAGAGCCTTTCATTCTCTTATATTTGAAAGGGAATTCAGCCTTAACAACCCAATTTCAGAAAGTACCAAATATGGTCTTTGTTTGCCAAACAATAAAGAAGAGTCCAATGTCCTGTTTGTGCTTTAAGAGTCTTTGGGAAAATGGGTGTCATTTCTCTGAAATAGGAGAAATGTAAAACAAGAAGAAATAAATAATACCAATGAACACACACATTCCATTGTTGCAATCACTAAAACCATCAATACCAATGTATTGATTGATTTTTGGCCCTTTTGTAACATGTCAAAACATTAAGGATATCTATATCTATCTATCTATATATTTATATATCCATACATATGAATATAGACATATTCATGTATTAATATATATATGTATATTCACATTTACCTTAAGAATATATTCATATATTTATGTATGTATATATATATATATATACATATATATGGTCTATTTTATTTGTGAATACCTCATTTGTTATCTAAAGTTCAAATTTGTCACAAAGTTTTACTTGGATTTGACCTTCTTTGAGCTATAACAGGGTTCTGGATTTTAGTCACAGTTGGTTCAGTTTCACCAGAAATAGAGAAACAAGAATACCTGGCATATTAAATTAGGTGGTTTAAATTCTATGTGTTTATTGTGTTATAAATGAATTCTTCCATTAGATTTAAAGATCTAAATTGATGCTTAGCTATGCCTACATCACCTTCAATTTATCTATTCAAAATTAAAAAAAAATCTATCAGTTCTAGAAAGCTCTGTCTTATCATATCTCTAAATTATCTATTTTCATAGAATTCATAAATTTTAAAGTTATCCTTAGCCATTTTACCTGATTAATACAACAGAAATAAAATTTCTGAAGATGAATAATCTTCTTATTCAGAATCCTTATTTAATTCCTCTTCTTTAACTGGGAGAAAGCTCAAATTGCCATCATTTTCATACCTATTGCGTTTTTATTTAAAATAAAATCATATCATTTACCTGTGACCTTTGCTTCACATAGCCTTGCTTAAGCTGCATTCCTCCCATTCCTTCCATATGCTCCTACTTCCAAATGGATAGACTCTCTCTCCCTGATTTATATTGTTGTGTGTGTGTGTGTATGCGTGTGTGTGTATGTGTGCATGTGTGTGTGTGTGCAAATTCATTTGGAATAACAAAAACCTAGGATAGCAAAAACTATTCTCAACAATAAAAGAAACTCTGGTTGAATCACCATCAGGACTTTAAGCTGTACTACAGAGCAATTGTGTTAAAAACTGCATGGTATTGGTAAAGTGACAGACAGGTGAATCAATGGAATTGAATTGAAGATCCAGAAATGAACCCACACACCTATGGTCACTTGATCTTTGATAAAGGAGTTAAAATCATCCAGTGGAAAAAAGACAGCATTTTCAACAAATGGTGCTAGCTCAACTGGTAGTTAGCATGTAGAAGAATGCAAATCAATCCATTCCTATCTCCTTGTACAAAGCTTAAGTCCAAGTGGATCAAGGACCTCCACATAATGCCAGATACACTGAAACTAATAGAAAAGAAAATGGGGAAGAGCCTCGAGCACATGGGCACAGGGGAAAATTTCCTGAACAGAACACCAATCGCTTATGCTCTAAGATCAAGAATTGACAAATGTGATTTCATAAAATTACAAAGCTTCTGTAAGGCAAAAGACACTACCAATAGGACAAAACATCAACAAACAAATTGGGAAAAGATCTTTACCAATCCTACATCTGATGGAAGGCTAATATCCAATCTATACAAAGAACTCAAGAAGTTAGACTCCAGAGAACCAAATAACCCTATTAAAAATGGGGTACAGAGCTAAGCAAAGAATTCTCAACTAAGGAATACCTAATGGCTGAGAAGCACCTAAAGAAATGTTCAACATCCTTAGTCATCAGGGAAATGTAAATCAAAACAACTGTATAGAAATAGCCTTATGCATAAATGCACACATATATATTTTCTGTAGGTAGAAAAACTATCCTTATATCAGATTCCACCTCACACCAGTCAGAATGGCTAGGATAAAAAGTTGAGGGGAGCTGAGGGGTTTGCAGCCCCTTAGGACGAACAACAATATGAACTAACTAGTACCCTCAGAGCTCCCAGGGACTAAGCCACCCACCAAAGAGTACACATGGTGGGACTCATGGCTCCACTGCATATGTAGCAGAGGTTGGCCTAGTCAGTCATCAATGGGAGGAGAGGCCCTTGGCCCTGTGAAGGTTCTATGCCCCAGTGTAGGGGAATGCCAGGGCCAAGAAGTGGGAGAGGGCGGGTGGGGGGAAGGAACAGGATTGCTTTTTCTGCAGGGGAAACCAGGAAAGGAGATATCATTTGAAATGTAAATAGAGAAAATATCTAATAAAAAAATAAACAGTAAAAAAAAAAAAGAAAGTGGAAAATATCCTGATTAAACTGGAAAAAAAAAAGCAGATGTCAGTCACTATGATCTTTTATGTCAACAACCGAAAGAGGCAATACATATACATATAAAGATGTAGTTAGGTACCGATGAGTAGTGTGCTCATATCTTAGATGTTCACTAATTCCTAACCTTTAACAGGAAAACGAAAATAGAACATGAGAAAGTAGAGAAAAGTCACAATTATTTATATTTGGTTATATTATAAAAGTTATATAAAATATTGTAATTTCCCATAAAATTAAGAACAAAACATAGTTGTTAGCTATGTCTGCCATAGGAAATACAGTGTGATAACAAAGTGCTGGTAACCTCATGAGCTTGGTAATAGTATAACATGAAATAATGAAAACTATGATACAATCCCATATGTAGGAAAACTAATAGATTATAGAGCATATTTATTTCCATTAACAAATAATACAGAAGAGTTTGTTGTTTGCCACTGGTTTTTCATGTTGTCATAAATTCCCACAAAAGTTCTCTGGCTCAGGAGAACTGGATATAGTTTAGCTGGATGCCGCCACTGAGATGAAACACATTTATTTTTAAAACTTTGAACCAGAATCCCAGGTCTTTAAAAAAAAAAAATTAATGCCTCTGATGAAACTTTCATTCTCAGCCCTGAGGGAAGGAAGAGAGCATTGAGTTTGAGAATTGGCCTGACCTGGCAATAGTTGAGAGTTTGGGATTTCAACAGGGAAAAAAATCTTTCAAAGATAATCCAAAATTGAAGGCATGGCAACCTATGTGGTATTCTGAAACCTGTTTGGGAAAGAAGAGACATTCTATACTCCTAGACATGGCTTATCTCACTCTGCCACTGAGATCCATGTGTCCCCAGTGGTGAAAAGATCTCAAGGACATCTTGGCACATGGAAAGTAATGGGGAAGCGGGAGGACACACAACTGGAATAAAATCCTGGCATGTGCTCCTGCACTAAGTTATGGAAGGAGAAAGAATCTTTACTGCTAAATACATGAAAAGCTTTTCTAATAAAAGCAAGCATTCAAAGTGAGTTGTGGTTTCGTTTTGTTTGTTTGCAGGTTTGGAGTAGTTTAAATTTTTCCTTGCTTGTTCTCTATTGAGGCTTTCCATTGCAAGTTGAGTTTCCTGGAGTGTTTTAATTCTGTTTCACCAGGATTTCATATTTATTAGGTAAATCAATGTGTACAATAGTCTTTTGTAGCATTTATTCTGTCACTTCTGTTAGAATTTGGCCATATTTATCTTGTTTTCTAAAAGTTTCTCTACATTTGGGGTTATTTCCAAAGAGCCAAGTATTATATTATTATTTCTACACTTGGTTCCCAATATGTGTTTTATGGTTAGTAATTATTTTCTCTACCCTTCTATTCTTAGAAGAACAATTTCTCATTGTACAACAATGGACTTTATTTGTTCCTCATAAAACGCATTAGATGTCGTGATTGTTTGTTGTTGCAAGCACGATGACAGCTCTTGGAGAATCGCTTTCTGAGTTTTTTCTCACCTTTTGTTCTAGTATTTCAGTGTCTCTTTGTGGAGTCCATTTGCTTCTTGATGAGCTATAAACACCATTGGGTGTGGCTTGCAGCCTTGGTTCATGAGACATACTCTGAAAACATCTTGTCATTTATTTTGTATTCTTTTTCACATTTAATTATATTTGTTTGGCTATTTTTCCCTGCACTTTTATTTTCTAAACAATCACCATGAATTACATTCTATTAAACTGAACGGATCTTAAATATCATCCTGGTTATATCTACTTTTATGCTTCATATGTGAATAAGATACTTTTCTGATATTCACTGATCCTCATGGGAGAGGTGACAAGACATTCCATTTAGGATCACATAACTCATAGTCTCATTTTTACTTATTTGTAAAGGACAGAATGTCCTCTCAAAAGACAGATATGTCACTAAGACTTTGACATTGATGTGATGTTGTAGATTATGCAAATTCCACAAAATTATTATCAATTTTTAAAATTCTTTGCCACTTGTCTAGCGTGAGAATATTGAATTTTAATATAATTCATCTACTATTACCCTGCTTCACCTCTTGTTGAAACCCGTCTTCTCAAGGAGTCTCCCTCCTACTCTTATTTCTTTGATATGTATGAGAATCAAGCTTCTATAAGTTTTACTGGCTGAGAATGAGTGGTAGGTTATTTATAGGAGCGTTGTCCAGTAGTTCTACCCTTTCCTCCAGTTAGTAGTGAACCAGTAGTGATGCCTCGTAACCTCCTTCCCTTCCATAGTGAACTGTCTATAGACTCAGTCTCCTGCAGGCTTATAACTCCAGTGAGCCCATCATGTGCCAGCCTTCCCATGTTCATAACCTCCTTCCCTTCCATAGTGAACTGTCTACAGACTCAATCTCCTGCAAGCTTATAACTCCAGTGAGCCCATCATGTGCCAGCCTTCCCAACTTCAGAAGCTCCTTTCTGATTTTCACTGATCCTTGTAGGAGAGGTGATAAGACATCCCATTTAGGACCACACATCTGCAGTTATGGGTCTCTGTATTAATCATCATCCACTGCCAAAGACACTTCTTTGATGAAGTCTGCAAGCTACACAAAGTTGTGTGTATAAAGACAAATGTACAGGAGGTGGTTTGACACCATGTCCATTAAGCAAAATAGTATTCTTTAGTTCTCCCTTAGGGCTGATGACCTTCCCAAGCACCAGTTCTTGGCCAGATTTGCAGTAACAGGCATAAGTTCTGTACTGTTGAGTGAGCCTTGACTCCAACCAGAAAGCAGTTGGTTACCTTTAGAACATTCAAAACATTAGTGTAATTATATTTAAAAAACTGTATTTGAAATCAGTATAATATTTATTCTGAGGATCATTTTTTTCATGAAATCAGAGAAGAGAAACCCAAACCAACAAAATATTTTATCATGAATAATGCTTAAGAGAATGTTAAAAAGAGACATAAAATCCAGTAAAAAGTGAGTAAATGTATTTCAAAATCTCATGTCTAAACATGGTAAAAAAAAGGTGAACTAAAAATTGTAAAACTAGTTATTAATTCAACATAAATGTCAAGCTGTATCCAAGTTTTCTTTTTGACTTCTGTTTCTTCTGCTTCATCTCTGCCCTCCAGTGTGTTCAGTAAGTAGAGTTTTGAAGGCTCATACTTTTTTAACCTCAATCTTTTCAGAGTTTTTTACACCCTTTGATTTTTTTAAAATATCCTTTGCCAAATAGTAGAGTTTCAAAAACTTATGTTTCTTGAAGGTGTCCATAGTACTTGGAGGAGGCAACAGTGAAGTTAAGATTTCTTTTAATGGATTTTTCTTATCAATCCTTTGGATTTCCTTAAATCCTTTTCAAATAAGAAAAGTTAGTTTTGTTACATACTTAATGATTAATTTACCCATTTGTTGTATTTTATTCTTAGTTTTGGATTTAATTTTAAATTGGAAAGAAATACCTGCCCTGTAGAGTTGTCTTGAGAATTTTTCCTGGTGAAGTATAGTTCTAGGATGCATGGTATTATCAAATGTCTGCATTAATACTGCATACAGAAAACATAGAAAGCAGGTTCACACACACACACACACACACACACACACACACACACACACACACACAATCTTATGTCTTTTGTCTGCATGTGTGTCTGTGCATCACTACAATCTTGGTATTGCAGAGACCAGAAGGCACCAAGTGAGAGTTACAATTATGAACAGCTGTGTAGGTGCTGCCACTTGAACATAGGTTCTCTGGAAAAGTAGCCACTACTTTCAGTATATATTTTCAAATATTGAACTTGATTATCACATAAACAATTCTGGGTGGTCTCTTCCTTTCCTATCAGAAACTTTGCTTTCATGAACCTCATTCCGCATGCAAAGTAATGTTCCTCTTTCTTTTTCTTCCCTTCCATCCTTTCCTGCATGCTTCCCTGCCATCTCTCTTCCTCTCCCACATATTCTCCTTTGTTTTATCCTTTGTTTTCCTTTTAATTTCATTTAGAGACCATGTCCTACTGTGGAATCTAGGCTGTCTTCAAATTCATGGTCCTCCTGTCCCAGCCTTCCAAATGCTAAGATTACAAACATTGTATTCAGGTTCCATATGTACTCAAAACAAAACAAAAAACGAACAGAAACACCACCAGCACCAACAACAGAACAAGGTTTATATAAAAACAATAAGAACAACAACCAACAAACAAGAAAAAGGTTTTAGTTTCTAGTTAGTTTCTAATCTCCTTTTTGTGACTCCTTTTAATTAGTGGATTTTAATACTTTTACTACACATTGTTTTCTATTGCAGGATAGAAATGGGCAGTTGAAAATTTGCCTTTAGAGTTTAATTTGTCAAGTGTTTTTGTTCTTGTATTGCTGTTAGTTTAATATAGGAGAAAATCCTTAGTATCTGAACTGTTGTCAAGTGCTATATGTGTATTTTGGAGATGACATATATTCTGTGCTAGTCCCATTAATTATGTCAAATGTCATAGTTAATGCCACTATCGGCAGAGAATTTTGTCTAATGTAATACCAAGCATCTTTAAGACAAACATATACCCAAGCCTAAAACTTGTAATAGGATATGCTTAAGAAAAGTGCATACATTCTCAATGCACTATCATTGGAATGTACTCATTTAAATAACTATATATCCTTATAAGGCCACAGAACACTATTGTATCAGGAGCAAATATTTTTTTCTCAAAAGCAACTGAGGGATATGTTACAAAATAAAAACACATGAAAAATATTTTTGTTGTTGAGTCTTTTAATGGAAAAATAATTGATAATTTATTTTCTTGGATATTAAAACAAAATTCTTGAACTCTGAAGCCAATTTTCTGAAGAGAAAGATTGAGAAGAGTAAGAGAAGAGATTGAGAAGACTAATTAAGAACAGAAGCTAGGGAGACAGACTCAGAATGTCAGCAAGCCTCAGGTGCACAGCCTGCTTTCTGGTGTTCTCTATTAGAGAAATGGAAACATATATATTGAGATGTTTCTTTTTTTAAAAGGCAAGTTTTCCTTATGTAGACTGGCTGATATTTTGTTCTGCCCAGATCTGAACTCTGTGATGTATATGTAATTTCTGACATGTATGATCATTCACTATCACTGGAGAGTTTATACATACTGGAGATGGTAGGAGTGTTAGCATGGATATGGAAAGCTTTGAACTGTGACAGAGATGTGTGAATACAATGGGTGCTAGACTGAGGACACAAACAAAGCTTCAGTCACCATTCACTAGGGCAACCTGTGTATGGCATGCACACAGATGTTACTTCTTTTGCCTTACATGTTTCTCCCTTTTGACAAGCTCCTCCTTTATAACTGAGGAAAATGCAGAACCATGGAGCAACATAAAGATGCCCAAACTGAAGCTAGTACTGGTGAATTATGTCACGCAATGTTTATGAAACCTTCCAGAAGCCACCTTTCCTTTATTCCTAGTCCATTCTTGTGGGCCCAACTTTACTGAAATGGCTGAGCTCCCTACCAGCTCTGACACCAATGGCTCTTGTCTAGTCCAATGTTTGTTGGTCTGTCCACCCCACAGGCCAAGGGCAGGGCTGGCAGACCCAGTGTTTTCCTTCATACTCATGTGATTGTGATTTACAAATATACTATTCTTTGTATACGCCAAATTCTCTGTGCAGAGCAAATCAGAGTCTATTACCCCCACAGAAGCTGGCTCAGAAAAGGCTCCGAGCTTACTGATGCCTGGCTTAGAAATCCATCCTCTGTAATAAGCCAAAGAAAGATGCCAGTTCACTCGGCAGGAGAGCAAAGGCCCCTCAGAGGGTGGGACACAGGCATTCTGTGCTACTCATTCTGCATGACCAAAGGTGATTATCAGTATGCCAGGTTTGTGCCAACCCTGGGAACTGAAGTGACTAGTTATTAATACTATGAATAAAACTTTTAGATTCATTCCCCAGGCGGTAAAGACAGCCAAAAAAAAAAAATCACACTTCAGTGTTGACTTAGGGGGTTGGGGCTACAAAGAGAGCCTCACATTTTGGGGAATAGAGGGGCCAAACTCCTTTCTTAGAGATACTTGCCAACCAGTTGGTCTCTCTGATCATGATGTGTATCATTTCTAATATGTATATCATTTCCAAGTGGACTAGGTATCTCATTTACCAACAGATCTAAGCTTCAAAGAGAATTATTTTAACACCGTGGGTACTAGTTTGTGAGCTATGTTTATTCATTTATATAAATTAAATATATGTAAAAAGAAATTGTTTGGAAGAGTTGTAAGAATGCAGCTGTCTTCAGTCATGGTGCTTTCATTTAGATAATGAGATGGCTCCTCGGAGTTTGTTGCCCAATTAGTCTTAGTAAATGGAGGTTCATAGTACCTTCTTGTGGTTAGTCCTGTAAGGAGAACTGTGGCATCCCATGAGTACCTCTTTCTACAGCATGACTTCTAAATGGAATAAATTACACTCAGGATACCTGAACCTTCTGAGGTTGTACTTGGTTTAGTGACACTGTCACTCCTAAGCCTTTCTGGAGTATACATCTACTTTGATTGCCTCTAAGCAAAGCAGGCATCCTGATGCTTTCAGTACAGAAAAAACAACTCTTAGCTTTATGCTCATGTCCTTTTAAGGCCTTTTCTTTTAACTTGTGGAAAATTTATTCAAGATTGCATTCTTGTTGATTAAATAGGCAGATGGCTTTTCCAGGTATAAATATATACACTTAATAAATCAACTTTTTCTATATTTGGATAAAGGTCATCTTAGTTTCAGTGGAGTAGTTAAACATTATGTAAAGACATTCTCAAAGCTGACTTCTATGTGTTGGCTGACACAAACTTTATTCTTTGTGTTTGTGTGTGTATCTCTCTCTGTGTCTATGTATATTGGGTGTGTGTGTTCATGCATGTGTGTGTGTGCATGAGTGTGTGTGTGTGAAATAGGCATGTATTGTGTTAATTTTGAAATTTCTATTTCAATCTAAACTTATGGTGGAAAGAATTATAAAGCTGCAAATAAAAAGCTTTCAAAATAAAATGTATGCAACCTTTGCATCTCATTATAGAAGTTTGGGATTCTTCCAAGGCATTCCTTAGAAATGCTATCTAGGTTTCAAAGTGCTATCAGTCCTCCTGCATTGAGTGCTAAACTCACACTCCTGGCCAGCAACCCTATATACCATCTCGAGGGAAGAAAGCTAAGGTCCTTTATCATCCTTATCTGGAAAATCTGATGCTTTTCAGAGCCATAGTTGTAGGTGATTGTTGTGACACATTTTAATTTAATATGTGACCTTTCCACATTTGAGGCCCTATTTAAGCTTTGTCTTTAATGGCTTTTTGTAGTGACTTAACCATCCTGCTATTTTAGTAATTCGAACAAAGCTACCCAGAAAAATTCTGTTACCCCATTAGCAGTCAACACAAACCAGTGAAATACATCCAATTGTCTATTCTAGAGAAGAAAATAAATCATATCTTATCAGTATATAGGGGAAGATGTGACCAAGAGAAAGAATGACACAATAAAATGCAACAGGTTCTACATCCAAATGTACTTGATGTTAAGTCCTTGCTCTGGAACTTAGAAGTACTGAGACTTCAGAGAGACAATTTAACATTCTTGAGAATTTGGTCCTCTGAAAGACAAAATAAGACACCTCCTTCTCAAGTTCTTGTGTGTGTGTGTGTGTGTGTTTGTGTGTGTGTGTATGTATGTATGTATGTATGTATGTATGTATGTATGTATCTGGTAGTTTTGATGGGAGTTATGAGGGTAGTGGGGTTGACAGAATGGGTGGTTGTATGTATAGTGTTGGTTATGGCTGAAGAATTGAATGTAGCATTGGTGGTGTTCGAAATAATAACAGTAAATGGTAGAGATAATGGAGGTAAAAAGAGAGGCATAAGTGATAGGAATAATCATAGTGGTGCTGGAAATATGGCTGATAATTTTGAAGCCTAGTATTGGCTGTATTCACAAAGGCAGAAATGATAGGGACAATGGTGGAAATTGTTAGAAGAAGAGAAGACAGTATTGATAATGGTAAAGTTGCAGGTATTAATGGTGCAATATTTGGTGTTGGTGATGAAAACCTGGTGCATTTTGGACCTTGACCAAATAAAGATAAGTATTTGTCTTTGAGCTATAAGTATAAGGAATTTGCAAGAACTCATGCCAGATGTTGCTCTTATTCTTATTCTCTGCCAGGTTGTATAAAAATCTTACAACTGAGATCTCATTCATTGAAATGGATAAAACTGCTAAAACCCAGGGCTCTTACAGTTCAAGTACATCACACATGCATTCTTTCTTTATATATATTATATTATGAAATATAAAATATAAAAATAAGACTTCCAAGGATAGTTATAAAATTAAGAAATCCAGCTTCTGTATGTAACTACCATTTTGGTTATAACTATTATTATCATAGAATCTTATATAATTTGTAAACAGAATCAAGCACATTTTCCCCATTTTAGAGCTGAGGGGAAAATGGAAGGGTTTCTAGACTCAGGGTAACTCTCCAAGGTCACACATGTATAGATGAAGACAGGAGTTTGAAGTTCAGGCATCTGTCATGTCCCTCTTTCACCATCCTGACTCCCCAAGCAGAACTTACATTCTCAGGAAGGAGATGTGGTCTGGCTCTTTTCTTGCCATCAGCACCTTATGCAGAGGCAGCCACATGGCAAGTGGCCTTTAAGTGCCTGTGACATGAACTTGTGAGAGTTTCTCACACCAAAGATGAACACTCTGCCTGGTATAAATGTCATGACTGAGGGTATCCTTACAATGGGCACTCTGTGAACAAAAATCATGGGCTCTAGAAGTAACATGAGACTAGCCTGAAGGAACACAGAGACATCTTCACTGAGGGGACTTCTGGGTGCCTCTGGACAAAGCTGAGATGCTAGTGTCCTCTTCTCTGAGGACTTTGGGGAATCACGGATTCTTGCTCCATTTGTGGAGAGCCAGCCCTGGTATTTGGGCTGAAGCTGAAATGTATACTACACATCTGGTGCTAGGGAGACTGGGAGAGCTGCTGTGGTCAGCAGCCAGGGGAGCAAGGCCATTTCAGGGCGGTTAAGCTGAAGTAACTTGAGTACAGCAGAGTCTGAGTCATCCTCCTCAAGGGGAGCTTCCACTCGGGCGGAACCTGACACCTGAACCCATCTGTGGCTTTGCCCTGGCTGGCCCTGTACTGCCCTGTCCTGTCCAGGACATCTCAACTTGGACATGACAGGACAGGCCCCACTTGGTTCTAGCCCAGAGGAACTGAGCCCAGTATGCAAAGCCAAGAGCTCTGAGCAAAGGCAGTGATGTCAGCAAGGGTGGGACATAGTTTGAGCTGAGAGCTTAGCACCCTGTGTCTCTGGGTCACTGTGTCCACTCATGAACCTATCACGTTTGTGTGTGTGTACATGTGTGTGTGTGTTTCCTTTGCTCTTGTTCTGAACATCTACTTGCATGTCTGTGTGAATTTTAAGCATTGGCATGTGTGTTTGGGTATATATTTTCCTGCAAAGAAAAGCACAGTTGATTTTCTTACAGAATTTGATTAGTCGATTATAAAGGGCTTTTAACAATGACTTTTACATGTAAGGTTGTACATATTTGAGAATTTAGATAACTGAAATGAATTGGTTTTCAAACACAAATAATGCAGTCAGTTGTTGTAGCATAGTTTCCCATGAAACTAGCACTGGCTACCTAGGAGTGTTCATGTAGGAACTGCATCAAGATGTAGAGAAATAGTGGTCATGGTGGTCATAGCAGTCATGCTGGTTGGGTAATGAAGAACATCAGGCTAGGTTTAGCTGAGTTTGTTCTGGGACGAAGGTGTGTGAATAATATCTAGCTCCCTTTTCCAAATATAATCTTCATTTAATAAATACAGAAACTTCATGTCTTCCTTTCTTCATATCAATATTCAAAATATTTTAAAAACATGTCACATGGATAGTGCAAAATACCATTTGTTTGTCTATCACTCTCATAAAAACCACTTGTTACAGTATCACATGTGAAGGTATGGAACACTGGCCTCTGATCATTGTGCCCTACTCCTTGCCTCCTCTAGTCATGCAGTGGGCTTGTCAATACCTGACATGACTCTGAAGATTCATGGTGATGTGGAATAGCTAGACCAGTCAGTAGGACTGGCACAATACCCCTTCTGACATTGCTCTAAAAAGAATAACACAGGAGAGGAAGCAATTGAAATGTGAATGAAGAAATCCGGGCTTGGATCTTGGATTCTGAGTGATTACTAAGCCGTTCCTAGAATAGAATATTTCTAATAACTTACTGAATGGATATAAATGAGAGAAATAGGAAAGAATGAGAAGAATGGAGCAAGGCAAAGAGGTGGGTAGACAGAGAGATACAGAAAGCACATTCATCTAGATTTCTAGAGAGAGTACTCTGCTGACACATTAGCCAACAATGCTCAGAACCTCCACTTACAGTCCTATTTTCTCTTTAGGCTACTCAGAGAACTTGGCCTGTACAGCCTGTGGTGCTTCATCTGTCTGTATAACACCCAACCTAGTCATGAGAGAAACACTAATGCAACAGCTTAGCCCCACCTTCCCTGTGCCCTTGCTGTCCTCTGTTAAACATCGAGGTTATGTTAGTAGTGAATGCAAGAAAATTGGGGAATATCTACTCATACACCTCTGATGGGATTCTGCACCCATGGGAGAGCTGTGGAGAAAGTATTCAAAGCATTCCTAAGGAACAAGACTTAAAGCCTTGCAAGCTAAGCGTCCTAAGTACATAACAAATAAAAATCATTTTAAATAGTCTACACAGGGGTTTATCATTTATCAAGTACAAGCCTTGATATAGAATGCTAGCATTAAGATGATTCATTGAGATTTTTCCATCCCTTATGAATACACCTCTCATAAGCTTCAGGGTCTGTGTTTGGGGAAGGAGTATCCAAAGAAGCCGAAGGAGTTTTCTTACTCCTTATGTGCATTACAATTAGTCATGTCAGAGCACTGCACATTGGTTTTGTATGGAGAACAGGAACATCACTATGATGATTTTCATAGAGTACATTCTGGTACTCAACTTGACCTTGGTTTGATGTAGGCAAGACATGAAGATTTTCAGGATGGTTGACACATATACTGTCCACATCAGTTTGCTGAGGAAGATCTTTCAAATTCAACTAAGGGTGACTTCATGATTACCCACAGAAAATGCAGGGATGGTTCTTATGACCAGCTGCTATACGGTATAGGAAGCTCTGTCTTTGACTAATATGATCTATTTTTGGTTAGTGAGCTAAGTTTTAGGGGCTCCTAATTACCATGCTCTGTGTAAGAACACTTCTGGTGAATTTGAACTAAGCTTCTAGTCACCTGAGAGAATAAGAGGGTGCCAAAGACTTCACAGAGAAAGACTGCCTGGGGTTTTCTGGCTTCTTAGAAAGCAAAGTGGCGCATCTCCATCTATCACCATAAATGGCCTGCCTGAACTTCTAGTGTCTTTAGTTTGCGTCACAATATTTCATTCAACTACCCATTCATTACACACACATTCTGAAAGCAAATAACGTTAATGTAAACACTTTGGAAAGCATTGTTCCATCTGCTGAAAATGTGCAGTAGTTGGTTTGCCCCTTGTCTAAACTGGGGCAGCTACTCTCAGGCAAGTTTGGGAGGTAAATGAACTGTCTGGATGCTTTTCTTGGCACTCTCCCTTATTAGTGGGAGGTGGCAGTAACAAGAACATGAGGAAGACGGAAAGTGTTTACTTAAAGTCATGGCCAAATGGCGAGGGAGAGTTAAGATAAATCATAAGCTGTCAATGATGACAACTTCAAACTGCTACTAGTTCACTCCTGTTTATGGAGTCTCAGATGCTGCATTTGGAATGTGAAAGAGTTGAGCAAAGCCTTATTGGTAGAAGTTGCTGATTGATTATGTCAGTGTTAGAGACAAAAGGTAGCAGTCATGCACATAACGAATAAGATTGGCAAAACAAGGCCCTGCTGCAGCCATTCTGAGTGGGTCAATGTCTATTGGATGGACATTACTGACTGCAATATCCCATTAAAACTCAGCCTGTGGCATAGAGCCTTCACAGGGCCAAGGGCCTCTCCTCCCATTGATGACCGACTTGGCCATCCTCTACTATACACATGCTGCTGGAGCCATTAGTCCCACCATGTGTACTCTTTGGTTGGTGGTTTATTCCCTGGGAGCTCTGAGGGTAAGCAGGAGAGGGTGGGATGGCAAGCAGGGGAAGGGGGAGGAAACAGGAGTTTGTTTTTGTTTTTACTTTTATTTTATTTTATTTTATTTCTTTTTTTTTGGAGGGGAAAATGGGAAAGGAGATATCATATGACATGTAAATATAGAAAATATCTAATAATAAATAAGGAAAAGAGAAAAAACTCAGCCTGTGCTTCTGCTGTGGGGCTTAGTATATGTTTGTCATGTGGCAGTCCATAGCATGATATGACTGAAGGGATGAATTCACAGAGCTAAGTACTTGTCTAGATAACTTTGCTGGACTACTGATTTCTATATTGTAGGTCAGACTGTGGCATAGGTAAACAAAAGGACACAATCTTTTGAGGACATTCCTCAATGTTCTTCACAATTTCACTTCAGTTTCGGAAGAGGAAAATTCATCCAGAATTTCAATTGTTGATATCCTAAAAAGGAAAGCAACAATTCATTTCTTTGAAAGACAAAAAAATCAATCTAATATTATCTAGTGATATTTTAAGAACAAAATTGCAATTCCTAGTTTTAAAGAAGGGGATGATGGGATTTGATAAACAAAAGTTATGCTGTGTTTTAATATGAAATTCCCCTGCCCAGATGGTTCATGTACTGGACACCTGATTCCCAGTCAGTTTGGAAGGCTGAAAAACCTTTAGAAAGAAATTTAGATGGAGAAAATTAGTCCCTGGTGATGTGCCTCTGAAGGTTATTTGGTTCCTCTAAACCAGTGCTTCTCTGCCCTTCTAATGCTGAGACCCTCTAACACAGTTCCTTGTGTTGTAGTGACCCCCAATTTTTGAAGTATTTTTGTTGATACTTCATAACTATAATTTGGCTACTGTAATGAATCCTAATGTAAATATCTGATATGGAGGAAAATCTAATATGTGACCTTCATGATAGGGTTGCCACTCACAGGTTGAGCATCATTGCTCTAAGCCCTTCTCTCTCTACTCTATGTCTACCACTAATTGACCAGTCAAGTTTTAAAACCCCTTCCTGTGAGTTACTTCAATTGTGTAAAAGAAAATAAGTGATATTAGCAACTGTAGAGAGGAGTTTGAGAAATGAACTTGAGGATCATTAGGGTGGTAGAAAGGGGCAGTACTGTGATGGACAATTCTCTATCTAACTTGTTATGGGTGAAATTATTCTTCCTCAAAAGGTATGGTGCTCCATCAGTCTCATCTTTGAATGTGATTTACTTTGGGAATGTTATCTTTGCTTATATGGTCCCATTTATGAGTTAGTATGAGCTCCTTCGGGTAAGCAATAATCCAATCCAGTATGACTGTTTTTCTTAAGGGGAACTTTGGGTGCATACAGGCACACATGCCTACACTCATGCACACAGACACACGTGCACACAGACACACACACACACACAAACACACACACAGAAATCCATGTTCAAATGAAGACAGAAATCTCAGCGATGTGCCTATAAGCTCAGGAATGCCAATGGTTGCCAGCAATTACCAGACACAGGCAAGAGACACAGAACAGACCCCATCCCATCCCTCAGAAGACAGCAGCAGCACTGCCAGCACCTTGATCTTGGAGCTACAGTAACAGATCCTTGAGACAGTAAACATCTGTTGTCTAAGCTGCCCAGTTTGTGGTGTACTCCCAGAAAACGAATGCAGAACCAGATGGTAGACTGAGCTTTGAAACAATCAAGCTGATGGGGGAGAAAATGTAAGATAGAGGGGAATTATGCATGTATCAGCCACAAAAAATGGGGATCCAGATGGTTCTGACCAGTAAATGATGACTGCCCCAACCAGGGTCTGTCTCTGTTGAACCAGGCATGGCTATTTAATTCTATTCAAAAGCAAAGTTTATGGATAACAAAGAACCTCATAGGCCGTGAGGCTGGAGCATTCTATAACCTTCAAACAAATTGATCATCAGGAAACATAATAAGCTAATAAGCTTTCCCGACTGAGAAAATTACACACACACACACACACACACACACACACACACACACAATGATTTTTGTGTCATGTATCTTCAAAATATGCTTGAGAAAAGAAAGCACAATTATTTACACCTCTAAAAGTTTAGTATCTGTTGTTTCTTAACACTGAAGATTTCCTTAGCTAGTTTCAAGGAGTTGTGTTTGTAAGTTCTGAGACATCAGTCTTCTAAAATTTGGTAACAGAAAGGGAATATTTCTAAAATACTCACTTGATTAAGGTATGGACCTCAGATATTTCCTCCATATCTCTTAGAATCTTCTAAACTTTTACCTTTTCTAAGATAACCAAATGGTCATGTGTTGCTTTGACCTTCTATCTGTCTTAATGTCCTTAGTGTCTTTCCTGTGATGCCTCTTACAAAAGAGCCTTCTTTTGATAGGATCATGGCAACAGCTCAAGCTAAACCTGGCGTTTCCTTCTACTCTATGATCAGAGGAGTAATCAGATGACCCTCTCATTGATATTTTCTTCTCTCTTGAAAGCTGGATGAGATTCTAAGGAGACTTCCTAAAGATATGAGGCCATCAACAACTAAACTCATGAAATCAGACACACAGACCTAAACCCAGTCTCAGTGGAGTACCACAGGACCTAAGTAATATGGACAGCTGTCTGTACATGGGAACACAAGTTCCTTAGATCTATTTCAAGGTGAGCAGTGTGAGGGGGTCTCTCTAATGGAAGACTTCTGTTCCCTTGTTCATAAGAGAGCACCCAGTTGGACTGAAGTGGATCCCTTCAGTAAATGTTAACCAAACACAGATTAATATGAGTAACTATGTCAATGCTGAATGAGTTCAGTTCTTCATCAAATCACCTTTGGATCCTGATTATAATGAACAGAGAAGACATATTTTTTGATGTTGTAGAAGCGAAGTTTTAGAGAAAAGAAGAAAATTCAGGAGGAAATAAGTCCTCAGGAGTGAGATTGTTTCTGGAAAGAAAATTAACAGATATGTGCAAAGTAACATGTACCTAGAGAGGGAGATGAAAAATGCTTTCTGTGTGGATGAAACAATCATTTTACAGTTGCAGAGTAGCCTAAGTGGTGTGACATATGAGTGGTACCCATGGAATATAGAGAAGAGAAAGCCCTTCCCTTGGATTTTACTCCATAAAGTATCAAGCTGTGAATCTGCAATATTCCCATTGTCCTTCTTCATTTTCTTAAAGAATGCTTGAAGAGATTATACATTACATAAGTCAGGGTGTTTGGCTATAATGGTATTCCCTTTTGTTTTTAATAGTTTTAATTTTAGGAGTTTTCTAAGATCCAAAAGTCTGTCCCAAATAGTAGTTGCTGTTAACACTAGATACTCTAAACTTCCTATTTCAAGAATCTCTCTCATAATCTACTTCAGTCTTACAAAAATGCAACAGATGAGGTTAATTAATATAATAACTGTCCTCAGGTGTTAGCTCATTATGTAATGCCTATGCACAGAGATTGTTGATGTATAGAAACCTATGTGGGCCTTTTGGAAAAAACACTTGCTTGGACAAACTGTAGAAGCCAATTTTGCCAATGACCATATATCTTTGAACAATGAAATTAAAATTCTATGTGTTTATGTTTCTCGAAATAAGGTGAATTTAGTAATACTTAAATTATAGCATAGCCTCTGGTCAAATGTATGGAATAGTTCTTAACACTATCAGATATCAACAATTTTATCTTTTGCTCCTTTGATGTTAGGAAATGAGTGAGTTATTGGCTCAAACATTGTGGATCCCACCATTGTAATATCACAATTTAGTTTCATTGCCCTAAGAAGACTATTATTATATCTTACAAAAAAGAATAAAATCTCTGGAAGATGATAGAATAACTTCTCAGTGTGGCCATGCTTTTTTCTCATACTATTACAGTACTTTAGATTATAGACAGCTATCACTCAAATAAGAACATTTTAATTGAGCCCTGTAAAAGAGATGGATAGGTTAATTGATAGATATGTTAATTAACCTGATTTACTCATTCCTCTCCATCTTTTACAGGTAAGTGAAAACCTCATACTCTATTCTATTAGTCCATCCTATTATGATTTGTTGGTCAAAATATTTGAAAATAAGAAACCTTTTAGAGGATGTTGCAGATGTTATGGAGAATGATGTTTCCTTCTAGGTGAAGTTTTAAGGATTAATAGAAAAATATCAAGTTGTCTCCTTAAATTATTCTATTTCATTGTGAAGATCTAACACAATAACCTCAGCTTTTTTGGAATGACAATAATGAAAGCTAGGGAAGCAGAGAACCTCCAAATGCATTTATGAGTTACGAGATTTGGACAAAAAAATGAGGTTTCTACTGTTCCTTTTCCACTCTCCTTAGTTGCCATTGTGATCCCTGATGGGTTCTGGTCCACTGATGCTATTTTCCATGTAAAGAGTTATGGGGTGATGTTATTACTTCTGACATTGACCTCTGCCAGGTATGAGCCAAGACCTGTGTGCTTCTTAGAATGGAATTGTGATAGTTATAGAAACTCAGAAAATAGCTCCTTCATTCTCTTATTCTTATCTTTACACCCTTTTTATTATTTTAGTTTTGATATTATAACTTAATTACAACATTTCTCTCTTCCTTAATCTTCCTTCAGACCCAGTCATATACTCCAAACTGATTTTATGAAATTTATGGTCCTTTTTTCATTAATTGTTTATATATATATATTAACATATTAATATATGAATGAGTTATTTATATATATACTTATTCAGTATATATAATGTTACTTTTATGTGCATTTTCAGGGCTGGTCATTTGTCAATGGGCAGTCTTTACTCCTTTACCAAGGGAATATTTTTAAAACTATTCAAATTTCTTTGTGTGAGATATCCCATTTAACTAGTGGTAAAACAATTCATTATATGTTAAACTTTTGTTTCTACTCAATCACATGTCCAGATCAAGTGGGCAGGCCTGGGATGTGAATGTTTGCCCACCTTTGGGGCTTCATATTGGGACTTGCTATTCCTTCATTTCTGTCACTTATGAAACAGGTCTAGGATCTATTTGCCTGGTGATGAGAGATAATTTTTTATGGAAGAACAGGGTTTTTTATTTGTTTGTTGTCTTGTTTAAAGACCCTGTTTCTGAAATGTCTCCAGGTTAATTTTATTTCTTTTTCCATGTAGCACTTTCCTTATTTATTACCCTTGTCTCCTGTCCCATGTGAGAAACCCAAAGGATGCTAAGATGGCAAGATAAGATATTCCAGTTAGAGTCAGGGGTCTGGATCAGGATCTGAGAGAATGCCATGTGTCCTAGACACAGTACCAAAGAGTTCTGACTGTGTTTACTTGGCATTGGCCAAGCTGATAATAAAGAGAACTTCAGTTTCTCATTTGCTTCAGTGCTTATTTTTATAGACTCTTTGAGGACTTGACAGGGAAGAGCTGTGAGATTAGAACAGGATACAAGATTTCTGTTTTTTTATCTCTAGAAGAATGACATCTAACATTACCAAAATTTCACCCCCCCTTTAAAAACAGGACTTTACTTTTGCAAATATAGCCATCTAGTTCTTTTATAGATTTGAAAGATAAGCATATTTCTTTTCCAAGTCATTTCTTCATTGACATTCCAACACAGATGTTATCGGTATCATGGTGTGATAAAGATGTTATTAGAAAGTACTAGGTTCGTGGTATAAGTCCATGGAAAATAGGTCTCAACTATAAAAGGTAGCATGGAAGTAGACTTTTAGAGTAATGACATTAGCAGAGATGTGCTTATTTAACTGGCCATGTTCAGAATGACAAAAACAACGAGTCTTTTTATCTGTGTTTGAATTCACACATTTAATTGTGTGGGATGTGAAGAGATGTTCATATACCATGTGGAGGATTATTGGTACATTACCACCCCAACTTGGTTTTTACTCAGGCAGATGAATGTGAGAGTTCTTCTAGTCAGAGGTGAAAAAAATGGTCATCTATTACAAATCTTAGTGGATTATCAAGGAAAACTAAAACTAAATCTAAACTCAAAACACAATAGGCCTTAATAAAATTTGACATTGGTTAAAATCTTCTTTTAATCCTTCTGTGTCCCAGAGGGGGTATGGGAAACATCTCTTTTTGCTAAGAGAATAAAGAAGAAGCTGACCTTTCTAGTGACTGTCCATAAGCATTTAAGATGGGAACTTATCTTACTCCTTGATATGTCTGTGCTTTCCAGCCTAGGCAGACAATGTTCAAATTCACTCTGGAAAATATGCACACTGACTTTGATTTTACAATTGCTGATTAAGAAGTAGGTGTTAGAAAAGAATTTCTGAATCAAACTCCATTTACTTAGGAGTTAGGGCCAACAATTAATAAATGGGCTTCATAATACATATAGCAAAGGAAGCAATCAAGGGACGAGTAATCTCAGATACTATAAAGGGATCATTGAAAACTGTACATGTGATAGAAGACAAATAAACAAAATTAGTAATGAACTTAAAACAGAGTCAAGAAAACAAGCAACCCAATTTTAAAAAAAAATATTTTGTTGATCTGAATAAAGAACTCTTAAACAAAGAACTACAAATGACTAAAAATATCTTAAAAACTATTCAACATTCTTAGCAATTAGTAAAATGTAAATTAAAATTACTTCTAGATTTCATTTTACCCTAATGTGAATCACCTGAAAACTAACAATAAATGCTGGAAAAGAGGAGAGGAAAGGGAATACTCTTTACATATTAATGAGATTGCAAATTGGTACAACTAGTCTGGAAAGTAGCATGTAAAATTCTCAAGAAGCTGATTAATGGTTTAAAATGTATTTGAAGATCCAAATGAAGGTGGCTGGCTCAGCCTTCATCATTAGATGATCAGCAGATCTTGCAGTACATGCGAACTAATATAGATACTCACAACTATACAATGTTTAGGGAATGAGATATTTTGAAGCAATCAGCTGTAATAGTATGTGTCATCAAACGTCTTCCTTTGGCTCATGGAGAAGTGTGAAATGAAAACAGAAAGATCACAAGCACCAGAATAGATGGATGACTCTAAGGAAACTGTATTTCAGACACAAACAGTACTGATGCACAGATACTGTGTCAATATACAAATGGTCTGCACAGGTTAAAGGCATACCAGATCCCAGCATGGAGGCAGGGAAGTGGACATGACTTCTCATCCCTAACAAAGGCATTAACTGCAATTAACATCCACTTGCAAAAGAAAAATTAGTTTTCTCCAATGAGATCCACTAGGCATAGTAGTCACATTTAAGGCAGGCCCCATGTTCAGCAGTAGATGGACAAAACAAAGCAAAATCAAAGGTATTTTTGTAGACTTTTCATGTCATATTGTTTTGTTTGGGAATTTTTGTCTTACTGGTCTTTTGTTTATTTATTATGGTATCCAATTTTTTATGGGATTTTTAGAGGTATGTATGTGTATGTTATTGTTTGTATGTATATGTATGTATTTATGTGTGTTCTTTCTTTATGTGTGTATCTGTTTATTGTGTTTTTCTTACTTTTTCATTCTTGTTTCTTTGGTTTGCCTCTTTGTTTACTTCTTGCAGCCCCTTAGGATGAAAAACAACATGAACTAACTAGTAGCCTCGGAGTTCCCAGAGACTAAACTACCAACCAAAGAGTACACATGGTGAGACTAATTGCTTCAGTAGCATATGTATAGCAGAGGTTGGCCTAGTTGGTCATCAATAGGAGGAGATGCCCTTGGTCCTATGAAGGTTCTATGCCCCAGTGTAGGGGAAAGCCAGGGCCAGGAGGCTGGAGAGAGGTGAGTTGGTGAGCAGGGGGAGGAGGAAGAGAACAGGTTTTTTTTTTTTTTTTTTGTAATCACTTTTTCTTTTTTTTTCAGAGGGGAAACTGGGAAAGGAGATATTATTTGACATGTAAATAAAGAAAATATCTAATAAAAAAAGAAAAAAAAGAGTATGAAGTTGGGTGAGTGGGGAGATGGGGAGGATTTGGGAGGAGTTGAAGGAGAGAAAACTATGCTCAGAGTATATTGTATCATTTTTAAAAAAATGAGTAAAATGCATTTGGAAACTAAGTACATATAAGTATGTTGCCTACCTATCAGGTGTGCTCTTATGACCTGTTCTCTTTGCATTCAGTTCTCAACCAACTTTGTTTTTATTTTATGTTTGTTGAACATTTTATTTGTTTACATTTCAAATGTTATCCCCTTTCCAAGTTTCTCCTCCACAACCCCCCTTTCCCAACTCTCCTCCCTCTGCTTCTATGAGAATGTTCCTCCACCCACCTACCAACTCCCACCTCATTGCCCTGGAATTCCACTGCACTGGGGCATTGAGCCTTCCCAAGACCAAGGGCCTCTTCTACCACTGATGCCAGATAAAGCCATCTTCTGCTACATATGCAGCTAGAGCCATGGGTCCCAACATGTATACTCTTTGGTTGGTCTGAAATAACTATATTAGTTAAAATGTATGGGTATTTAGTCACAAATAATTCTGAACATTTAGTAGAGCTGGTAACAAAATTTTACTTCTTGCTTTGGTATGTGTATAGCTGTGTGTACACATATGTGCTCGAGAGAGTTGGAAGTTGCTGCTTCTCACAACATTCAGGGACTTAGGACAATGGAGACACACACTAACAGAGTTTCCAATGTTGCATAGGGAGGATAGAAAGAATAGAGACTCATTTTCTTGTTAATTCCTACAATTAATTTTATCATAGATATCCTTTTAGGTAAAATATATGATTGATGTTAGGATGCTGAAGATATCAATGTTCGTATCAAGTGTAACAGTTTTATACTTGACTACTAGATATACTACACAATTTTCCATTTTTAAAATACCTTGTTGATCAGTTTTTATATGTGTCTTAAAATTTCCAATTATAGTTTTTATAATCACATTTCATTTGTAGTACTTGTATTTTGGGTAGAAATGACAATCAAAATGGTCAGGATTGACAAAATCAATGAAAATTTTGATCAGCATTTTGACAGCATGATTGTCTGACTGTTCCCTAAATGGACACATAACCTCTTTGGGCTTGTTGAGAAAAAATATTAAGAAATTGTTTCTAATATCCACTGATAGAGTAAAGGAAGAATGAATGGACAACTGAGGATTCATTGTGATATCTATGGTATGTATTGGAGACTTATCCTGGGATCTTCCATTGACACTTAATTACTTTATAGAAAATGACAACATATTAGTATCTAACAAGAAAACACCATAACCTATACATTGCATCATCTCTATAACACTTGACTATTTAGTAAAGTGCACATTGTATGAGCAGTTGTCATATTATATTGTTCAGTGACTAACAATGAAGAAATAGTTCTTGTATGTTCCAACGTTTTTTGGATATAGTTTTGATCTGTGACTGGTTCAATTTACAGACTTAGAACGTGTGAATACAAAGGAGTTACATCACAAGAGCAAAACATGGGGGATGCTTATCATTAGTAAATTTAAACTACTGAAAAATTAGACCTATTTGGCTATTCAGCAAATGTTTAAAAATCCTACTATGAATCCAGATGATGTTTTTCTAAAATCCAGAGTCCATGGAACAGATAATGGACAAGTAGAAACCTAAAGGATAGAGAGTATCTTTAATTGTACGGTGTGAGATTTAGTGAGACCCAATGGGAATTAGACTTGAGGTTCTCCTTGTTCATAATCTATACAAGATGATGTATACTAGTTAAGTCTGCCAACAACACAGAGTTGGAGGATTCATACCCCTTCAGCTAAAAGTAAGAAAAGCCCCAAATATTTGAGAATATACTCTTAGCTTTCAAATTCTCAAACACCGATTGATGGTAGTTAATAAACCTTCACATCTGAGGGAGAATGTATAACCTACAGAGAAAGTGTAGAAGACCCAATCAAAAGTTGTTTTTGGCCAAAAAAAAAAAAAGAAAAAAGAGGATTGCATTAGTGTAACTTGAATTCTTGGATTGCTTTGGACAATGCCAAGATCTGAGACTAAATTCTACACAAGTCAAGTTTTCCAGCCTTCTATTTCAGTCATGTCAAAAAGAAAGAACCCAAACTGGTGTACAAATATTTTTCACACTATGGAACACTTCAGAATTTAAGTCTATCTTCAGGGGTCAGCCATTTCATGGGGACTAAACCAACATGAATTCATTAGCACAAACAACACACCGAATCGAGGTAAGTGGAAACTAGTTTTAGATTCTTTTTAATTCCACATAAGTGTAAGAAATACCCACTTTTTCCTAAAGAAGAAATGTGATGTATCCATTGCATTTGCTTCTGAGCACTGGAGTTGTATTACCAATAGAGAGAGTGCAGACAGTTCACGTACAATGAAAAGTCACTGTCTTCATATTTTCCCTGTGTTGTTCTCACTACACTTCATTTTTCCAAACAGAACATTTGTTTGGAGTGAACAACAATGTTTGTTTCCATTTTGATAACAACAGAAGAAAACTGCACATACCACTTGAATTTGGAAGATCCCATTTTTTTTTAAACTAAACTATGTGGTTACATTCTTCAAACACAGCTGGCAGGGTAGGGTTTTGAAACGTGCTATTTTGGTGGCACTGTGGGACACTCTAAGGGATGAAGAATTGTACAGTCTGGCTTGTTGTTTGTTGTAAATTCCTTAGGATTAAAGAAGCAACTTGAATGACCATAACTTCCTGGTTATGAGTGACAGGGCTAGTTAAAAACATTTTTAGGGTTAAAATAGGGAATTGAACTTAATATCTTAATAGTAGGAAGAAATCTTCAAATATTTGATATGTAAGAGATACATATGAGGAGAGTAAACAAGAAAGATATGAAGGAGAATTGAAAAGCCATCACTTTAATGCAGATCTAAAGAAAAAAACAATATATTCTGTAACTCCTACAATCTACTCTTTAAAAATACCTTTAAATTCTTGAATGTGTTGGAGACATCAGAGCTAAGCATGTACCCTACCAGGCATCTTTTGGGTTTTAGAGACTACCAATGCTACAAGTCCACCCTTGGTTGGTGTTTGAGGATGCAGAAGGAACAAATGTTACCATAGAGTGGTTCTTCCTAAAACTGGAAGGAAAGTATTGAAGACTAGAAGTGAAAGAGTGAGTATAGGCTTATATTTTTCAAAAGCTTCTTTAATAAGGTTTCTTAAATAATTTAACCTCCCTTCTAGCCCACCACCCAACAAAGGTAGGGAAAAGGAAATGTTATTAGGGCAAAGAAGAATGTGGACCTGTTCTTTGGGGAAGATTCCAATATTCCTTGTCAGGGTGGCAGCAGTTAAGTTCATTTGAATCAGTAACAGTAGCTTGATTTACTCATAAACAACATTCACAAATCAGGAAATGCAATTAGATCCAGAGGCAACCTTGAGATTCTGCCATTCACCCAGAGTCAAAACACCATCAAAAGGTTTTTGGTGCTTTTCCCTCTATGAAGTCCTGAAATCCTGACAAATGATCAGTGAAGAAGGCAAGGAGAACCAATACCACAGCTTATCATCAAAAATAAACGTCAACAAAGTACAACAATGATAAACAGAGTGAAAAGGCAAACCAATGCCACACAGCATCATGTACTGTCTGTTGGGTTATATTTATACCCTTTCCAAACATTACGTATTCCCTCATGTCCATTCTAGCAAAACATCACATCCCCCCCTTTTTTTCCAGGCGGCTTCCAGATAAAAGCCATTCTCTCAGCAAAACATCCTCACTGCTTCATCAAAAACATTCTCTCATAAGGCAGTTTCTAGAAAAACATCTCGTGACATAACTATTTCTCTAAAGATACCAGAAATTTCCATTGTATGTGATGCTTAAGGTCAAGGAACAGGCAGGCAGGCATGCATGGCACTGGTGCTCCAGGAGCTTATGTATTTGTTTGTTTGTTTTTTGTTTTTTGTTTTTTCCCAAGACAAGGTTTTTCTGTATAGCCCTGGCTGTCCTGGAACTCACTCTGTAGACCAGGCTGGCCTCAAACTCAGAAATCTGCCTGCCTCTGCCTCCCAAGTGCTGGGATTAAAATCATGTGCCATCACTGCCTGGCTGCATCTTTTAATTTAAGTGGAGTCAGAGAGCTAATTTGTAAAAGCATGGGCTCTTGAAACCTCAAATCCCATCCCCACTGACACGTCTTCTTCATCGAAGACACACCTAATCTTTTCCAAACAGATCCAACTGAGGACCAAGCATTCAAATATATGATGCCCCAGAGACCATTCTCATTCACACCATCACAAATGCCCAGAACTTGAGAGAGAGAGAGAGAGAAAGAAAGAGAGAGAGAGAGAGAGAGAGAGAGAGAGAGAGAGAGAGAGAGAGAGAGAGAGAGAGAGAGAGGAGACTAGATTGTCTTCAAACTGGAAGGAAGTTTTAGAGCTAGGAGCAAAGGGCAGATTAGATAAAGTTTCATAATATGATTATCAGAGTGCTCTATAAACCCAAGAAAAGAGATTCCCATTTCTTGATAAACGTACTGCCATATATATCACCTTAATCCTTGTGTGAATTAGTTTTGACTTCTGAACCCTGTTTTAGCCTTAAGAAAAATTTGGGGTTCCCTGCAGCAATGTGAATAACAAATCCATATAGATTTAGAAAATATTCGCCATTTTGTGAAAGGGCTCTTCCAGTTCAAGGCATTCTGAGTCCTGACAACATGTTAAAGATGACGGCAAGGATGTTGTAGCAATTGGAAGGCCTCCGAAGTGGGAAAGAACTGACTCCAAGAGTAAAAGGTTGAATGATTGTTAGGCGGGGGGCCAAGGATATGCAGAATGGTTCTGCCAATTCTCCACTCCCCCTCCAAGCACTCCAGCCTCCCAGCTGCCGCCAAGACACATTTTATTTTTTCTGACATGAAATATGTATATAATTCTAGCCTGATTTTTTAAAACACAAGAGGGTTGATTCTGTTTATGCCTCCCTTTACTCCCACCAAGTACAAACATTGGCCTCCAGCCTGGCAGTGACGACAAGATCTAACAAACAGAATCAGAGAGCCAGGAAGTAGATGACTGAGTAAATAGGCCCCTCAATACAAACAATTTAAAGCAGGTAGGTGAGGTAGTGTAGGACTTGGACTGAGAGGTTCAGGCAAATTAATTGACTGGGAAAAAAGCAATAGACAAAGGTTAACTTTTGGTTCTGGGTTTAATGCTGTTTGTCTGGTCCCTACATCTGGACCTCAGGGTTTATAAATCTCCAGATACTCTTGGCTAATGCATAAAAAGAGTAGCCTACTGAAATACGATTGATTTCACAATGTTTGTGTATATGCACTAAACCCAGGACATAGCATCTTCATGTGCATATATGGTTCATGAATAAAAGGGTATGCAATGTAAATGAAAGGCATTAGGTAATGGAAAATATGTGAGGTCACAAAATAACAGGCTTATATTAGAGTACTTGTGGCCCAAGAAGGCACAACCATACTGATAAAGGATGCTAGCCTGCTATGCATGTTACAGCTACCACATCATTTCCTTAATCCTATTGTGACTTCATGTTAGGTCTGGGAAGAACATTCGAAACATCATTGTTGATCCAGTGGGCAGAAATCCATGGCAGCAAAGTTCTAGCATGCTTTCTCATGCATCTAAATGTTTGAAAATCATTAACAATCATGCAGTTCCTATACATCTATTAGCAGTGGGATTGTGTTTTCAAATGTTTTGTTCATTCCCAGAAACTAGATTGTACTAAATGTACATTTGTTATATATGTATTAAAGAATATTAAAGAATAAGTAGCAAGTGTTAAGTGATTCCTTTTCTTTCTAGCTTGATTCTGACACATCACAGGAAATGCTGTGAATTCTGAATAGTATATGATATTTACAGATTATTTCAATCAAAGGGCCAGAGAAAGGATGTTTACCTCAAGTCCCAGGAAGACCTTTATTATATGTGGATCCTCAGCATGTCACTTTAGTTTCAGATACCAAAAGTATGTTTGTCTGTGTGATCAGTTACTTTAAAGAAGGAAATGGCATGTATTTCTCCAGTAGCCCTGGGTAGGCCTTATCCAAGGATGCGTTTAATATTTGCGGATTGCCATGAAATGAAGTTTATTATCTTGATGTTTGACTGAAGCTAAGTCTCATTTCTTTCTTAGTTTAAAAGCATTGGAGAACAGGTAGAAAGGGAAAGAGAACATATGAGATATAAAGACGGAATGTGGAATTACTCGGAGGAAAGTTAGTGTTAGTGAGGGAAGAGCAAGGAGCTGGGGGAGACAGGAGTGAAAAGGAAAAAGATCCCATCTGAAGTGAACATATACATTTTTCTTGTCACTAATCATGTTGTTTACATTGAATTATACATTATAAATAAAAACAATCAACTTCCCCCACGTGGTTAGCTCTTCTAAAAGCTGGGGTGATTGCAAACATTTAAGTTAAATCTGCCAAAGATCCTCAAGTCATTATTCTAGTATTCTCATTCCTTTTTTCTCCATTTTCCTTTCTTTGCCAGAAATCATACTGCTAGTGTCCCTGTCTATCCTGGAACAAAGGCTTGGATACCTGTAAAAGTACTACCGTTTGCCCCATGTGTGCTCAGAATCTGAAGAGATCTTTTACATAGGATAAATTGAAACTGTTTCAAAGTTACAAGAACCAACATCTAAGCACACACATTTATGAGACAGTCCCTCTAGCTCAGTGGTTCTCAGCCTTCCTAATGCAGTGACCTTTTCATACAGTTCCTCATGTTATGGCGACCCCAACCATGAAATTATTTTCATTGCTACTTCATAGCTATAATTTTGGAACTGTTATGAATTGTAATGTAAATATCTGTTTTTCAGTGGTCCTAGGTCACCCTTTTGAATGGGTCATGAAACTCTAAGTAAGTCTCAACCCAAAGGTTGAGAACTGCTGCTTTAGCTTAATGTATTAAGCTAAAACATTGAATAGCATTAGCTGGATTAATGTTTTTGACTTTTAATTCTCTGCTGTTTTCATCATGCCTTCTTGTGGAATCTTGAGATTCATCGCCCTTCTGCAGTTCCCTTGCAGCCTCCCCTCTCTATCTTGTTTAGATGTCTCAGCCCATTACTATGCTCTTCTTTCTCCAACTGTTGTTGGGCTGGTTCCCATGCGCCTGAGTACAAGCTGGAAAGCTTTGGAGCAAGAGTGCTTACTAAATTAAGATGGTATCTCAATAGCAGAAAGAGCTTTTCTCAGCCAGGAGAAAAGAGTATCTTCTATCCTTCTCAGCCAATATGGAGAACTTCTGAAAAATTGCAGCCAAATATGACAGATGCTTTGTTGGGCTCAATGGCTTAATACTATCATCCATATATTATAATGTTCTCCTGAAATGTCTTTTTCCTAAATAACACACTATATAACATCACAGCTTTTCTGCTTCATAATCACATAGATTTCAATGATAATGGTTTTCTCTAGACTTCTGCTTTGCACAGGTTAACACTACCCATGAGGCATACATTCTTAAATGCATAGTATATTTACCCTAAAAGATGAGTATAAACATTATACTCCCTTCAACTTGTATGCCCATCAATAGAGGTTCTTATATATTTTCATAAATGTATTTTTTTATTGAGTAGAAGTGTTAATTTCTATCCATGTAGAGTTTATATTTTATGATTAGCATTCACATTTTATAACAGTCTTTGTTCAGAGATAAACCCTTTGTTACAACAGAGATAAAGGCCACATGAGGTATTAAAATCTCCTTTCTGCTCAATACAGTTATGACTCTTTAATCTTTGCCAAAACTGGATCATAGTGAGTACTCTCCCCAAAACTCCCTGTATGGTAATGTAGATACATGTCTCAAGGAGGAGTGAGAATCATAATGAATAGTGTTCTTTTAGAAACCTCTAAGAAAGGATCAACAATGACTCTTCAAAGAGTATCTAGGTCAAAACCTTTATTATCTAGTTTGATTACAAAGATGGAACATTAGATCTCATTTAAGAGACATCACTAGGCTGAGAATTTGAATGAATTTGACAATTCATTTTCCTGGAAGTTGAATGTGAAGGGTTATAACAATAGCTGTGAATTTTCTAGAGATCATGAATTCTACCTTTTAGCATGAGGGTTTTGCTATATCATTGTTTGCCAATCTATGACCTTCTTCCAATCCACAGAACTGATCCACCATGAAATGTACTGGCCACATCTTTCTACTACCACCCATGTTTCTTAAATCTTGCAAAGTCTCAGTCATGAACAGGCTTCTGAGCCGGGTACTTGTTTATGCAGTTTCAATCTTCTGGGAATTCTCACTCAGGACTCTCTGTTCTGTGTTCATGTCTCTCTTCTCTCTGTGCTCTTGGCCTTCTTGCTGATTATTCTCTTGCATGGCTCCTTTCCCTTTATGGCGCCTCATTTTAATTTGGTTCACATTGTTTGTGTCAGTGTATTTAAGCTCAGGGGTGGTATTTCTGGATCATTTCTAACAAACTGTTTACTTTTTCTTCCCTTCTTTCTCTCCCTGTTAGATCATCTGAGTTTTCCCATCATTTCATCCAGCAGCAACTGCACAAATTTTATCAATGCAGCTTAAGATTTTTCTGTTTGTTTACTGGAAACTTTCTACATACACCAAGTCATCTTATTCCCAGGCAAAGTCACCTTTTGTGTGCTAGCTGTAGATTCTGAAAGTTTTCTATAAACAGGAATAGCACACTTCCAATGTGATAGGCAGGACTTTGAAGATGAATGGGGTTTCTTGTTGGTTTTGTTTTTGTTTTTAAGATGTCCACACTAAATCACCCAAATGTGTAAATATAGTAGTTTATGTCATGACATATGCTAAAAAATTAAACCACATTGTCCAAATGGAGAGAAGCAATTCATGGGGAGAAGGGAAAGGGAAATGAAAGGAAGATGCAGATACAGAGACAGGTGCTGAGGTTAAAGGCATAGGCTCACTTGATTATGGAGACTAAGAAATCCCAAGTCCTGTGATCTATTGCCTGAAAACTGGACATCCAGGACACTGGGGGTATTGTTTTGACAATGAGAGGGTATAATTTCTGGTGGAGGGCAAGAATAGAGTGATGGGCTAGTTTATAATAAGACAGAGAATGTATTCTTTCCTGCCTCTGTATTCTTTTTGCTATATGTAGGTTCTTTAGGAATTAGGTGAAAAGTACATGTGCCTTCAAATGAGCCTCACTTCTGAGTCCACCATGTCATATGCTAAAAGCATCTGAAAAGAATCTAGTAGTCACATTCTTAACTTGGGCACTCTGTTTTCTAGTCAACTTTCAATGTGTATTTCATCATTCTACTAGAATTGATAAGGAGATCAGTGAGGTGGGCCAAACCAGTCATGAACCTTTAAAAGTAGAACATTTTCTCTTGGTTCTCAGATGAATTCAGGACGACTTGATGTAACAAGCAAGACATGCTGTTGCTGATGTGGTGACAGAGGGACATAGAGGAAATTCGAGGGGTACCAGGAACCATAGAGAAGAGCAGCAAGTAGCCCTTGGCCATTTTCCAGCAAAGAAATAAGGACATTAATCCAACCAGCAACTGGAAGAAGAAAAATGTGGTCAACAATCCAAATGATCTTGGAAGCAGTTTCTTCCCCAGGGCCTCCAGATGACAGCCTTCCCTGGCCAACATGTTACTTTTTCCCCTGAGAGACAAAGATGAGAACCCGGTAACCATGTGCTTGGACCTCTGACCACAGAAACTCCAAGATGATGCATTTGTTATTTTAAGCTGGTAAATTTATGGTATCTTCTTGCTCAACAATGGACAACTAATAACCCAAGATATTTTGCTACTTTGGTGCATCTGCTTTCCCAACTCTGTATTCCATGTCTACAGAAAGGAAATCTGTAGAATCCTTGAGTTAATGACACCTCAAGCCAAAGTGGTCCTAAGCACTGATGCTAGAGGGAACTGCCAATTAGTTTTTTAAAATATTATAATTCATAATCAAAATACTTATTTATTTGAAAAGAACTGAAAGGGTTTGGCACAGAACTCCCCCTATTCATTCACCAACACCATAGTGAATTTAAGTTAGTCATACCAGAGTATGTGCTGAACATATGGACAAGTGGGTTTTACTAGTCAGAACTCTCAGTATAGTGTTTGAGGTAAACTAAAAAAGCAAGATCTGTTTGCAAAAGTTTTTTTTCAAAACTTATTTTTTTTAAAAAAAGAGTAGACTATAGCAAAATTAGATAATAAGAATAAAATTGATAATGTAAAAGTAGATGAAGTCTAATGATACGATTTATAAAACAACCATCACTTTTAGAAATAAAGTAAATTTGGTTGGTGAGAGATAAAAACATAAAAGACAAAGTATAGTTTTGTTCTGATAATTTGGAATTTTAAATGTTAAAGACAACTAATGGGAGTCTGTAATCAAAGAATCAATTAATTAAAATAGTATTTTTTTTAAAAAAAATCAAATTGTTTGAAGTTTTGAAACTCTCAAAGGGCATCTGGTCTTCAAATCAATGACGAATCCCTTCAAGCCGATTATAGTGACTCACACCTGTAATCCCAAGAGGCTCAAACAAGAAGCACTAGGTATACATCTATTCAAAGGCCATCCTATCTACGTAGTAAAGTTTTACATAGTAAGCCAAGGTCAGTCTGAGCTATAGAGTAAGAATCTGTCATACACAATGAATCAACAAAATTATTTGCTTTATGCATAGAATTCAACATTTAATTATTTATTATTTAACTTGACAACTGTCTTGGTGGGTGAAAGTTCTGAAAATGTTGGAAGCCAATGGTGAAATTTAGTAAACTATAGATTTTAACTGAAAGTTGTAATTTCTACTCATCTGTCAAAGATTTTCAAAAACTTACGTATCAAAAGATTGTTACTGTATCAAAATGGTATCATTGCTACATCTGTTGTGGTGGCAATCAGAATATAATCACATTCTCGTCTAGCCTAATTTGTGACCACCATTTACTAAGAGCAAAGGGTGGTAGAATCCATCCACAAAAGTGGGCCTTTGAGAACCTCAGACAGTAAAGTCATTAATGATTTTTGTTCAGAAGTTTTCTAAATGAAGCTCCTAATGGACAAAGGCCAGGTCTAAATGCTCCTAAATAAATGACTTACACTAAATTTTCCCAACTCAGGCTATGGCAGTCAATGTCAATTCAGTAGAGCAGAGATTAAATGGGATCATGGAAGCTGGCTACCCCAATGCTTTGGGTTGGATATGCTTTGTTCTCCTTAAAATTTAGGTTGAATCTGAAGATTTCATTCTAACATTGTTGGGACCAAGAGCCTGAATGGGAGGCCTTTACCCGTCAATTTGAGTTCCTGCTCTTTAGATGGTTTAGTTACTTCAAGAATGAGCTGTAATAAAACCAGGCTCTCTTCAGTGATCTTTCCCATATGTTCTTACCATCTCATGACATCTTCCATGTTATAACAGAGCAGAAAATCATGGCCCAGTGTGGCTGCCTGAACTTAAAGTTCTAGACTTCCAGGCACGTGAACCAAAATAAACCTATTTACTTTATAAAATACTTTATCTTGGACATTCTGTCAGAGCAACAGAGAATTGGCACAGATATGATCCTAAATTAAAGAAGAGAAGGGACTGAATCAGACCTGGCTATAAATGGTGAAGAAGGAAGGAGAGAACTCTGGGTAAAGAAACCAGAGAAGGAATGTGATAATATCGTTATCAACATAGATGAAAATCATAACAGGTCATCACACATTTCTCTGTTTAAGTGCCCCTATTTTTATAATACCTTCTAAAGATATTGTTGACATAAACTTTTAACAATGCAATTGAGGTTTCTATGGAATCAGTGGCTCTATAAAGTCAAACAGAGCTGATCATCTGACATAAGTTACAGCCACACATGCTGCCATGAGAGCTTGTGTTATTTCCATGCATTTTGAAAAATTTTGTGTATTTCAAGTGTTAACTCATTCAGCTGAAATCTTCAGGTGTTATCATTAAGATAATCTCCATATAGAAGAAAGGAAACTAAATATCTGAGTAGATCTAATATATCCAAATCACATCAGCTAGTAACCATGATAATTAAACTTAAACTTTCTCTTTCTGCAAATGATGGGTGGCCTATTGGAGTCATGACCAGAACCCAAGCAACTCTCTGATTTAAATTGGTCACATGAATAAGTCAAGACAACTTAATTCTACCCCTTTAGTAGACTTCCATCCTGCTTCCCCACATCCAATTTGAGAAGCTGTTTAAGACATCAATTGTCTCTTCTGAATATGCTTCATTGGTCAACATGAGCCAATGTTTAGTGATAGAAAATTAAATATACATCTGCTTACCCTGCCAAGAGAGAGTCTATTTGAATTTTTTAGAGTTGGAGAACATAAGAGAAATGAGAGAAGGCCTGGTCGATGGTGGGAGAGATGGGGGAAGGGTGATCAGAATGATGGTTCCAGGACTATGGAGAAACTTGGAGGCATGCCCAGAATGTGGAATGGGAGCTAGTGAGTGAGCCATGGAGAAAATAAGGGATGTGATAAAGACAGACTCAAAGTATAAGGAGGCCCTGAGTGTCAGGACAAGTCTGAAAATGATGGTTGGTGAATGGACAAGGAAGAGAGACATTTAGGGACAAGGGGAATCATGCTATCACGGGAAGACTGGAGAGTAGTCTTGGGCATAGGATTCTAAGCTGGCTGGGGCTTTGGGGAAAGAACACTGTGAGGGAAAGAAGGATTTCCAACTCTCCTGTGCCTCACACATAGATAAATAAAGCACAATAAGGACTGTAATGAGGAAATAAATGTCATAAAAATGTTTGATAGCAGATGGGACATACAAACATGAAGAGATGCCAATAGCCTCCAGCCAAGAGCAACAAGGAAAAGAGTTTAGTCTACATGACCTCAAAATTCTGCTCCAAGTTGTATCTTCTGTGATTTCTACACTTTGAATTGAATTCCACTGTCATTTTACAGCCACATCCTATGTAGGAAACACAATGTTATATAGAATTGAATTTAGAATTGCATCCCTGACTCTGAAGAAGGTACATTTGTGCCTGAAAATTACAGTGAATTTCAGTTAGAAGGTGTCCTGTAATATTTTATATGTAATATAATCCTAGAGGGAAGAGTATGGAAATTTGATGCATCAGTGAAAGTCATGGTTTAGGATAGGCAGAGAAAGATAACAGAATGTATTAAGCAGAGAAAAATATATGACTTGAGGATTAAGAAAATGCTGTAAAAAATGCTGTCTTTTTTCCACTGGATGGTTTTAGCTCCTTTGTCAAAGATCAAGTGGCCATAGATTTGTGGGTTCATTTCTGGGTCTTCAATTCTATTCTATTGATCTACCTGCCTGTCACTGTACCAATACCATGCAGTTAGCAGAGGATGACCACGTCGGTCATCAGTGGAAGGAGAGGATCTTAGCCCTGTGAAGTTTCTATGCCCCAGAGTAGGGGAATGCCAGGGCCAGGAATTAGGAGAGGGTGGGGTGACGAGCAGGGGAAGGGGGAGGAAACAGGGGATTGTTTTAGTTTTTGGTTTTTTATTTTATTTTTTTCTTATTTTATTTTCTTTTTCTTTTGGAGGGGAACCTGGGAAAGGAGATATTGTAAATAAAGAAAACATCTAATAAAAAAAGAAAAGAAAATGCTGTAGGTAGCTGGGCAGTGGTGGCACTTGCCTTTAATCCCAGCATTTGACAGACAGATTTTTGGGTTCAGGGCCAGCCTGGTCTACAGAGTGAGTTCCAGGACAGCCAGAGCTACACAGAAAAAAAAAGCTCTGTCTCAAAATAAAAAAGGAAGGAAAGAAAGAAAGATGCTGTAGGAAGTCTGAAGGGGTGCCTCCATGAGTAAAGCATTTTTTCACTTTGCAAATATGAGATCTTAATTCAAACCCTCATAACCCACATAAAGCTGGACATAGAGCCTAGCCAATCTACAGGTATGTGTGAAGTACAGACAGGAGGATCCTCAGGAGTCTGTGGACAGTTAGTCTGGCATGGACAGTGGAAAACTGCAAATATACTCTATCATTGGGAAGGAAGAAGGTAAGGACCAACACATAAAATTTTCTTCTAAGATCAAGTGACCATAGGTGTGTGGGTTTATTTCTGGGTCTTCAATCCTATTCCATTGATCTATGTGCATGTCTGTACCAATACCATGAAGTTTTACCACAATTGTTCTGTAGTACCACTTAAGTCAGGATGGTGATTCCACCAGAAGTTCTTTTATTGTTAAGAGTAGTTTTCGCTATCCTAGGTTTTTTTGTTATTCCAGAAGAATTTTCAAATTTCTCTTTCCAACTCTGTGAAGAATTGAGTTGGAATTTTGATGGGGATTGTATTGAATCTGTAGATGGCTTTTGGTAAGATGGCCATTTTTACTATAATAATCCTGCCAATCCATGAGCATGGGAGTTCTTTCCATCTTCTGAGATCTTCTTCAATTTCCTTCATCAGAGACTTGAAGTTCTTGTTGTACAGATCTTTTACTTGCTTGGTTAGAGTCACACCAAAATATTTTATATTGTTTGTGACTATTGTGAAGGGTGTTGCTTCCATAATTTCTTTCTCATCCCTTTAACCTTTACTTCCTTTCTCTCTTTCTTTCTTTCTTTCTTTCTTTCTTTCTTTTTTATTTTATTTATTTATTTGTTTTTCTTTTGTGTAGAGGAAGGCCACTGATTTGTTTGAGTTAATTTTTTATCCAGTCACTTAGCTGAAGCTGTTTATCAGCTGTAGGAGCTCTCACATAGAATTTTGGGGGTCATTTAAGTATATTGTCATATCATCTGCAAATAGTGCATATCATGTGACTTTCTTCTGCCCAGTTTGTATCCCTTTGACCTCTTTTTGTTGTTTAATTTCTTATACACCTATGGTCACTTGATCTTCGACAAAGAAGCTAAAACAATTCAGTGTGAAAAAGCCAGCATTTTCAACAAATGTTGCTGGTTCAATTGTCAGTTCTCATGTAGAAGAATGCAAATTGATATATACATACATCCTTGCACAAAGCTCAAGTTCAAGTCAATCAAGGAACTCCACATAAAACCAGATACACTGAATCTAATAGAAGAGAAGAGCCTCGGATCCTTGGGCACAGAGGAAAACTTCCTGAACAGAACACCAATGGTTTATGCTTTAAGAACAAAAATCAACAAATGGGATCTCATAAAATTGAAAAGCTTCTGTAAAGCAAGGGACACTATCAATAGGACAAAATGGCAACCCACAGATTGGGAAAAGATCTTTACCAACCCTACATCTGATAGAGGGCTAATATCTAAAATATACAAAGAACTCAAGAAGGCAGACTCCAGAAAACAGCCCTATTAAAAAGTGGAGTACAGACTAATAGAGAAGTAGAGGCTCACAGCTATCCATTGAACTGAGCACAGGGTCCCCGAATGAAGGAGCTAGAGAAAGGACTGAAGGAGTTGAAGAGTTTGCAGTCCCTTAGGACAAACAACAATATGAACTAACTAGTACCCTCAGAGCTCCCAGGGACTAAACCCCCAACCAAAGAGTACACATGGTGGGACTAATTGCTCCAGCAGCACGTGTATAGTAGAGGATGTCCAAGTCGGTCATCAATGGGAGGAGAGGCCCTTGTCTCTGTAAAGGTTCTGTGCCCCAGTGTAGGGGAATGCCAGGGCCAGTAAGCCAGTATCTAATATCTATTAGATGTTAGAATGTGAGGTGGCAAGCAGGGGGAGGGGAGAGGGAACTGGGGTTTGTTCTTGTTTTTTTTTTTTTTTT